>NC_068451.1:23292562-23654437 GCF_023373465.1 Oncorhynchus keta | reverse complement strand
CAAAGCATGACGTGGAAACCCCCATGCTTCACAGTAGGTATGGTGTTCTTTGGATGCAACTCAGCATTCTTTGTCCTCCAAACACGACTAGTTGAGTTTTTACCAAAAAGTTCTATTTTGGTTTCATCTGATCATATGACATTCTCCCAATCTTCTTCTGGATCATCCAAATGACCCCACGGGTGAGATCTTGCGTGGAGCCCCAGATCGAGATTATCAGTGATCTTGTATGTCTTCCATTTCCTAATAATGTCTCCCACAGTTGATTTCTTCAAACCAAGCTGCTCACCTATTGCAGATTCAGTCTTCCCAGCCTGGTGCAGGTCTACAATTTTGTTTCTGATGTCCTTTGACAGCTCTTTGGTCTTGGCCATAGTGGAGTTTGGAGTGTGACTGTTTCAGGTTGTGGACAGGTGTCTTTTATACTGATAACAAGTTCAAACAGGTGCCATTAATACAGGTAACGAGTGGAGGACAGAGGAGCCTCTTAAAGAAGAAGTTACAGGTCTGTGAGAGCCAGAAATCTTGCTTGTTTGTAGGTGACCAAATACTTATTTTCCACCATAATTTGCAAATAAATTCATTAAAAATCCTACAATGTGATTTTCTGGATTTTTTGTTTCTCATTTTGTCTGTCATAGTTGAAGTGTACCGATGATGAAAATTACAGGCCTCTCTCATCTTTTTAAGTGGGAGAACTTGCACAATTGGTGGCTGACTAAATACTTTTTTGCCCTACTGTATCTCCAAAAGGTCCATCGTTTTCAAGCACCCAATGCTAATAGGCCTACATTGTATGGTCTTTTTTGTTGTTGTTGATGAAATGACATGTTGTTTCTGAAGTGGTTTAGCAGTTTTGGGATTATTGTCAATTTTACAGGTTCATTTCAAGTTCTCCATAATTTTCTCTTCTTGACCTGTTCCTCTTTTGACTTTTGTTTATTTATTTTTCTTTCCCATTTCTCCCACCATAGATCCTAGTTGTATTGTTGTCTGTTCCATAGACCTCTCCACCTTCCAGTTTAACATTTGGACAGCCTCCCTCCCTCCCTCCCTCCCTCCCTCCCTCCCTCCCTCCCTCCCTCCCTCCCTCCCTCCCTCCCTCCCTCCCTCCCTCCCTCCCTCCCTCCCTCCCTCCCTCCCTCCCCCTTCTCCTCTTACAAACCCATACTACAGTCCCTCTGTTCTTCCACCCCGAGGCTGACCAGAGTGTCAGAGCTAACCAGAGAGAGGAACAGAGAAAGAGGGAGAGGGGGTAGAAGGATAGGGAGAGGGTGTTCAGTTGGGCATTTTCAGGGGCAACCAAAAAAGAAAGATGAGACAGATGTACAGAGTTTGTTTCATCTGTTGGAAACAGAGAGCGAGAGAGGCCAGACTCATATCTCTTCTCTTTTTTTTTGAGACCCTACACACTTTTTCCATCTTTGGACGCCACTGGAGACAAAATGTTGCCAGAATGTCAGTCTGTCCAACTTCCATATCTGGCTGTTACTCTTCGCTCTGCTCCCTCTCTGTCCACAGTCTCTCCATTACTTGTCTTTCTTCTGTTCCAAGTCCCCATTCTACCCCAAGTCCCCACTTTACCTCTGTTCCAAGTCCCCACTCTACTGCAAGTCCCCACTCTACTGCAAGTCCCCACTCTACTGCAAGTCCCCACTTTACCCCTTTTCCAATTCCCCACTTTACCTCTGTTCCAAGTCCCCACTTTACCCCTTTTCCAAGTCCCCACTTTACCCCAAGTCCCCACTTTACCCCTTTACAAGTCCCCACTTTACCTCTGTTCCAAGTCCCCACTTTACCCCTTTTCCAAGTCCCCACTTTACCCCAAGTCCCCACTTTACCCCTTTACAAGTCCCCACTTTACCCCTTTACAAGTCCCCACTTTACCCCTTTACAAGTCCCCACTTTACCCCTTTACAAGTCCCCACTTTACCCCTTTACAAGTCCCCACTTTACCCCTTTCCAAGTCCCCACTTTACCTCTGTTCCAAGTCCCCACTTTACCCCTTTTCCAAGTCCCCACTTTACCCCTTTACAAGTCCCCACTTTACCCCTTTACAAGTCCACACTTTACCCCTTTACAAGTCCCCACTTTACCCCTTTCCAAGTCCCCACTTTACCTCTGTTCCAAGTCCCCACTCTACTGCAAGTCCCCACTCTACTGCAAGTCCCCACTCTACTGCAAGTCCCCACTTTACCCCTTTTCCAAGTCCCCACTTTACCCCAAGTCCCCACTTTACCCCTTTCCAAGTCCCCACTTTACCCCTTTCCAAGTCCCCACTTTACCTCTGTTCCAAGTCCCCACTTTACCCCTTTTCCAAGTCCCCACTTTACCCCAAGTCCCCACTTTACCCCTTTACAAGTCCCCACTTTACCTCTGTTCCAAGTCCCCACTTTACCCCTTTTCCAAGTCCCCACTTTACCCCAAGTCCCCACTTTACCCCTTTACAAGTCCCCACTTTACCTCTGTTCCAAGTCCCCACTTTACCCCTTTTCCAAGTCCCCACTTTACCCCAAGTCCCCACTTTACCCCTTTACAAGTCCCCACTTTACCCCTTTACAAGTCCCCACTTTACCCCTTTACAAGTCCCCACTTTACCCCTTTACAAGTCCCCACTTTACCCCTTTCCAAGTCCCCACTTTACCTCTGTTCCAAGTCCCCACTTTACCCCTTTTCCAAGTCCCCACTTTACCCCTTTACAAGTCCCCACTTTACCCCTTTACAAGTCCACACTTTACCCCTTTACAAGTCCCCACTTTACCCCTTTCCAAGTCCCCACTTTACCTCTGTTTCAAGTCCCCACTCTACTGCAAGTCCCCACTCTACTGCAAGTCCCCACTCTACTGCAAGTCCCCACTTTACCCCTTTTCCAAGTCCCCACTTTACCCCAAGTCCCCACTTTACCCCTTTCCAAGTCCCCACTTTACCCCTTTCCAAGTCCCCACTTTACCTCTGTTCCAAGTCCCCACTTTACCCCTTTTCCAAGTCCCCACTTTACCCCAAGTCCCCACTTTACCCCTTTACAAGTCCCCACTTTACCTCTGTTCCAAGTCCCCACTTTACCCCTTTTCCAAGTCCCCAATTTACCCCTTTACAAATCCCCACTTTACCCCTTTACAAGTCCCCACTTTACCCCTTTACAAGTCCCCACTTTACCCCTTTCCAAGTCCCCACTTTACCCCAAGTTCCAAGTCCCCACTTTACCCCTTTACAAGTCCCCACTTTACCCCCTTTACAAGTCCCCACTTTACCCCTTTCCAAGTCCCCACTTTACCTCTGTTCCAAGTCCCCATTCTACCCCAAGTCCCCACTTTACCCCTTTTCCAAGTCCCCACTTTACCCCAAGTCCCCACTTTACAAGTCCCCACTTTACCCCTTTACAAGTCCCCACTTTACCCCTTTACAAGTCCCCACTTTACCCCTTTTTTACAAGTCCCCACTTTACCCCTTTACAAAGTCCCCACTTTACCCTCCCCACTTTACCCCCCACTTTACAAGTCCCCACTTTCCCCACCCCTTTACAAGTCCCCACTTTAAGTCCCCACTTTACCCCTTTCCAAGTCCCCACTTTACCTCTGTTCCAAGTCCCCATTCTACCCCAAGTCCCCACTTTACCCCTTTTCCAAGTCCCCACTTTACCCCAAGTCCCCACTTTACCCCTGTTCCAAGTCCCCACTCTACTGCAAGTCCCCACTTTATCCCTTTTCCAAGTCCCCACTTTACCCCAAGTCCCCACTTTACCCCTGTTCCAAGTCCCCACTCTACTGCAAGTCCCCACTTTACCCCTGTTCCAAGTCCCCACTCTACCCCAAGTCCCCACTTTACCCCTGTTCCAAGTCCCCACTCATCTGTCAGACCTGATTTAGTGAACTGCAGTTCATTACCATATAGAATCTGATTCTACATTTCCATTCACAGAAAAGCTCAATAGTGAACAGGTTCAGGTGTACTATGGGGTTCCAGGACACATGTTATAGGTGTATTAGTGTAACAGTGGAAAAATAGTTGCCTGTGTAAAACTGGGGACAATATGTCTCACGCTCTGCCTTTTTTGTTATTGGTGATTAGAGTAATCCTTCATCTATACTGTTGTATTGGGTGGCCATCAGTTACTGTGTGAGACTGGTCTTTTCTTTGGTCCATTATAGGCTCGTCCCCAATGCTACATGCAAACCTCTTTGTGAGTATCTTTTAGCCTTTGTTTATGCACTGTGTGTGTGTAGTCTGCATCTTTGGTAAACAATGAACATTTTATTTTTCAACCCTGCGATAAATGTGTGTGTGTGTGTGTATTGATTCAGTTAGTATCCATGGTTTCAACAACGCCTCATTGTGTGTGCTATTACTATCACTATCAGTCTCTACCTGTACACTGGTGTTGGTATGTGTGAGTAGAGCATATATACCTGTGACTCGGTGTGTCTGTGTGGGTATAGACACTCCATTAGTCTATCAGTGTGCCTCTGTATCTGCCAGTGTGTGTGCATGAGGAGCAGTATTCCCTGTGCTGCTAGTTATAATGTTTCTGGGGGTGATAGGGGAACTTGAAAGCCCTGTGCTGCCCAAATCAAAACTAACAAGGAAATGATGGGGGCTCCTTTATCTCCTCTCTGGCCTGGGGGGCTGAGGGGGGCGAGAGAGGGAGATTGGGAGTCGGGGTGGGGAGGGGGCCTGGCTTCCTCTTTGATTTGTAAAAAATGCATTACCTCCGAAATCAAACAGAAAATTACTGCGCCGAAGCATAACACACAGAGCAGGAGAGGGAGGGAGAGAGAAGACAGTGGACAGGTGGGAAAGGGAAGGGAGGAGTCAACTGTGGAGATAGGCTGGCAGATAGATAGGAGATGGGCACGTATAGATTTTGAGGAGGTGCGTAGGAGGAAAGAGAGGTAGTACCTTGTCCGGTACTAAAGCACCCATATTGTGTGTCCTCTGAGAGTACAGACTGGGGTTTAGGAGTCTATGGTAAATTATAGGATGATGTGCTATTGATGGCCCAAAGCTCAAGGGAATAGGTAGAGGCATAGATTGTTGCAAACATAAAATGACATATGGAATCATAGACATAGGAGCTCTACGGCTGTAAAGATCAAATAAATAGACAAGTTGAAATGTGCAGGTCTCAAATATGCTTAAATCCTGCTTAAAATACTGCTTAAATACTGTACATATAGCCTCTAAAGGTATAGAAATAATTCCACAACAATCTCTGGAAAATTGTTTTGAATGTACAGCTTCCCAGAATGCATAGTTATCTTAGTAAATAATTGAAAAGGGAGTATACGCTTGTTAGTTACAGGTGAAGAGAATGACTTGTGACAGACAGAGTTTGCACTCAGAGGGACAGTAAAGGAGGGACAGTAAAGGAGGAGCAGGGAGAACAAGAAAATGAGGAAGAGAGGGAAAAGAAGAAGGGATATATGCATTCAGACGATGGATTCTGAGAAAGAAACAGAGGTCTGAAAACACAAAGATGAAGAGAGCGGGAGGAGCCACAGTCCAATGACTGAAAAGAGCGAGAGGGTGAGGGTGAGAGTGCGAGAGGGTGAGTGTGAGTGAGAGAGAAATGCCTGGAGTTAGTAATAATAATTTATACAAACACACCTCAATAATTCACGTACCATTTCAATGCTGGAGGGAAAATCCACATTTCACAGAGCATAATTAAATAGAGGCAGAGAGTGGAAAGAGAGAGAGAAAGAGATGGAGAGAAAGAGATAGATGGAGAGACCAGCATTAAAGATACTTTTGCAGTGGCATGGTTTATTTTCCATTTGAGGTTTGTAAAACAACCAAGATGAAACTGTAATATCCAAACTGTATCCAATCCCTTGAACTCGTCTCACTTCACTTCATCCTAACATTGACAGATGTTCATCCTTAGTATTTCACCATTCACCTCCACAGTTGTCTAATGTGCACAGTCGAATTACAACTTTGTCTTTGGTCATATTCACTCATATTACAGGGTCAGCCATAGTAGTATGGCACCCCTGGTGCAAATGAGAGTTAAGTGCCTTGCTCAAGGCACGTCGACAGATTTTCCATCTTGTCAGCTCGGGTATTTAGAGCCCACCGCTCCAACCACCTGCCGCCCTAATTCACAGTTTAATTTCTATATTCAGAGGTTATTTTCTCAGAAATAAAATGATGTGAATGTTCAGAAAGAAAGACTGTGCTGATCAACAGTTTGCTGGCTAATAAACATGTCTGTATGTATTTATTCTGTACATTTACCTGAATTTCACTAGCCAACCCAATTCCAATTTTTGGGCATTTATTTGGCATATTTGATACAGATCTAATCTTAGGTATCAGTAATGTGAAAATATGAATATACTTTAGATTTATTTGTTTTTACACTCCTGGCCTTGGTTCTCATTTTAGTGTCTATTTTTGTAATTTTCTCCTCATTGTATTACAAAATATGAATTATTTTAAATGATTGTAAATGGAATATATCAGTCTTTCATGTTACATCTTTGTCAATGTACCCGTTATAACCACTAAACCACTAACCATTTTGGAATGAATCACTACTCCCTACTCCCACTTTTTGATCAAAACAGCTTCTATCTGTCACCTCATTATCCTGCACCTTCTTCAAGTTTAAAGAGATTAATTTCTCATATTCTTTAAACATACTGTAGGGATGTGCACCACATTGCATCAGTTACTGCTCTCTGACCCTGCTCGATCGCGCCATCAACACATGATCTACAAAAGCTCTTGATATATACTGTATGTAATGTTGATATAAGGGACTCAAATCCACGGTGTAAAAACATCCCCTGCCCTTTGCCCTGCAGGTCATCTCTCACCTCGGACTTGGTTAACTCATCCCTCTCTCCCACCTTTCTTTTCTCACAGGAAATAAAAGTCATTTGAATTCAATTAGAATTTTTCCCTCTCTCCCCTTCTCTTCCTCTGTCTCCCCATCTCTCAGGTGTAGCGGAGGCATGGACTGTAACTGTGTCAGTGATCTGTTGCTCACCCCCCCTGTCCCTGCCCTCTGGACTCCAGGTGAGGCAAGCAGGATGGGGGCACTTTTTTGCGGAAGCCGGGGTACGTGGTTTGGGGTGTATGGGATTTTTATTAGGGTTGTGGAGGAACATTTGATTCACTTTTGGCAGATACCAGTTATACACTAAGGGGAGATGTACAAAGTGCTTGTACCTGTGCAATGTTTTGTGTTAGCTGTTATTATTAGCAGGAATAAAATAGACAACAAAAAACCTTGATGCTAATTTACCAAACTGTCTTTATTTACACTTCAACTAAATGCATTATTCCTACCTGTTAACCTTTATGTACCTATTTGTAGTAGGTTTACCTGTATTCCCTTGCATTATTTTCCCTGTGTTACTGCTTAGTACACCAGGCCCTGATAGCTAGTGTTTTCTAATGGCCAATATGTATACCCCAACAAGTCTGCATTATAAAGATAATTTGTTATTTATTAATAACCAAAAACTTACCACACACATCAGTGAACAAATAACGTTTCTAATTTGTTAGGATTCATGTTTCTTTACTTATTCTGCAAGGGCTAATTAGCCAGAATTCTTGTTCAATTGATGAGCTATTTAATTATATTAAAAGTGTACGGCAGCAGGCAGTTAGAATTCAAGTATTATCAAAATGTAAGTAGCATCCATCAACTCTGAAAGAGAGTAGAAATCTATCTGACCAGCTAGTGGGTCCAAGCTAGAGGCCATTAGTAGTACCACAGAGCAACATTGCTGTAAGCTCTATGATATTAACCACATCATCCCTTAACTGCATCACTCCATCAGTCATCCGGACAGCTAGCCCCTTTGGCCAGCACTCACCATTCACAAACCAATGGGCCTCAATCTCATCCTCCCACTCTCCTGCTCCTCCTCCTCAGGCATTGCCTTCCCAGACTGGGCCTACAAGCCTGAGTCGAGCCCCGGCTCGCGACAGATTCAGCTTTGGCACTTCATTCTGGAGCTGCTGCAGAAGGAGGAGTACCAGAGTGTGATTTCCTGGCAGGGGGAATATGGAGAGTTTGTCATCAAGGATCCTGACGAGGTGGCCAAACTGTGGGGCCTCCGGAAATGCAAACCCCACATGAACTACGATAAGCTGAGCAGGGCGCTAAGGTAGGAACTGTGTGTGTGTGTGAGTGTGTGTGTGAACTTTTTCTGATATTTTTCAGTAAAAGAAGCCAGAAAAAGTAGCAATAATTATTTTTTGTGGATTTAAGTCCTATGTGTCCCATTCACCTCCCTCCATGTCAGTAAAAATGGAAAGAAAAATATTATGTTTTTTCCTTAGAAAATGTCAATATCCTCGATGTCACCTTATTTTCCATTGTCCAAATGGAAAAGTTCACTCTTAAACCTTCGTATAAAAAATTCAATAAGAATTTAGCAATTAATCCCCATATAAAATAGCTTGGATTTAGACCTACTGAGAATAAATCCTTCTGCCTTCTCAGAAATACTTGGCTCAAAACTCTACGCATTGCTATGTGATTTAAGCTACAGCCCTGCTACCTATTCTGCTATACATCATTCTATTGAATTTACCCCGCACCCCACCGCTACTCGTTGTTTGCTTATGCAAATGAAAATACACACACACACACACACACACACACACACACACACACACACACACACACACACACACACACACACACACACACACACACACACACACACACTGTTTACCGCCCTCCCTGGTTTCCCCTGCCCTCTCGTTAATGGGGGCTGTCGTAGGGGTCTAATTGTTATGAATTGGCTGGGGCCATAATTAGCCTTCTTGATTAGCCTAGCTTAATTGCTCAATTAAGGGCCACGGCACAATTGCTACGCAAAGCAAAAGTGTACAAATTATTGCGAGGGCCCCAACCGTTTGTGGTGGATACATACTGATATACATTGTATTTGGAAAGTATTCAGACCCCTTCACTTTTTCCACATTATACTAAAATGGATTTTAAAAATGTATCTCATCAATCTATACACAATACCCCATCATAATGACAAAGTGAAAACAGTTTTTTTGAAATTGTTGCTATAAAAAACAGAAATACCTTTTTTTACATACAGTGGGGCAAAAAAGTATTTAGTCAGCCACCAATTGTGCAAGATCTCCCACTTAAAAAGATGAGAGAGACCTGTAATTATCATCATAGGTACACTTCAACTATGACAGACAAAATGAGGGAAAAAAATCCAGAAAATCACATTGTAGGATTTTTAAGAGGTCAAACGTTTTCTGTAAGTCTTCACAAGGTTTTCACACACTGTTGCTGGTATTTTTGTCCCATTCCTCCATGCAGATCTCCTCTAGAGCAGTGATGTTTTGGGGCTGTTGCTGGGCAACATGGACTTTCAACTCCCTCCAAAGATTTTCTATGGGGTTGAGATCTGGAGACTGGCTAGGCCACTCCAGGCCCTTGAAATGCTTCTTACGAAGCCACTCCTTCATTGCCCGGGCGGTGTGTTTGGGATCATTGTCATGCTGAAAGACCCAGCCACGTTTCATCTTCAATGCCCTTGCTGATGGAAGGAGGTTTTCACTCAAAATCTCACGATACATGGCCCCATTCATTCTTTCCTTTACACGGATCAGTCGTCCTGGTCCCTTTGCAGAAAAACAGCCCCAAAGCATGATGTTTCCACTCCCATGCTTCACAGTAGGTATGGTGTACTTTGGATGCAACTCAGCATTCTTTGTCCTCCAAACACGACGAGTTGAGTTTTTACCAAAAAGTTCTACTTTGGTTTCATCTGACCATATGACATTCTCCCAATCTTCTTCTGGATCATCCAAATGCTCTCTAGCAAACTTCAGACAGGCCTGGACATGTACTGGCTTAAGCAGGGGGACTCGTCTGGCACTGCAGGATTTGAGTCCCTGGCGGCGTAGTGTGTTACTGATGGTAGGCTTTGTTACTTTGGTCCCAGCTCTCTGCAGGTCATTCACTAGGTCCCCCCTTGTGGTTCTGGGATTTTGCTTACCGTTCTTGTGATCATTTTGACCCCACGGGGTGAGATCTTGCGTGGAGCCCCAGATCGAGGGAGATTATCAGTGGTCTTGAATGTCTTCCATTTCCTAATAATGTCTCTCACAGTTGATTTCTTCAAACCAAGCTGCTTACCTATTGCAGATTCAGTCTTCCCAGCCTGGTGCAGGTCTACAATTTGTTTCTGGTGTCCTTTGACAGCTCTTTGGTCTTGGCCATAGTGGAGTTTGGAGTGTGACTGTTTGAGGTTGTGGACAGGTGTCTTTTATACTGATAACAAGTTCAAACAGGTGCCATTAAGACAGGTAACGAGTGGAGGACAGAGGAGCCTCTTAAAGAAGAAGTTACAGGTCTGTGAGAGCTTGTTTGTAGGTGACCAAATACTTATTTTCCACCATAATTTGCAAATAAATTCATAAAAAATCCTACAATGTGATTTTCTGGATTTTTCCCCCTCATTTTGTCTGTCATAGTTGAAGTGTACCTATGATGAAAATTACAGGCCTCTCATCTTTTTAAGTGGGAGAACTTGCACAATTGGTGGCTGAAGTTTGGATCCACCAAGACTCTTCCTAGAGTTGTCCGCGCGGCCAAACTGAGCAATCAAGGGAGAAGGGCCTTGGTCGGGAAGGTAACCAAGAACCCAATGGTCATTCTGACAGAGTTCCAGAGTTCCTCTGTGGAGATGGGAGAATCTTCCAGAAGGACAACCATCTCTGCAGCACTCCACAATCATGTGCCTTTTACTCCTCATTAAAAGGCACATGACAGCCTGCTTGAAGTTTGTCAAAAGGCTCCCAAGGACTCTCAGTCCATGAGAAATAAGATTCTCTAGTCTGATGAAAGCAAGATGGAACTCTTTGGCCTGAATGCCAAGCATCACGTTTGGAGAAAACCTGGCACCATCCCTATGGTGAAGCATGGTGGTGGCAGCATCATGCTGTGGGGATGTTTTCAGAGGCAGGAACTAGAGAAATAGTCAAGATCAAGGGAAAGATGAATGGAGCAAAGTACAGAGAGATCCTTGATGAAAACCTGCTCCAGAGTGCTCAGGACCTCAGACTGGGGGTGAAGGTTCACCTTCCAACAGGACAACGACCCTAAGCATACAGCCAAGACAATGCAGGACTGGCTTCGTGATAACTCTCTGAATGCCCTTGAGTGACCCAGCCAGAGCCCGGACTTGAACCCGATCGAATATCTCTGGAGAGACCTGCAAATAGCTGTGCAGTGACACTCCCCATCCAAGCTAACAGAGCTTGAGTGGATCTGCAGAGAAATAGAGGTGTGCCAAGTTTGTATTGTCATACCCGAGATGACTCAAGGCTGTAATCGCTGCCAAAGGTGCTTCAAGCAAGTACTGAGTAAGGGGTCTGAATACTTACGCAAATGTGATATTTCAGTTTGAGAATTTTTATACATTTTCCAAAAAAAAAAAAAGGTTTTTGCTTTGTCATTATGGGGTATTGTGTGTAGATTGATGATGAACAAAACAAATGTTATCAATTTTAGAATAAGGCTGTAACGTAACAAAATATGGAAAAAGTGAAAGTGTCTGAATACTTTCCGAATGCACTGTATACAGGTATGTATGCCTGTGAAGTTGTTACCTTACATCTACAGTGTAGCTATACAGGATTTTAACTTTGTCACAGGCCTATTTTAAATGACTTACATGCTTAAAATAGTAAAGTAAAGTCTAAGAATGTATCAGGACAGTCACCAGCTTAATATAATATGTTTTTTCTTTATTCCGTTTTGAGAACACCCCCCACCCCGCCTCACCTCTGTACCAACCCTCTCATCTGAACCATATGGCAGTATGTAGTATCTGACAGTGTGGGATTCTGACAGGTACTGTAGCCTGTGACACCTCAGTAGGTGGCACAGGAAACAAGCACTGTAGAGTTGGAGTGATTGGCACCTGAGGTTGTTTCCAAAGAGACACCACTCACATTGTAGTCCCGCCCTCAAAGAGGCACTTCAGTTGTGAATGATGCCAGAAGCACTGACAGCAAGAGTTGATGTATTTCTATTATGCATATTTCTGTACATATACTGTACCTGTAATAAATCATATTTCTGTACATATACTGTACATGTAATGAATAATATTTCTGTACATATACTGTACATGTAATACATCATATTTCTGTACATATACTGTACATGTAATGAATAATATTTCTGTACATATACTGTACCTGTAATAAATCATATTTCTGTACATATACTGTACATGTAATGAATAATATTTCTGTACATATACTGTACCTGTAATAAATCATATTTCTGTACATATACTGTACGTGTAATAAATCAAATGTATTCATCACATGCTTCGTAAACAACAGGTGTGGATAAACAGTGAAATACTTACTTACGGACCCTTCCCAAATATATTTAATATTTACATAATAATTGCTGTATGTCAACGGTGCACAGCAGGTCAGATCAGGCTCTGGAGGGATGTTGTTTATGTGCTTGTTTTTGGTTTTACTCAGGGACATAATTAGTCCTGCCTAACGAGGTGTGTGGAGACTTTATCAAATCAAAACATGAATTGATCAGTGAGATGCCAGGGAGAAACAAACCCAGCAGGAGTTCAGCCCTGGAGGACCAGTGTTGTTCCTCCTGCTGTTAAGGGAACACATTACTGTTGACCAGGGCTCTCCAACCCTTCCTGGAGAGCTACACTCCTGTAGGTTTTTGCTCCAACCCCAGGTGTAACTAACCTGATTGATTTTACCAACCAGCTTATTATTAAAATTGGGTGTGCTAGATGCAGGTTGGAGGGAAAACCTACAGGATGGTAGCCCTCCAGGAAGCAGGTTGGAGGGAAAACTTACAGAATGGTAGCTCTCCAGGAAGCAGGTTGGAGGGAAAACCTACAGAATGGTAGCTCTCCAGGAAGCAGGTTGGAGGGAAAACCTACAGAATGGTAGCTCTCCAGGAAGCAGGTTGGAGGGAAAACCTACAGAATGGTAGCTCTCCAGGAAGCAGGTTGGAGGGAAAACCTACAGAATGGTAGCTCTCCAGGAAGCAGGTTGGAGGGAAAACCTACAGAATGGTAGCTCTCCAGGAAGCAGGTTGGAGGGAAAACCTACAGAATGGTAGCTCTCCAGGAAGCAGGTTGTAGGGAAAACCTACAGAATGGTAGCTCTCCAGGAAGCAGGTTGGAGGGAAAACCTACAGAATGGTAGCTCTCCAGGAAGCAGGTTGGAGGGAAAACCTACAGGATGGTAGCTCTCCAGGAAGCAGGTTGGAGGGAAAACCTACAGAATGGTAGCTCTCCAGGAAGCAGGTTGTAGGGAAAACCTACAGAATGGTAGCTCTCCAGGAAGCAGGTTGGAGGGAAAACCTACAGAATGGTAGCTCTCCAGGAAGCAGGTTGGAGGGAAAACCTACAGAATGGTAGCTCTCCAGGAAGCAGGTTGGAGGGAAAACCTACAGAATGGTAGCTCTCCAGGAAGCAGGTTGGAGAGCCCTGCGGTGAACCATCGATGAAACCATGGATATTTGTTTCTAACTCTCCCTATTGTTTTCTCTCCTTTCTCCATTCCCTCTTTCCTAATCTCTTCTCGTTCACCTTTCTCTCCATCCTCCCCCACCCAGGTACTACTATAATAAGCGTATTTTGCACAAAACCAAAGGGAAGCGTTTCACCTACAAGTTTAACTTCAGTAAGGTGGTGCTGGTGAACTATCCTCTGCTGGACATGGCCAGCTCTCCCTTCCTGCTCCAGAACCACTTCAATGGGGGCTCCGCCGCGCCCGACTGCAGCCCTCTCACACCCGAGGTACGGAGTGAGGGAGGGAGGGAGGGTGGGAGGGAGGGAGGGAAGAGAGGAACGAATGGAGTTTAGGACAGAGGGAGGGATGGAGAGAAGGGTAATGGATGGAGGAGGGTATGAAGGGAAAAGAGAAAGAGAGGATTGTAAGGACGGGAATGACAGGTTTTCCAGAATAGACAGCTACTCCAAGTTATTCCCCACTATTATCACAATCCATCACATTGTCTAAAGTGAGCTGTCATTTGAACAGTACATGTTTGAATTCACCAACATTAAAGGACAAGTTGGATAAAAGACCAGCAGATTCTGAGGACTTGAGAACCATCAACGACAAACATTGTGGAAAAGAAGAGAGAAATAAAGGGAGGAAAATGAGAGGGAGAGATGGAAATATGGTTGCCACAACTCCATACTTGATTGTTTATTAATGTTGATTTGATTCAGCGGGTCTAGCTAAAATCCATTTCGTCTCAGGGAACTGCAGATTGTACTGTACAGACTCCTGCTGTGTATTCATTCTTCAGTTACGGGAGGATCAATTGTATTCCGCGTGTCTTATCATACATCTTTTATTCACTGTTTCTAATAGCAGCAGTCCTGATCATGATAAAATGTTCTTCACTTATTATTTGCCCAGAGACAGCTTGAAATTTTTACAGAGATAAATGTTCTTGGATCACCAGAGGGGTTGTATGAATAAAACTGTCCTGTTACAGTTTGTAATGAAACAATAGATACACGTATTGAAGTAGTGGTCTGTGCTCAGGTTGCATATTTCTGATGGATTCATTTAGGTGATGATATATGCAAATGAAACACTAACTGATTCATACTTTCTCATTTGCTTGAATATAGAAATTGCTATGACAATTATATTTGACAGATTTTTTACAAATACAAAAAACGGACATTGCGGTACTAGTGCAAATAGGGTAGCCTAGTGGTTAGAGCGTTGGACTAGTAACCGGAAGGTTGCAAGTTCAAACCCCCGAGCTGACAAGGTACAAATCTGTCATTCTGCCCCTGAACAGGCTGTTAACCCACTGTTCCCAGGCCGTCATTGAAAATAAGAATTTGTTCTTAACTGACTTGCCTAGTTAAATAAAGGTAAAATAAAATAAATACATGTATTTAAAAGGGAATAGAGTTAACTTTAAATGACTAGAAGAGTCTGATTGTCCTGAAAGATAGAAACAGAAAAGGAGAGTCACAAAGAGAGTGGAGGAGAAACTGGAGAGATGGTTTTAACTTGTCCTTAAAATAAAAGAAGACGTTATCCACCCTTCTCACATTCCCGTCTCGGATGGCCTATGCCTCTGTCATCGATTGAAAATGAAAGAAATAAAAGACAAGTAGATACGTCAGATCAGATCAATGTTCGGTCATTAATGCAGGTTTGGTTAAGCAATCCAGATCATGCAGCTTGGAAGTACAGTCTCGCTTTTCAAACTTGGAGCTGAGGGGTGACAGAAATTATTGATCCCGGCTCTTCTAAAAAAAGAGAAATGCACCCTCTCTCTCTCTCTGTCTCCCTCGACTCTGTGTGACTTAACCATTTCGTTTGTTTGGCCTCTTTTCTCTTTCCTGTTTTAAAGGACCTCCACACACACACACACACACACACACACACACACACACACACACACACACACACACACACACACACACACACACACACACACACACACACACACACACACACACACACACACACACACACACACACACACACACACACACACACACACAAACATTCTCCCCTCTCTCTCTCTCTCTCTCTCTCTATCTCTCTCTCCCTCTCTTACCCCACAGCTATTATGTTGTTTAGTCTCTCTCTCCCTTCCATCAATCCTTTCCCTCCTTTGTCCCCTCACACTCTTCCCTCCTCGAAGGGCACCCAATCCCTCTATCTCTCGTCGTTTATCCTTTGTGCCCACTTAATCGTAGGCCTCCATTTGACTCTGTACTTCTCCTGGCTTTGAGTCTTTGAGCCTCTGTGTCCTCCTACCTCCTCTCCTCATCTTCTCCTCTGTTCTCTCTTCTCCTCTCCCTCTCAGTCCCCTGGCACTTCCTTTTATCCCGTCCTTGCTGTGACTGTTGGTGTGATTGCACCACACTACAGGGTGCCATCTCCATCAAATGACTTACCCTAAATACATGCTGATTTAAAGAGGAGGTTGAGGATCCTATAGACAAGTCTAGTTTTTATTTGCTGATGAAATTAATTGCCATGGGTTGCTTAACTGACATGAGCAGATTCTAATGTTTTCTTTCTGTATCTGTCTCTCACACTTTCTCCCAGGCCCTGCAGTCACTGTTCCCTCGTTTGCCAGAGTCAGGGAGAGGAACCTCCCTGTTTGATCGAGTGGCCACAGCCCCGGGACCAGAGGGAGACAAACTGAGACTGGACACATTCCCCTTCCTCAGCTCAGGTGAGAGAGAGGAGAGGAGAGATAAGAGGCGAGAGGGAGAGGGGTGACAGCGGTAAAAATAAGGTAGAAGATGATTGAGAAAAGCGGGAAGGTAAAGAACTGAGGAGAGAGGGAAGGTAAAGAATGGGGGGGGGGTGAGGGAAGGTAAAGAACAGAGGAGAGAGGGAAGGTAAAGAACAGAGGAGAGAGGGAAGGTAAAGAACAGAGGAGAGAGAGGGAAGGTAAAGAACAGAGGAGAGAGAGGGAAGGTAAAGAACAGAGGAGAGAGGGAAGGTAAAGAACAGAGGAGAGAGGGAAGGTAAAGAACAGAGGAGAGAGAGGGAAGGTAAAGAACAGAGGAGAGAGGGAAGGTAAAGAACAGAGGAGAGAGGGAAGGTAAAGAACAGAGGAGAGAGGGAAGGTAAAGAACAGAGGAGAGAGGGAAGGTAAAGAACAGAGGAGAGAGGGAAGGTAAAGAACAGAGGAGAGAGGGAAGGTAAAGAACAGAGGAGAGAGGGAAGGTAAAGAACAGAGAGAGGGAAGGTAAAGAACAGAGAGAGGGAAGGTAAAGAACAGAGAGAGGGAAGGTAAAGAACAGAGGAGAGAGGGAAGGTAAAGAACAGAGGAGAGAGGGAAGGTAAAGAACAGAGGAGAGAGTGAAGGTAAAGAACAGAGAGAGGGAAGGTAAAGAACAGAGGAGAGAGGGAAGGTAAAGAACAGAGGAGAGAGGGAAGGTAAAGAACAGAGGAGAGAGGGAAGGTAAAGAACAGAGGAGAGAGGGAAGGTAAAGAACAGAGGAGAGAGGGAAGGTAAAGAACAGAGAGAGGGAAGGTAAAGAACAGAGAGAGGGAAGGTAAAGAACAGAGGAGAGAGGGAAGGTAAAGAACAGAGGAGAGAGGGAAGGTAAAGAACAGAGGAGAGAGGGAAGGTAAAGAACAGAGGAGAGAGGGAAGGTAAAGAACAGAGGAGAGAGGGAAGGTAAAGAACAGAGGAGAGAGGGAAGGTAAAGAACAGAGGAGAGAGGGAAGGTAAAGAACAGAGGAGAGAGGGAAGGTAAAGAACAGAGAGAGGGAAGGTAAAGAACAGAGGAGAGAGAGGGAAGGTAAAGAACAGAGGAGAGAGGGAAGGTAAAGAACAGAGGAGAGAGGGAAGGTAAAGAACAGAGGAGAGAGGGAAGGTAAAGAACAGAGGAGAGAGGGACGGTAAAGAACAGAGGAGAGAGAGGGAAGGTAAAGAACAGAGGAGAGAGGGGGAAGGTAAAGAACAGAGGAGAGAGAGGGAAGGTAAAGAACAGAGGAGAGAGAGGGAAGGTAAAGAACAGAGGAGAGAGAGGGAAGGTAAAGAACAGAGGAGAGAGAGGGAAGGTAAAGAACAGAGGAGAGAGGGAAGGTAAAGAACAGAGGAGAGAGGGAAGGTAAAGAACAGAGGAGAGAGAGGGAAGGTAAAGAACAGAGAGAGGGAAGGTAAAGAACAGAGGAGAGAGTGAAGGTAAAGAACAGAGGAGAGAGGGAAGGTAAAGAACAGAGGAGAGAGGGAAGGTAAAGAACAGAGGAGAGAGGGAAGGTAAAGAACAGAGGAGAGAGGGAAGGTAAAGAACAGAGGAGAGAGGGAAGGTAAAGAACAGAGGAGAGAGGGAAGGTAAAGAACAGAGGAGAGAGAGGGAAGGTAAAGAACAGAGAGGGAAGGTAAAGAACAGAGGAGAGAGGGAAGGTAAAGAACAGAGGAGAGAGGGAAGGTAAAGAACAGAGGAGAGAGGGAAGGTAAAGAACAGAGGAGAGAGGGAAGGTAAAGAACAGAGGAGAGAGAGGGAAGGTAAAGAACAGAGGAGAGAGGGAAGGTAAAGAACAGAGGAGAGAGGGAAGGTAAAGAACAGAGGACAGAGGGAAGGTAAAGAACAGAGGAGAGAGGGAAGGTAAAGAACAGAGGAGAGAGGGAAGGTAAAGAACAGAGGAGAGAGAGGGAAGGTAAAGAACAGAGGAGAGAGGGAAGGTAAAGAACAGAGGAGAGAGGGAAGGTAAAGAACAGAGGAGAGAGGGAAGGTAAAGAACAGAGAGGGAAGGTAAAGAACAGGTGAGAGGGAAGGTAAAGAACAGATGAGAGAGGGAAAAAGAGGTGAGGAGGAGAGGGAAGGTAAAGAACAGAGGAGAGAGGGAAGGTAAAGAACAGAGGTGAGAGGGAAGGTAAAGAACAGATGAGAGAGGGAAGGTAAAGAACAAAGGAGAGAGGGAAAAAGAGGTGAGGAGGAGAGGGAAGGTAAAGAACAGAGGAGAGAGGGAAGGTAAAGAACAGAGGAGAGAGGGAAGGTAAAGAACAGGTGAGAGAGGGAAGATAAAGAACAAAGGAGAGAGGGAAAAAGAGGTGAGGAGGAGAGGGAAGGTAAAGAACAAGTGAGAGAGAAGGTAAAGAACAGAGGAGAGAGGGAAGGTAAAGAACAGAGGAGAGAGGGAAGGTAAAGAACAGAGAGAGGGAAGGTAAAGAACAGGTGAGAGAGGGAAGATAAAGAACAAAGGAGAGAGGGAAAAAGAGGTGAGGAGGAGAGGAGGAGAGGGAAGGTAAAGAACAGAGGAGAGAGGGAAGGTAAAGAACAGAGGAGAGAGGGAAGGTAAAGAACAGAGGAGAGAGGGAAAAAGAGGTGAGGAGGAGAGGGAAGGTAAAGAACAAAGGAGAGAGGGAAGGTAAAGAACAGGTGAGAGAGGGAAGGTAAAGAACAGAGGAGAGAGGGAAAAAGAACAGAGGAGGAGAGGGAAGGTAAAGAACAGAGGAGAGAGGGAAGGTAAAGAACAGAGGAGAGAGGGAAGGTAAAGAACAGAGGAGAGAGGGAAAAAGAGGTGAGGAGGAGAGGGAAGGTAAAGAACAGAGGAGAGAGGGAAGGAAGGAAGGTGGAAAGTGGAGATTGAGAATGATAGAGGAAATGAGGAGAGCATAAGGAGAGAGAGAAAACAAGATCGAATCCATGTTCACTGCAGTAGCAGATCTGTCCCTTTACTGCCTCCAATTCATACTCTCCTTCAAGTGACAGGAAGGGTTAGATGGGAGTGATCTACAGTATATACTATCGTATTATTACAGTGATATGAGGCAGATGCTCAATTAAGGTTTTTGGAATTAATGTCAGTGTTCCCTTTATATAATCCCTCAGTTTGTATGTGTGTGTTTTATTTGCGTGCTTGTGTGCATGTATGTGTGTGTTTTTTGTGTGTGCATTTGTGTGTGGGTGAGCGTGCGGGCGTATGTGTGTGTGTTTGTGCGTGTGTGTGTACAGATGCCTTTGTCTGTCTGGATACTCCATGTGTGCTCTTCAGCCCTGCTGCTGCATCAGAATGTGTTGCCTCAATGTACAGTGTATATGTGTGTGAGTTAGTGTGTGTTCACTGTGAATACACTCCCCTTCACATCACAACCTGGCCCCCCTGTTCCGTTTGTCCTCAGGTCCTATTCCCCCCTCCTTCACTCCTTACCCTCCTCTCCCTCCCATGTGTCCCTCCTGTCCTAATCCCTTCCTAGGCAGGAAGGCCCTAATTGAGGGTGCAGGCTTCAGTTTGTGGCCTGTGGGCGCCCATTACTGTGTTTTCATAAGCAAGTGAGGCCTGCCTGACTGATTCAATATTCATGTGTCTGCCAGCTACTTCTGGCCCAGCACACAGAGACTCAAGCACTGTCAAATTAGCCCTGCATAGCAAATAACAGAGAGCGAGGGAGGGGGGGTGGCAAGAGAGAGGGAGAGAGAGAGAAGGAGGGGGAGAGAGAGATGGAGAGAGAGAGAGGGAGAGAGGAAGAGAGAGAGATATGGGGTAAATCTTTGAGTTTGCTGTTTGTTGTTGGAAGGAAGTACAGTCAGGGTCATAGAGAGTTCTTTTGTTCGCGCTAAAAAACAAATTGAATTCCAGTATCACCTCAGATGTACCTCCTTTGTTTCAGTTGTTATTAAATGATGCATATAGGGAAGCTGATGTAATATACATACACATTATATCAGCTGTTATGTTAATCAGGTTTCTGCTTTTGTCTAATAGAAGAAGAAAAAAAGTCCCACATTGGTTTTAAGTGATACAATTGAAGTCTGAAGTTTACATACACTTAGGTTGGAGTCATTAAAACGTGTTTGTCATCCATTCCACAAATGTCTTGTTAACAAACTATAGTTTTGGCAAGTTGGTTAGGACATCTACTTTGTGCATGACACAAGTAGCTTTTCCAACAATTGTTTAGAGACAGATTATTTCACTTATAATTCACTGTATCACAATTCCAGTGGGTCAGAAGTTTACAAACACTAAGTTGACTGTCTCTTTGCTTGACATCATGGGAAAATCAAAATAAATCAGCCAAGACCTCAGAAAAAAAATTGTAGACATCCACAAGTCCGGTTCATCCTTGGGAGCAATTTCCAAATGCCTGAAGGTACCACGTTCATCTGTACAAACAATAGTACGCAAGTATAAACACCATGGGACCATGCAGCCGTCATACCACTCAGGAAGGAGACGCGTTCTGTCTCCTAGAGATGAACGTACTTTGGTGCGAAAAGTGCAAATCAATCCCAGAACAACAGCAAAGGACCTTGTGAAGATGCTGGAGGAAACAGGTACAAATGTATCTATATCCACAGTAAAACGAGTCCTATATCGACATAACCTGAAAGGCTGCTTAGCAAGGAAGAAGCCACTGCTCCAAAACCGCCATAAAACATACAGACTAGGGGTTGCAACTGCACATGGGGACAAAGATGGTACTTTTTGGAGAAATGTCCTCTGGTCTAATGAAACAAGAATTTGGCCATAATGACCATCGTTATGTTTGGTGGAAAAAGGGGGAGGCTTGCAATCCGAAGAGGGTTACTAGGATTAAATGTAAGGAATTGTGAAAAACAGAGTTTAAATGTATTTGGCTAAGGTGTATGTAAACTTACGACTTCAACTGTATATTCAAATATGATGGAGCCAGGGTGTGCGAGTTGTGCTTTTCTATTATTTAGTTGACTTCACGAAACACCTGGACTTTACACACGGCCAAAACAGACACATTTTCTAAATAACTGGATTTATCTTACCACAGTCCATTTTCCTTTTTTCATGGACAGTATTGTTTTATTACAGTGGCATAACTATTCTGATATTAACAGGATATTTGAATTTGGCAGAGAGCATATCTCTCATCATGTTAATATTTGTTGTGAACCAGTTGAATGTGTGAATAGGTCTGGCAGGCATATAGTCTAAGATCAGGGTTCTATTCAAATCAACAGCGCTCTCATTTTGCCCCAGCGCATAGCTGTGGATTTGCATTGCTAATTATTGCAGAGCATAATTAGTGAACATGCTTGGATGTGGTATGTCAGGAGACCTTTACCCCTTCAGAGAGCTAACCTCTGTCTCTGTGTCTCTGTTCTCTTCCAGCCGCTCCCTGTTACTCCAAGCCCCCGTCCCTGTTGGGTCCTTACCCCCGCAACCCTCCCTTCGATTACCCCTGGGGCTTCAATCCCTACCTCTCAGGGGCCTTCTCCCTCAACAACTGCCCCAAACTGCCCCCAGGCTCCCTCTACCCCTCCCACTTCTACCCCAACCCGCTGCAGACCAGCCTGGGCCAGCTGCCTCACCCCTTCTCCTCCCTACTCCCCCCGGGAGAGGTGGCAGGAGGGGGAGAGAGAGGAGCAGCGGGCCAGACCGGGGTTACTAACGGCACGGCAGGTGGGCAGCCCAGACTCTGCCTGCCTCCTTATCCTGGTGCTCTGTCGCTGGGCCGGACGGACATTCTCAACGGGGGCTCTGTGGGTGAGAGGGAGAGAAGGGAGACCAATACCCCAGGCATGGGGCTTGGGTTGGGCCTAGGGTTAGGGTTAGGGCTGGGTCTAGGAGGGATGGGTCTTGGTGGTGGTGCTGGGGGGCGACAGAGCCCATCGGAGCGGCGAGGCGGGGTGAAGCAGGACCCAGAGTCAGACTCGGACCTGGAGATCACAGATCTGAGTGACTGCAGCTCAGACAACGAGCCTGACTTCAGCATCACCAAGGAGACCAGGCTGAGCGTTCGATCACAGATCCTGGTGGAGGGGAAGAAAGGGGGAGCACTGCCACCTCTCTCCTCCCTCCCTCCCCCTGTGTCCCCCCATCCCCTCAAGAGCCTGGTGCCCCTCACCCCTCCCCCTCCGTCCCTCCCTCTATCCCTCTCTCCCTCCATGGCTCTGGTTGAACGGCACAGGGAGACAGAGACTCTAAAATTGATCCAGAGCTAATAGATTATAATAGATAACTCTCTCTCGTTCCCTCCTCTCTCTCCTTCTCTCTTTCGCTCCCTTCATCTGTTATGTTGTCCTTTATTTGAGCCATCTTGCCCCGTCTCTCTGTTTTTTTCTTCCTCTCTCTCTCTCCACCCTTCTTCTCTCTCTTTACATGTTGACTTGTCCAACATAGCTGAGATAGTGAGCTTGCTGATTTCGACATTACTGAGTGTTCCATGTTTCAGATATATGTGTACTACTTATTCATCATGTTCTACCACACATTTTATTGTCTCAAGGTTTCAGTGATGTTTTGAGCTTTAACAGCATTGCACGTTGTTCTGTGCTATTCATATGTTACCGTGTTACTGCAATGGGTCCATCAAACTGCATAAATATAACTCAATGTATAATGAATAACATTCAAATATAATACTAGAACAATAATAAACAACACTACAATACACACACATAAGATTAATTGCAATAATGGCCACATGAAATGATATCTGACAGAGATATTACTTTAGTTTTTTGGGGATTCCTTTTCTTGGGTACCGGTATGTATTTTTCTGTTCAAAACATAGTCAAACATTGCCAGCTGGTGGTCTTTATAAGAGGCTGCTACAGTTAGTTGTTTGTTGGGAAAAATGATCATCCCCCAAATCCAAACAATTAGTCATTTTGCTCTGCTAATGTAATGCTCTGGTATTGTAATGCACATTTCTAACTCCATACTTGTTTGTTTGTTATTGCTTAATGCCAATTTCAATTGCTTAACTTTCTCCAGTGAGAGGGAGAGAAAGAGAGAGCGAGGAAGAGAGAGCTGGACAGATCTAGAATTTGTATCAATATTTCATTGTATATATTTTATTACGGTGTACATTACATTTCATTATTATCAACATTATAAAAGTTAGCTGTGTTGGTGTGATTTAATTACGTATTTAAATAATGTTGGGAAATTGACAAGTATAGGTGTATTACAGTTTTAAATAATTAACAGCAGTCAGAGTATCTGTGCTGGAAAGGTGTTTTTTCTATGAGGAGGACTCATATATGGGGAATTGTCTCATATTTTCTCAACCCCAGCTAATTGTGCCCTTTGGTCATTTTCCAAGATGCCCTTTGGGTTTAAATATTCTGGTAGTGTTATTTTTATAGTTAGCATTCACCCAGTGTAACTGTTCTGTCATTTCTCAAATGTGAGTAAAATTGGTTTCAGCACATTCTTTCAACTACCAAAAAAAAAAGGTGGATTATTTTTGAGACAAAGCTTTTTATCCATGGCTACATTTAGGCAATAGCTCCCCTTGTAGAAACTAAAACAAGAGGTACAAAGTATCTCAATACCAACTAGGGAGACAAACCAACTTCTCCATTCCATGTTGCTCACTTTGAAGCACAGAGTGCATACTAACTACCCCACATTGTACAGATTCATATGGTATGGCTTGTAACAGGTGGCGGTGTAACATTAGGTGTGAAAGCCCTATTGTAAAGGTCATGTAATTCTATATTTGTTGGATTCTACCAGAAATCTCTGTTTCATGATCTCTGTGTGGCATTTACCAACACCGCTGTAAATACTCTTTCCTTTGTGAATGTATGTGTAAACACATCCAAAATGATCACGCCGTGAAATAATGTCACATTTCTTTTATTGTTTTATTGTAAAGAGAAAAAATGGGAAGAGCAAAAATAAGAAAAAAATATGAATAACTTCTAAAGCAATAAACATTATTCTGGAGATTGGACTGTTCTTGGCACTGAACTCATTGTGTGAATGTGTGTGCTTTACACAGTAAGAGGCTCCTATAGGCCTGCTTGAGACCCCTGGTGTAGAGCATCCTTTCTCCACAGGGTGGCGAACCTGGACCTATATTACAATGTAATGACCTGATCTAGTCTACAAGAAACGTTTGCATTATATCATGGAAGGGTTTGATTTCATGAGCATGAGTAACAATTGGCAATAGTTTCCCATAGTCTTATTTTTCTTGCATGTGTAATTGACTGAGTTCAATGAGTTGTAATAGTCAGGGTAATGTGACAGCATATACCATATGGCCTCCTCTCCCAAGGATATTATGTCATGAAAATCTGCCGCCTACCTTTATTAAACGTGTTGATGAAAAAGTCTGAAAATTGCATAGTTTTCCCTACATAGTGTGCACTACATTTGACCAGTGCACTATAACGTGAATAGGGTGCAATTTCGGATGCAACTGGAAGCACAGCCACAGTAGTAAAGGCCGGATTGAAGAAGGGGAATGAAGATGACAAACCAAGATAAGTGCATGCCCCAAACTTTCACAAACAGCCAACACTACCTAAATCGGAATTACTTTGTGTGATAGCCTATTTGTGAATTGTGAAACATATGAGATCATATTTCTAAGTGAAACAGAAGTTTACGAAACAAAAGCATTGCCTCTACTGGATATACCTAAATGTATTTATGGATGCACTCCGTGTTCCATACCAAACTGTTCAGTAATTGACATTGTGTTCAATTCCATAAATAATATTTTAACACAGATTACCTTATGTGTGGAAAGATGATCAGTGAACTAAAATGTTGCTACATAAACACATTGAAGATGCATTGAATAACTGTTGATACGGTTGACTCCCATGGGTGAACGAGGGGAACGAATACCGTGTAACACAATATTGTATGGAAGCCCAACAGGAAACAACGGGATGGGGAAAGTTACATGAAAACCAGATTTTGCTTAACTGGATCATATTGAAAACTGTATTATTATATCAAAGTAATATATTTTGACATCGTCATGCATTACTTTGCCAGTGGTTTATTCAGATAAAAAATTCAGTCAAGGGGAAATTGTGCACTTGAATTTGTACTTCCGCGTACAATGTTTTTTTCCAGGGACATACGACAACTTTCGAACAGCAAACCATATTAGACGTTTGTCAGTCTTTTTTTGTTGTTGCTGTATTTTGAGGTGAGTACCACGTTAAAACATTTTGCAAATCTATTTAACACGTACATACGTTCGATGCTTAGTTACTTATTTTTTTTAAACTTGGGAATTAATTACGTTATTCCGCGAGTAAAGGCTTGTCTCTCGCTAGCCAGCTCTCCAGACAGCCTTTAGTTAGCGTCTAGCTAAAGGAATGTTGTGTTTGGCTACAGTCTAGCAGAACACCTTGTTCTCTCGAGTACCAAAATCAGGCGTTTTAGAGTTAATTAAAAACTATTGTATTACAAAGCAAGACTTGCTGAAGCATACTGGTATTTCAAGGGTACGTGTCAGGTCGCTAGCTAATTTGTTCAATCAAGTGATATTTTTTTAGCAGGCTACAATGTATCGCTATCCGTAATGTTATAAAAATGTTGCAAGAAGCAGCATTTGTAAAATGACTCGCGACATTGTAGCCTATTATTTAATGTAACTCTGTAACTATAGCAGTTATTTCCAGCAATGCGTCCAGGCCTACATGCGATCATTTGCTTGCCTATGTATTTTTTTCCTGGTATTCCAATGTGACATTTAAAACCTAAAAAAGTATACGTTTATCAAATAACATTAATAGCGCATGTTTGATTGAGTTGTTAAACCAGCCTAACGTCTGATTGTTATTTAGACATCATTATAATGATTAGATTGTTAATCATTATAAAAAGTAGATAGCCTACTGATAGCAAGATGTGTGAGATTGTACCAGTAGGTTTATCTGTAGCATATGTCTCCTGCACTCCAGTTGATCACACTATTTTATATTTCTATATGAAAAGTACAGCAGCTACACAAACACACATCTGTCACTAGAGTCCATCCCACTTTTGGCCTTTTTGCCTCTCCCCTCCCCTTTGACTAACTCCCCTCCCCTTTGACTAACTCCCCTCCCCTTTGACTAACTCCCCTCCCCTTTGACTAATTCCCCTCCCCTTTGTCTAACTCCCCCCCTTGTCTAACTCCCCCTTGTCCTCCTTTGACTAACTCCCCTCCCCTTTGACTTACTCCCCTCCCCTTTGACTAACTCCCCTCCCCCATCGTTCTGTTTAATCCTCTACAAATCCAAATGTATTGATTGCGTATACAGATATGCAGATGTTATCGCAGGTGCAGCGAAATGCTTGTGTTTCTAGCACCAACAATGTGGTAATAGTACCTAGCAATAATCCACAATATAATCCAATAATTTCAAATTAATAAATAAAAAATATCAGAATGAGCTATGTCAAAGTCCGGAATATATATAAACTGGTATAAACAGTATATGAGTAGAAAAGGCGGGTACAGCAGTAGTTGTATAGGATGAGCCATGACTAGAATACAGAATGTACGTATGAAGTGGCTAAAACAGTATGTAAACATGATTAAAGTGACCAGTGCTCCATGACTCTGTACACAGGGCAGCAGCCTCTAAGGTGCAGGGTAAAGTACCAGATGTTAGCCAGCTACTGTAGTAACAGTGACTTAGGTGACTTATAAATTCTGGGATCAAAGATCAAGAGAAAAATATACATGATCAGACCTAGAGGGTTGGGCCTATATCCATAGTATGAGTTGTTCAACACTTATTTAGCACTCTAGTTTCGCAGCCTCAGTTGAACTCCCAAAATAATTTTGTCTATATGTTACTAAGAGACTGAATTGGGCCTATAACACATCAAAATTGTGAATGCTGAATCAGTAAAAATGTTGCTTTAGGTGCTATGTAGGACCTTTGTTCAGAATCTGAACAGCACTCTGTCTGTCTCAAGTCCAGCCATGGTCTGTTGTTATGGGCCTGTAGGTTGACCTGTAGTTGTTTTGGAATAGTTCTGTATCTGAACTGATCAGATGAGACGTGATGCTGAAACGGCGGTTGGGCTTGGAGCGTTGTGATGTGTCAGCGGCGACACTGAACTACAGAGGCTTCCTGTCTCTTAGAGGAACAATAACATGTTGCTGTCATCCCTTTCTTTCTCTACCTCTGCAAGTGCAGTCTTGCCTGAAGCTCAAAGGGTACCGTCTCTTCTTGTCTCTCTCTCTCACACACACACACACACACACACACACACACACACACACACACACACACACACACACACACACACACACACACACACACAGGACTGGGCTATGTATTGAATTTGATTATTTGAATTCATGTTTTGGCGCGATTTTCCAAATGCCTGTATCGCAAGAATCAAGGTATTGTTTATTTTTAGTTTATGTCCGCTTATTCTTTTGTCTTTTTGGTCTCATCCTTTGCTTCTTCTGCTGAGGCTGTGTATATTTACACACACCAAGCCCTGCCCCCTACAGGCCCAGCTCCTCCCCCTATCACCAAGCCACTCCCCCTACTACTCATAACAACAAAAATGAGAGCTCGCTTCCTCTCTGACAAGCGGTTTTAACTCGCTGTTTGCATTTGAGGTTTGGTCCAACAGAATGGGTCATATGGAGACTGAAACACATTTAGACATTATTTTACTGTAATATAGGAGTTAACCTTTCTAACTATATCATTTTTATGTCTCAACTCCGCAAATTGCATGCAGAGCAGACACTACTGAAACAGGAGTATCAATGAACGTTGGTTATGGAAAATTAATGCTCAGTTTGTCGCTCGCGGTGGCGTTGCAGTACCACATACTGCTAGCAGCGTTTTAGCCAAAGACTGTCATAGCATAAAACAACATTATATAAGGAATTTGTTTTCATTCTCATTGGCAACTCGTTCTCATTATGAGATAAGATATCCACTAGATTTTATTAACATCTGAACAAAGTGGACAGGCTAGCATGCCGTTCAAACAGTTGGAGATGGACAGAAGGGTGTGTTAATAACAATTCAACTTTTAGACCTTGTTAGCAAGCAAATAGCTCCAAGTTGGCTAACGTTGAAATATATAGATTAGCTGGCTTCTCGCTAGCACGTGGGCTTGTGTTTGAGAGATTGTTCATGAGACCTGTGTTCATTTTCTATATGCCTGCTACAAGAAGTGGGTACATTCAGTAATGGCATGTTTCTGGTTAAATTTGTAACAAAAAGGGCATTTTCATAGACAGATTTGAAAGCCAGATCAGTTATTATTGCAAAAAATGCAGGTTAAACTATTTTGATTAAATCATTAAATAATAAGTGGGTCTTATGGTTGTGGAAGGCTTATATTTAACCTAGGTATAATTTCACTAGCCCTGAATTCATTAGATTATTGCTGGCTGTTTGAAATGCAGTGTTTTTGATAGAGATGCACCGATATTACATTTTTGGCCGACACCAATATTTTCCTTGCCAAAAAAACAATACCGATAACAGATATTTAAAATTGTATCTGCCTTTTAAGCATTCTTGTACAGTTAAATAGTTAACACACACACGGACGCAGCGGTCTAAGGCACTACAGAGAGGAGTCACTACAGTCCCTGGTTCGAATCCAGGCTGTACCACATCCGGCCATGATTGGGAGTCCCATAGGGTGGCTCACAATTGTCCCAGCATCGTCCACAGGTTTGGCCAGGTTAGGCCGTCATTGTAAATAAGAATTTGTTCTTAATGTTCTTAACTGACTTGCCTAGTTAAATAAAGGTTACACACACCACACTGACCAAAAGTTATGTATGTCCCCGTTACCAGTAAAACATAATCAAAACCTATTTCTTTCACTTACTTGCTGTGCTGTTTCGTTGTTCAGTTGTTTCATTCTCAACCAGGATTTCTATGGAATGCCGTTTGGGTCAAAAAAGATACATGGTAAATAACACTATTTGACGTGGCAAAGAAGCTTTTTGACCAATCTGGACCTGAATATGACTGCATGTCAAGTGGATGTTTTGGAGCTTGGGTATTGAGTAGACTGATACCCCTTTTCATTGATCCCCAATCCTTAGGTAAAGCTGTACAGTGCAATATGAATGTCAATACACACAATAGGCTGACTGGGGAGGTGATTTCACACAGTCACAGCCCTGCAATAAGAGCTACAATGCTAAATCTACACAGTTGTGTTCTGTGGGTGTCAGAGTAGACTGGATCCCTCTAACGGGATCGATATGACAACAGCCATTAAAAGTGCAGGGCGCCAAATTCAAAACAACAGAAATCCCATAATTAAAATTCCTCAAACATAGAAGTATTTTACACCATTTTAAAGATAAACTTGTTATATCCCATCACAGTGTTCAATTTCAAATTGGCTTTATGGCGAAAGCACCACAAACGATTATGTTAGGTCAGAGCCAAGTCACAGAAAAACCACAGCCATTTTTCCAGCCAAAGAGAGGAGTCACAAAAAGCACAAATAGAGATAAAATTAATCACTAACCTATGATGATCTTCATCAGATGACACTCATAGGACTTCATGTTACACAATGTATGTATGTTTTGTTCGATAAAGTTCATATTTATATCATAAAATCTCAGTATACATTGGCGCGTTATGTTCAGTAGTTCCAAAAACATCCAGTGATTTTGCAGAGAGCCACATCAATTTACAGAAATTCTCATAATAAATGTTGATGAAAATACAAGTGTTATGCATGGAACTTTAGATACACTTCTCCTTAATGCAACCGCTGTGTCAGATTTCGAAAAAGCAAACCATGCAATAATCTTGAGTACGGCGCTCAGAGACCAAACAAGCCAAAAAGATATCCGTCATATTGTGCAGTCAACAGAAGTCAGAAATAACATTATAAGTATTCATTTACCTTTGATCTTCATCAGAATGCACTCCCAGGAATCCCAGTTCCACAATAAATGTTTGTTTTGTTCGATAATGTCCATCATTTATGTCCAAATAGCTACTTTTGTTAGCGCGTTTTGTAAACAAATCCAACCTCACGAAACGAGCAGACAAAATGTCAACAAGTTCCGTTACAGTCTGTAGCAACATGTCAAACGATGTATAGAATCAATCTTTAGAATGTTTTTAACATAAATCTTCAATAATGTTCCAACCGGAGAATTCCTTTGTCTGTAGAAAAGCAATGGAACGCGAGCTAACTCTCACATGAACGAGCATCACGAGCTTGTGGCACTCTGCCAGACCACTGACTCAAAGAGCCCTTATGAGCCCCTCCTTTACAGTAGAAGCCTTAAACAGGTTTCTAAAGACTGTTGACATCTAGTGGAAGCCTTAGCAAGTGCATCATGACCAATATCCAACTGTGTTTTCAATAGGGAATGAGTTGAAAAACTACCAACCTCAGATTTCCCACTTTCGGGTTCCATTTTTTTCTCAGGTTTTTGCCTGCCATATGAGTTCTGTTATACTCACAGACATCATTCAAACAGTTTTAGAAACTTCAGAGTGTTTTCTATCCACATATACCAATATGCATATATTAGCAACTGGGACTGAGTAGCAGGCAGTTTACTCTGGGCACAAGCTACTCAATACTGCCCCCAGCCATAAGAAGTTAATAGAGGAATCCCAGTGCTTTATTAGGCCTAGTGTAGTTACATTGAGCTCAGTAACTAGGCCAGAGGGTTTCGACCAGACAACAAGCAGATGGTAGAATATATCCAACTACCCACAATGCAACAGCTGTCCCTCTGGACAAAGGGTAAACTACTAGTCGATTCCCTGTAGGCCTACTTGTGTGGCTTACAAAATAAACATCTCAACATGTCTGAGCACCTTCTAACCAAGAACCATGTGTGTTCATCAGTGTGTGCGTACTGTATGTCCTTTTGCAATTATCCTAGTGTGCATTCCAGACGATAGTTAAATGAGACGTGTATTTGTAATAAGTGGAGATTGTAACGACAGGGTGGGTGATGGTTCTCAGGTAGCCTAGCTCAGGGTTATTCTCAGGTAGCCTAGCTCAGGGTTATTCTCAGGTAGCCTAGCTCAGGGGTATTCTCAGGTAGCCTAGCTCAGGGGTATTCTCAGGTGAACACAGGTAGCTCTGGTTTACTGTCAGCTTGTACAGTAGAAGTGCTTATCTCTCTCTCCTGTCTGTCCAGTGTGCTGTGTCAGCCCTGTAGCACAGCCATGTAGTTCAGAACTGTCCAGGACCAACCCACTGTCCTCTGATATACTAGGTAGAGGCAGGGGAATGGAACTGAAAATGTGTGCAAGGTGGTGACATCCCCAAGCCCTGATTGAGTCTTTGTAGTATGGAGAAGATGTGTGTGCACATACAGTATGTACAATTAGATTGTGTTTGGGGTATACAGTTGTCTGTGTGTATTATGTCTTTGTGTTAGGCCTTGTGTTTTCGTGTGTCTCTTGTGTTGGCTGACAGACAGACAGGCAGACAGACAGACCGGTGTGACATGGAAACAGCTCCACCCCTCAGTCAGAATGTGAGTCAGACTGGTAGAGAACAGGAGGGAGAGAAGGAGCTCTTTCATTCCCAGGGTCAGGCTGGAAAAAAATAGACTGGGCTTCATGGACTGTGTTTACTCTTGGGGATGGATGGATGGAGAGAGAGGGATAGGGGTGGGTGGGATAAGTGGAGGTTTAGACACACACACCACCATCACGAGAGCAAGCAGCCTGAATTGACCATCCATGTTGACAGTGCAACAGGGCTGATGAGGTTTCTAATGTAAACAAGAGAGAGGGGGCCCTAGTTGTATACACATTATTTTCTAAAAGTCTGGTTAGAAAAGGGGGCGACAGAGCTATATGACTAAATATGACTAAATCTTAAGATTAATTATTAGGCCATTTTCACTGAGAAATTTAACAGAAATGTCCAATAATGATGCTAGCTGCAGTATGTGGTTCATGGTGCCTCAGTAATAGAGCTATGTTAAGATGGAGGATGTGAATGCAGCAGGACTGCGTTGCATGGTTGGTGAGTTATGTGGGCCGTACCGTCATGGAGGGGTGTGTCTGTTGGGCGGCGGTATTGCTACCTCCATGTTCAGAGCCAGCCCAGATTGGGATTCTGGGAAAGCTCTTCCAACACTCTGGCCGGACATAGCTGCTTTATGTGCTGCAGTCCTCAAGTCCTCTTCAGCCACCACTGGTCATAGGGGTGGTGAAACGTGGCCTGCCAACACAATCACACACACACACATACATGCCTTCTGAATGAATGAGAATGTTTCTCCACGACCCAAATGGTAATCAAAGGCCTCTGTGTTTGGCCTGCACAATTACCCTACTATCCAGACACACACACACACCAACACACACACACACACACACACACACACACACACACACACACACACACACACACACATTTGGAAGCAGTTAAATAGGCGGGAGGCTCACTGCGAACCCATTCCATGACAGTCGATTGGCCCTCGTCTATCCAATGTTTCCATAAAGCATGAAAAAGTGACTTCTTACATGGCGAGAGAAAAAGAGGAGGTATGGAAAGTAATACCAAGGAGTTGTTGGGTATGGAAGTATATTTTGCCTCTAACTGATAGGCAATCGGGACAGAATGAGATGCAGGGGATTTAACACACTACTGGTGTTCTAGTGGTTAGGACTTTTTTGAGTTGCTAGTTTTATGTTAGCCAGTGCGTAATGGCTGTTAAATGACATAATTGGCTCTACTGTTCTGGTCATGAGGTAGTGGGGCGGCAGGGTAGCCTAGTGGTTAGAGCATTGGACTAGTAACCGGAAGGTTACAAGTTCAAACCCCCGAGCTGACAAGGTACAAATCTGTCGTTCTGCCCTTGAACAGGCAGTTAACCCACTGTTCTTAGATCATCATTGAAAATAAGAATTTGTTCTTAACTGACTTGCCTAGTTAAATAAAGGTTAAAGTGACTGGCTGTATTGGAGTGGCCAAGATGATTGAGTTGAAGGTGGAGAGAGAGGGGAGAACAGAGTACGGGGAGGGAAGGAAGAGAGCGAGAGACACGGACAAAGAGGGATGGGTAGAGAGGATGTGGTATGAGGGCATATTCACACCAGCGCAGCTGTTTCTATCACACCTCCTCCTGACACTTCTGTCTCTCTCTCCCCCCTCTCCTTTTTGCCCATTCATTCTCATCTCCTTTGTCTCTCGAGGTTCTTTCTTCTGTCTTCTATCTCTCTCTTTTTGAACGTCCATCCATTTAGGTCCAGAGTCTGCTATGTTGATTTGTGATTGACAATCTCAATACTATTTTCTTCTATGTAAACAAATGTACTGATACAAATACTTACAAGGCCAGGCAGTAAACTGTTCTAGTACCTAGTTATCTTAGATGATTTAATCTATTGACATTGAGTAATATACACTACCGTTCAAAAGTTTGGGGTCACTTAGAAATGTCCTTGTTTTTGAAAGAAAATTACTTTTTTTGTCCATTAAAATAACATCAAATTGATCAGAAATACAGTGTAGACATTGTTAATGTTGTAAATGACTATTGTAGCTGGAAACTGCTTTATATTATTTTTTATTATGGGCCTCGTATAGAGGCCTGTGTTCCAATGGCACGTTGTGTTAGGAAATCCAAGTTCATCATTTAAAAAGGCTAATTGATCATTAGAAAACCCTTTAGCAATTATGTTAGCACATCTGAAAACTGTTGTATTGCTTCTTTAATCAGAACAACTGGGTTCGATTACAGGCTCAAAATGGCCAGAAACAAAGAACGTTCTTCTGAAACTCGTCAGTCTATTCTTGTTCTGAGAATTGAAGGCTATTCCATGCGAGACATTTCCAAGAAACTGAAGATCTCGTACAGCGCTGTGTACTACTCCCTTCACAGAACAGCGCAAACTGGCCCTAACCAGAATAGAAATAGGAGTGGGAGGCCCTGGTGCACAACTGAGCAAGAGGACAAGTACATTAGTGTCTAGTTTGAGAAACCGACGCCTCACAAGTCCTCAACTGGCAGCTTCATTAAATAGTACCCACAAAACACCAGTCTCAACGTCAACAGTGAAGAGGCGACTCCGGGATGGTGGCCTTCTAGGCAGAGTTGCAAAGAAAAAGACATATCTCAGACTGGTCAATAAAAATGGGAAAAAGAACACAGACACTGGACAGATGAACTCTTCCTAGAAGACCAGCGTCCCGGAGTCGCCTTTTCACCGTTGACGTTGAATTGTTGGGAAGGGCCCGTAAGTAAGCATTTCACTGTTAGTCTACACCTGTTGTTTGCGAAGCATGTGACAAATAACCTTTGATTTGATCCGCCCCCCGCACACATGATGGCAGTGAGTAGTACTAGGGCCTCACTGTGCTTCTCACACATTCTCTCAGTTTTACCCACGTGACCTTGACTCCTCTCTCTGTTTCTCAATCATCTTTCTTCAGTTAGTTTCGTTCATGTAATATTTGCCAACTTCCTCTTCTGAGTGACAGAGGTGATGAGCACAGGTCAAATAAAGAAAAGGGTGTCACTTCTTAATCGGACCCCTGACCTTGTTCTCCTCTGCCATGATCCATCCTCTTTTCTAGCTTTCTTTCTCTTTTTGTGCCCCCCCTCTTCTTCATCTCTCGTCTTTGATCCCTCGACGTGACTCTTGCAGACAGGTCGAACAGGAAATGGCTATGTTTCCTGAGGAAATTACACCCACTTCCTGTCTGTGTGCCTCCCGCTCCTTTTCTACTCAGGCGCCTCTGGGGACACCCTCTCGGAGCCAGGCCAGGGCCGTAGGACCCCAGAGAAGCTCTGACTCATTCAGCCTGATGAGAAGGCCAGATAAAAAGAGCACAAACACAGCTAGCTGCCTTTAGGGCTCTGCTCTATTTCAGGGCCATGCTGCCATAGTGGCACAGGGGACCAGACACAGGCTATTGTGCGGGACTGGGTGTTTGGGGTGAAGAGTGACCTGAACTGACACAATGAATGAATGTTTGGTACTTAGAAATGCACCTACTTTATGTTTTTATATGGGATGAAAGACTGGCTTCTATGATTGATAGATACTGTAGAACCCTCGTTCTCTTTGTTGCTTTTATTTTTACAGTATTATGACTCACCAGTCACATAAGGGCAGTGGTGTCAAGTACTTAAGTAAAAATACTTTGAAGTACTACTTAAGTAGTTTTTTGGGGGTATTTACTTTACTATTTATATTTTTGCAACTTTTACTTTTACTTCACCACATTCCTGAAGAAAATAATGTACTTTTCCCATACATTTTCCCTGACACCCAAATGTACTCGCTACATTTTGAAAAGGGTCCAATCCACACACTTATCAAGAGAACATCCTTGGTCCCTGGTGCTGGCTCTGATCTGGCGGACTCACTAAATCAAATCAAATCTTATTTGTCACATACAAATGATTAGCTGATGATAATGCGAGTGTAGTGAAATGCTTGTGCTTCTAGTTCCGTCAGTGCAGTAATATCTAACAAATAATCTAACAATTTCACAACTACCTAATACACACATCTAAAGGGGTGGAATAAAAATATGTACATATAAATATATGGATGAGCGATGGCAGAGCGGCATAGGCAAGATGCAGTAGATGGTATAGAATACGGTATTAACATATGAGATGAGTAATGTAGGATATGTAGACATTATTAAAGAGCCGTTATTTAAAGTGACTAGTGATACCTTTTATTAAATCAATGTATTCAATTTATTTAAGTGGCCAGAGATTTGTCTGTATTTAGGCAGCAGCCTCTATGTTAGTGATGGCTGTTTAACAGTCTGATGGCCTTGATATAGAAGCTGTTTTCCAGTCTCTCGATGCACCTGTACTGACCTCGCCTTCTGGATGATAGCGGGGTGAACAGGCAGTGGCTCGGGTGTTTGTTGTCCTTGATGATCTTTTTGGCCTTCCTGGAGGTGCTGTACGTGTCCTGGAGGGAAGGTAGTTTGCCCCCGGTGATGCGTTATGCAGACCTCACTACCCTCAGGAGAGCCTTGCAGTTGAGGGCGGGGCAGTTGCCGTACCAGGTGGTGATGCAGCCTGACAGGATGCTCTTAATTGTGCATCTGTAAAAGTTTGAGGGTTTTAGGTGACAAGCCACATTTGTTCAGCCTCCTGAGGTTGAAGAGGCGCTGCTTTCTTCACCACGCTGTTTGTGTGGGTGGACAACTTCAGTTTGTCAGTAATGTGTACGCTGAGGAACTTTAAACTTTCTACCTTCTACACTACTTTCCTGTCGATGTGGATGGGGGGGATGCACAGGGGGACTGGACACAAATGCTTTGTTTGTAAATTATGTCTGAGTGTTGGAGCATGCCCCTGGCTATCCGTCAATAAAACATTTATTTTTTTAATGAATGGAAGGAATTTTTGATACTTAAGTATATTTCAAGCCAAATACTTTTAGACTTTTACTCAAGTAGTATTTTACTGGGTGACTTTGACTTGTCATTTTCTATTTTCTATTATCTTTACTTTTACTCATGTTTGACAATTGAGTACTTTTCCCACCACTGCACAAGGGTCTGTCTAAGGCTTCATCCCTCTGAAGGGTTGTGCCAGTCGGCTCTGTTGGCATTATCATAACTCCAGCCGTCTGTGATGCTCTACTCTTACTGGGTATTGGCAGGCACCATACAACTAGAATTTCTATGATCCTTCCTATTATGATTGGCTCACACAAACTCCTCTGACTGACAGTCCCTGCAATGGGACTGTCATTGAAGAAGCTTGATTGACCGGTATCAGCCCCTCCCACTGTGGTATGGACAGTGAAGAAGCTCACAGTGGGGTGAGGTCATCGTTTGTTCCCTCAGTGTCCTGCGTTCTTATTGGTTGTGTAAATGGTGACACGGTGGGTGTTTGTTTGCTCAAACGGTTACACAATGGGGATTGTGGTCTTGGTGCTAGAGCTGGTGTAACAGTGACTCAGTGGTTATTAATACAACTCTCACAGTGACCTGCCTGGTGGAACTAAGAAATGCTGTAAAACAAAACGTGTTGAATAACCATACAATATGAATGAGTTTCAAGTGAAAAATGGAGATAGGAGTTGTAACAGGTGCTTTATAATACACACATACAGAGGCACATGTGCCTGATAGCTATCAATAGACCTGATGCCAGCTGACACCTATTGAGTTATAATAACATGCTGAGTTATTGTTGGAATGTGACGAGAGGGAGAGGTGGAGGGGAGTGTGGGAGGAGTAGCACAGCTGCCTCCTCAGGAGCTCCAGGGCTCTCCTACTCTTCTGGGCCACATCCCAAAAATGGCCTGAATCAACTTCCCCTCCTTGTCTCCTTTCCTCACCAAGTCATGTCCCAATAGTCTGTAATAGATTCTCACCCTTTCCTCACTGTCAGAACAGCCCCATCCAGCCCTTTTCATGTGTCTCGACGAGAAGGGAAGGAGATGAGATGAGAAGGGCAAGAGACTGGTGTAGTCTGGTGCCATGCTGTGGAATGTTCAGTATGTCAGGAGAGGAGAGTAGAAGGGACCCTCTCACATAGACCCTCTCAGATTTAAGCTATAATATCCCAACACTGTCTGTAACAGCAGACTCCCCATGTTTGCACTGTAGTGGGGGATACTACTTCATGTGACAGCATTTCATAGTTCCACCAGGCAGCAGTGCATTCAGCCTCTGTGGTAGCCATGGTGATGTAACTGTACAGTTGGGCTACTGCAGCGGTGTTACTTTACATGCCACCTCGTTCCCAGGCTAATTCCACATAGCATTGGGCAGAAGCGTGTGGTGAACAAGATGACTGTATGTGCAGCCAGGGCATTGGTTGATTCAGGCTACTAACAGTGATGGTTATGTGTGGTGCTGAGGGGAAGGTGTGTGGGATTATTTCACCCTACTCTGTGTGTGTTTGTGCACATTTGTGCATTCCACTCAGTTTCCTGGTTTACTTACTTGACTGGCCACTCTTCATAGCCTGCTTCCTCTCTAGGTTTCATCCTAGGTTCTGGCCTTTCTAGGCAGTTTTTCCTAGCCACTGTGCTTCTACACCTGCATTGCATGGTGGTTGGGGTTTTAGGCTGGGTTTCTGTACAGAACTTTGACATCAGCTGATGTAAGAAGGGCTTTATAAATACATTTGATTGACTTACCTCTACACATGACTGAATGTCCACATGTTCTCTCCTCCTCCAACTCCATTTTTCCATCTCTCTCCTTCTTGACCTCTAAAGCCTCTTTGAACTCATACCAGCAACACCAATTCTCCTTACAAGACAATGTGCTATTTTAGTCTCTACCTAACCTCACTCTCAAACCCAACACACATTTGCTACTATCGCGCCTCACGTCATCTAGATACGCAGCACTGTTTCTACACTGCACTCTTTCTACACTGCACTCTTTCTACAATTTGTTTTCCACTTTCACAGGCCCACACCCACCCGCTCACATCCTTATTCACACACAGGCCTTTATAAGATCTTCTCAGTAGTGATTTGACTCAGGGCTGGACAATGGTGCTGCTGTGACTGTCAGGGTGTTTCCCGGTGGCTTCTAGGAGCCTGACTTACTATGGCCTGGAGGATGAATGCATGGCGGGGGTCCACTCCTGTGACTTACGGGCAATTGCACAGTAATGGAATTATGCTGAGAGACTCCTTTTTCACGTAAAAATGTATGCCAAACAAAAACTATTGATTTCAAATTTTAATAAACCATACAGCTCTATGCACAATGACTACTTTGAACAATTGACACAATAAAACATTTTTTTATGCCTCCTGGTGAAAACTGTGCAGATACAAAGTTTGGTAACAGAATTACAGTAAAATCTCCCTTAGTTGTGTTATTTTACCAAACTTTGTATCTGCAGTTTTTCCTTTAAATGTGTTTTTGCACAATTTTATGTGTAAACTGTTAAAAGCAGTCCTTGTGCGTTGAGTTGTACGGTTGGTTAAGCTTTGAAATCAATGTTTTTTGATAGCCCTAGCCCCTACCCCTTCTGTGTTTGGAGATCTGATGTTGTGTTGGGTATGTGTAAGCAAAATGGTAATCTGGCTCTACTTTCGAAATGGGTTTGATTCTGAGCTTCTGCCAGATTGCTTAGACTACATCAATTCAAATCAGATTTTATTGGTCACAAACACACATTTATCAGATGTTATTGCGGGTGTAGCGTATTCCATTCCTACAGTCTACAGCTGAAGGTGTAACCTAGGGTCTAAGGGTAGAGTTCAAGGGTTGGGGTTGTTCCTGGACAGGCCTAGCTGTCACTGACTGTCATGAGTTCTCCCTCAGGGCATTATTGGCTCAGGCTTAGTTAAACTTTGTTGAATGCTCAGCTGTAAACTGGGTTTTGGCAAGGCATGGCCAACTGTTTCCCCTGGGTTAAAATATTTATCCCTCTCTCTAACTCCCTCCAAGCTACGATCCCAAATCTAAATGTTTCAGAGGAGCCTGGAGGAAGAGGAATTTGTGATTTGCAGAAAGCACCTTGATTCTACTTAATTAGTCAAACACTCCAGGATTTTAATGGCACTAGATATTTAGCCATTCTCCAAAAATTGATTGGAGAATTCAAATTGGCCCCTATATTTTCTTGCAGTCAATTGCGTCAGTAATGACCTGTCGTGATAAGCAAGCAAAGGCCCTAACCAGAGTTTAACCCCTCCCTAACCAGAGTTTAACCAACCAGAGTTTAACCCCCCTCCCTAACCAGAGTTTACCCCCCTCCCTAACCAGAGTTTACCCCCTCCCTCCAGAGTTTACCCCCCTAACCAGAGTTTACCCCCTCCCTAACCAGAGTTTACCCCCCCCCTCCCTAACCAGAGTTTACCCCCCTCCCTAACCAGAGTTTAGTTAACCAGAGTTTACCCCCTCCCTAACCAGAGTTTACCCCCCCCTCCCTAACCAGAGTTTACCCCCCTCCCTAACCAGAGTTTACCCCCTCCCTAACCCCCCTCCCTAACCAGAGTTTAACCAGAGTTTACCCCCCTCCCTAAACCAGAGTTTACCCCCCTCCCTAACCAGAGTTTTCCCTACCCCCCCCTCCCTAACCAGAGTTTACCCCCTCCCTAACCAGTGTAAATAAAATGTAATTGTCACATACACAGGATAGGTGCCCCCCCCCCCCTAGAGAAGCTCTTACCATATACTCTATCCGAACACTCTCATCGTAGTAGACTCCCCCCAACTCCTTGCTTTGGACCTTGGCATATCTGATTCGAATCAGTTCTTTTTCCTGAAATTTCAACAGCCTATTTCAAGCCACATTTCAAACCAGCTTCATTCTTGTCTGAACAGTCAAATCTGATTTATTTGCCCTCAAGTGGTTTTTAGATTGTTATTTGGCGTATCTTGACAGTTTGACAAAGAACATGTCAACTAACTAGCTTGTTAATTGTTTACAAATAAATTAAAGAATGTGCTAGAAAGTTAACAGCTAACCAGCTAGTTAGTAACCAGCTAGTTAGTTGACTGCTGTGGCCAGCCAAAAAGGACTTGTTTTGAAAGCTGGACCATCTTATCCTTTGAGGGCTTAAGTGTTCTTACACTATGATTCTGAACACTCAAAGCAACTGGGAAACGTCCATGGCAGGCATTGTTGTCACCTTGACTTGCTACATAACTTCTGAGTGATAGGAACCACGAGCACCACCACCAATCAGAGTACACCCACAGATAGAACAATGAGACAGGTATTTCAGCGGATGTATAAATGTGAAGCATCCACTTGGCGTTCCCACTCACTATCAAATATGGCAGTGAGAGGAAGCCCAGTGGCCAGCAGTGGGAGAAGGTGGAACGAGATGGATTTTGGCTGACATTCTGCAAATTTTCTCATTGATTAAACCTTTGATTTCAATAGAGTTTTCTGTTCCTGAAACTATAATCTCTTGCAAACAGTGGACTAAGTTTTCTAGACTTTACCCTTTGCTAAAGTCGCCAAAAAATTGCATTGTTTAGAACAAGTGAAAAGGTGAATTGAGTTATTGCACACTTCAGACTAGGCGTTCCGTAACGGAAATATGCAAATGTATGCTAGAACAAGCTAATAAGATCTTGCTAGCTTGTGCTTGGCTCTGCCCACCTCCTTGCTTGTTCTGCCCACTATGACTCATTTGTTTCCATTTGAAATGACAGGCTGTGGTCTATCTTGGTTTAGTTATAAATATCTTTGCTACACCACTGCCACACACCAGTGGTTACTATGACAACTAGCTTGGCCATGTCAGCAAATGACTGCTGTCTGAACACGCATCTGATTTGGTCACTTGTAACTTGCTGTTTGGACAGTCAGTATTCTAAAATGGATTTGAGCATTAAGGCCTGCATTGTGAACAAGGCTTTAGTAGTGTGATTATGGGGTCCTGTAGACTAGGTCAGGGGTCGGCAACCCTGTTCCTGGAGGGCCGCAGGTACTACAGGATTTTGTCCCAACTAGGCACCACACCTGACCAACAGACCTAATTGATCAGTTCAGTGATTGTCTAAAATCAACACACCTGGTTTTCCAGGTCTTCCAGGTTCAACTAAAACAAGACCAGGGTTGTCTAACCTATATATATTTCCTCCCTCATCTTCTTGTGGGTGAGGCCGAGGTCGGTGTGGGTTGACATTCGTAGTGTCACTCAGCAAGTTGTGATGGTGTCAGATGATGTAATGTCCTCTCTCTCTTTTCTGTCTCCTCATGGTGCCAAAAATCCACATTGCAATAAATTGTCTGAATTGATGTGATAACAATAAATATAACTATAAGTTTTTATAATATTAATGTGCACCACAGTTTTAAAAAATCAAACTAGTACTACTAGTTTGATGGTTGTAGACATCAATTGTCCCATTAACAATCACCCACATTAGCAAACTTGTTTAATTTCAAACTTCACATTTCTCTGGTATAGGCTACTTATTGTGATGAATCATATCAGAAAAATGTCGGCAATAAGTGATTGGTATGGTCGGCTTATTTACCCAATCATGTTGTCTCTAGGGGGGAGCGTTTGGGGCTCAGTGGTCTAACTGTGTCTCTGTCTGTAGGGAGGAGCGTTTTGGGTTCAGTGGTCTAACTGTGTCTCTGTAGGGGGAGCGTTTGGGGTTCAGTGGTCTAACTGTGTTTCTGTCTGTAGGAAGGAGCGTTTGGGGCTCAGTGGTCTAACTGTGTTTCTGTCTGTAGGGAGGAGCGTTTGGGGCTCAGTGGTCTAACTGTTTCTGTCTGTAGGGGGGAGCGTTTGGGGCTCAGTGGTCTAACTGTGTCTCTGGAGGGAGGAGAGTTTGGGGCTCAGTGGTCTAACTGTGTCTCTGTAGGGTGTGAGTGTTTGGGGCTCAGTGGTCTAACTGTGTTTATGTCTGTAGGGGGGAGCGTTTGGGGTTCAGTGGTCTAACTGCGTTTCTGTCTGTAGGGGGGAGCGTTTGGGGCTCAGTGGTCTAACTGTGTCTCTGTTGCTTGTGAGTGATGGGGCTCAGTGGTCTAACTGTGTTTCTGTCGGTAGGGGGGAGCGTTTGGGGCTCAGTGGTCTAACTGTGTCTCTGTAGGGGGAGCGTTTGGGGCTCAGCGGTCTAACTGTGTCTCTGTCTGTAGGGGGAGCGTTTGGGGCTCAGTGGTCTAACTGTGTCTCTGTCTGTAGGGGGTAGCGTTTGGGGCTCAGTGGTCTAACTGTGTCTCTGTCTGTAGGGGGAGCGTTTGGGGCTCAGTGGTCTAACCCAGCCATGAGCATCATCGGGGCCGAGGATGAGGACTTTGAGAATGATCTGGACCCCGTGAGTAACTTCCTGGTGACAATGAACTGTAGCGAACAATAGACTGATGAATGATCATATCTGTTCTGATCTTTCTCTCTAACCCTCTCACATACTCTATTCTCTACCCTTCTCCTCCTCATTCTCTGTCTCTCTAATCTGTCCCCCTCACATACTCCATTTTCTACCCTTCTCCTCCTCATTCCCTGTCTATCTAATACTCCATACTCCATTCTCTACCCTTCTCCTCCTCATTCTCTGTATCTCTCTAATCTGTCCCCCTCACATACTCCATTCTCTACCCTTCTCCTCCTCATTCCCTGTCTCTCTAATCTGTCCCCCTCACATACTCCATTCTCTATCCTTCTCCTCCTCATTCCCTGTCTATCTAATCTGTCCCTCTCACATACTCAATTCTCTACCCTTCTCCTCCTCATTCCCTGTCTCTCTAATCTGTCCCCCTCACATACTCCATTCTCTATCCTTCTCCTCCTCATTCCCTGTCTATCTAATCTGTCCCTCTCACATACTCCATTCTCTACCCTTCTCCTCCTCATTCCCTGTCTCTCTAATCTGTCCCCCTCGCATACTCCATTCTCTACCCTTCTCCTCCTCATTCCCTGTCTCTCTAATCTGTCCCCCTCACATACTCCATTCTCTACCCTTCTCCTCCTCATTCCCTGTATCTCTAATACTCCATTCTCTACCCTTCTCCTCCTCATTCCCTGTCTATCTAATACTCCATACTCCATTCTCTACCTTTCTCCTCCTCATTCCCTGTCTCTCTAATCTGTCCCTCTCACATACTCCATTCTCTACCCTTCTCCTCCTCATTCCCTGTCTCTCTAATCTGTCCCCCTCACATACTCCATTCTCTACCTTTCTCCTCCTCATTCCCTGTCTATCTAATACTCCATTCTCTACCCTTCTCCTCTTCATTCTCTATCTAATACTCCATTCTCTACCCATCATTCTCTGTCCACCAATGTCCTCTATCTAATCTGTCATTCACTCTGTACCTTCTCCTTCTTCCCTCCTCTATTCCTCACCTCTCCCTTAGTATATCTACTGTTTCTAACCCCCCCCTCTCTCTCTGTCCATCCCAGACGGTGGATGACCACAGCAGTCACTTCACCAGTATAGAGCTAGTGAAGAGTCGGCCAACCCACCTGCTGGTCTTCCTTCAGCACGTCATCCTGCAGTTCGACTGCTCCTCCTTGGTGAGAACTACTGTGTGTGTGTATGGTGATGTATTGTCTGGTGTGGGTGTTTATGTCCATGTTAGTGTGTGATGACTGTCTGTCTGCTCCATGTGTAGCTCTGTTTCTGTGCATCTCTAGTGATATTAAGCATGCCTCTCTCCCTTTTATTCTGCATGCAGACACCGTGATCCACCCAGGTACTGTTACCCCTTCACAGCCCAGACAGGCTCCCTCTCCTCACCCCTCTCCCAAACCCCCTACCTCCCCCTACCTGTCCCTGTAGCTAGTGATGCACATGTATTTTAATACACACCAGACTGTCTATCCTCCACATTCTCACAATGTGCTGTAGAAAGTCTGCATACGGCCGCGCAAATGACCTAAAAGTGTTATAGAAAATGGTTTGTGTGTGTGGTACTTACATCTTTTAGCTCCCTTCCTCATTTTTATCTTTCTTGTTCTTTCTCCCTCCCAGTTGTGTTACCTCCATGCTGACCTCTTCAAGAACCTCAGTACCAAAGAGACCAAGAAGCAGTTTGTGGAGTTCTACAACAGCTTCCTAGACAAGAGCGCTGTAAGTGCAAGAAACACAGGGAGCTAGGAAGCGAGTGTAGAACCCAGAGCCAGAATGGCATGTCACTGTTCTGTACCGTACTTCCTCTGCTTTCTTGGTACTGGCCGTTTGTCCAGCTGTACCCTCTGTACCCCTCTTCCTCTCGCCCTGTGTGTGTCTCTCCCTCTACTCAGTGTGTCACACTTTCTCACGCTGACAAACGACTTCCTGTTCAGGTCGTGGGAATGACCTTTGTTTTACACTCCCTCTCTTTTCTAAAAGGATACGTTTAGTGAAAGTTCATTGGAACATTCAGAGGTAGAGAGAGACTCATGGAGTAGATATTGTACTTTTGTTTTCAAATTTTCCTCTTGCCTGCATTTTGTTTTATTGGTATTCAAGTGACATCTGGTGGTGACTGTGGTGTACTGCATTGTTTGAGATTTCTATACTTTATTTATTTTACCTTTATTTAACTAGGTAGGCTCGTTGAGAACAAGTTCTCATTTGCAACTGCGACCTGACCAAGATGAAGCAAAGCAGTTCGACACATACAACGACAGAGTTACACATGGAGTAAACAAACATACAATCAATAATACAATAGAAAAGTCTATATACAGCATGTGCAAATGAGGTAGGATAAGAGAGTTAAGTCAATGAATAGGCCATGGTGGCAAAGTAATTATAATATAGCAGTTAAACACTGGAATGGTAGGATGTGCAGAAGATGAATGGGCAAGTTGAGATACTGGGGTGTAAAGGAGCAAGATAAATGAATACAGTATGGGGATTTGGAAGATTGGATGGGCTATGTACAGGTGCAGTGATCTGTGAGCTGCTCTGACAGCTGGTGCTTAAAGCTAGTGAGGGAGGTAAGAGTCTCCAGCTTCAGAGATTTTTTTCAGTTCGTTCCAGTCATTGGCAGCAGAGAACTGGAAGGCGAGGCGGCCAAAGGAAGAATTGGCTTTGGGGGTGACCGGTGAGATATACCTGCAGGAGCACGTGCTACGGGTGGGTGCTGCTATGGTGACCAGTGAGCTGAGATTAGTTGGGGCTTTACCTAGCAGAGACTTGTAGATGACCTGGAGCCAGTGGGTTTGGCGACGAGTATGAAGTGAGGGCCAGCCAATTAAATCATACAGGTCGCAGTGGTGGGTAGTATATGGGGCTTTCGTGACAAAACGGATGGCACTGTGATAGACTGCATACAATATGTTGAATAGAGTTGGAGGCTATTTTGTAAATGACATCGCCGAAGTTGAGGATCGGTAGGATAGTCAGTTTTACAAGGGTATGTTTGGCAGCAGGAGTGAAGGATGCTTTGTTGCGAAATAGGAAGCCAATTCTAGATTTCATTTTCGATTGGGGATGTTTAATGTGAGTCTGGAAGGAGAGTTTACAGTCTAACCAGGCACCTAGGTATTTGTAGTTGTCCACATATTCTAGGTCAGAATCGTCCAGAGTAGTGATGCTGGACGGGCGGGCAGGTGGAGGCAGCGATCGGTTGAAGAGCATGCAATTAGTTTTACTTGTATTTAAGAGCAGTTGGAGGCCACGGAAGGAGAGTTGTATGGCATTGAAGCTCATTTGGAGGTTAGTTAACACTATAACACTCTGTATACAGAGAAGAGAGTCGGCCCAAGAATTGAACCTTGTGGCACCCCCATAGAGACTGCCAGAGGTCCGGCCCTCCGATTTGACATACTGAACTCTATCGGAGAAGTAGTTGGTGAACCTACCGAGGCAATCATTGAGAAACCAAGGCTGTTGAGTCTGCCAATAAGAATGTTGTGATTGACAGAGTCAAAAGCCTTAGCCAGGTCGATGAATATGACTGCACAGTAATGTCTCTTATCGATGGTGGTTATGATATCGTTTGGGACCTTGAGCGTGGCTAAGGTGCACCCATGACCAGCTCTGAAACCAGATTGCATAGTGGAGAAGGTACGGTGAGATTCGAAATGGTCGGTAATCTGTTTGTTAACTTGGCTTTCAAAGACGGATGGCTTGGGTGTTAAGCATGTCCCAGTTTAGATCACCGAGCAGCATGAGCTCAGAAGATAGATGGGGGGCAATCAATTCACATATGGTGTCCAGGGCACAGCTGGGGGCAGAGGGTGGTCTATAGCAAGCGGCAACGGTGAGAAACTTGTTTCTGGAAAGGTGAATGTTTAGAAGTAGAAACTCGAGTTGTTTTGGTACAGACCTGGATAGTAAGACAGAACTCTGCAGGCTATATCTGCAGTAGATTGCAATACTGCCCCCTTTAGCAGTTCGATCTTGGCGGAAAATGTTATAGTTGGGGATGGACATTTCAGGGGTTTTGGTGGTTTTCCTAAGCCAGGATTCAGCCACGGCTAAGACATCGGGGTTGGCAGAATGTGCGAAAGCAGCGAATAAAGCAAATTTAGAGAGGAGGCTTCTAATGTTAATATGCATGAAACCAAGGCTTTTACAGTTACAGAAGTCAACAAATGAGAGCACCTGGGGAGTAGGAGTGGAGCTAGGCACTGCAGGTCCTGGATTAACCTCTACATCACCAGAGGAACAGAGGAGAACATACAAATGTTGTTGTAGAAGTCAGTGTGATGCATATTATTATTATGTCAAATTAAAATGTTCTCTCCCTCCTCCTCTTCAACCCACACAGATTCTCAGAGTGCAAATCCCTCACAATGTATCGTTTGAGTTGGGTAAGCCCTCCTACGATCGTTCTCTTATGATTTGAGATAATGCAGCCACCACTGGTCTACTCAGCATTATCTGGATAAAGCATGGTGTGTACGTGATCTCTCTCTCAGACCGTACCAGACCAGACCTGCTCAGTGAGGAGCAGCAGAGGAAGTTTGTCCAGGATGTCCAGTTGGCTCAAGCCCCAGAGGTGCTGCGACAGCTGGAAGATTTTAGGTGACACACCCACATCCATTGAACCAGCAGTGACCTGGTCAAAACCTATTGACTCATCAGTGATAACATTGGCTTAAAATAGTCTCTGCCCTAAACACAAACTCTCTTGTTGCTCCCCATACACACGTGTGTACCAACTAGCCCTCAGTGATAATGTCAGACTGATGACAGTTATACAGTGTGAGATGTAAATACTTAAAGGGATTCTTCCTGCTGTGCCTCCCTCCCAGGCAGAAGAGGATGATGGGTATGACCCCTAACGCGGCAGAGCTGCTGGAGGTGGAGTCTCACTACCCCACCGATCGTATCCCCATGGAGATGAAGGAGAAGGCTGTGGCAGAGACCCTGCTGGACAAAATGTCTGAGATCCAGTGAGTAGACTGCTGGGGTGGATTATTGACTGTCATAATGCAGTACTACATAACGTATAGCTTTTATGTGACTTCATAGATAAAGGTACAGTCTAATTAGCTAAGTTAAACCTCTCATGGCTTCGTTTGGGGGCAAGTTTCATTTGAATTCAATTAAATGCTGTGTAGTATCATCATGACATCACAGGCCTCTAGACATCACAGTTCCAGTCCCTCAGCGGACATTTCTAGAATATGGTGCAGAAATACACACATTGACACAACCAGTTCAACACACAGGGACCACTAGGGGGATAGATGGATGATTAAAGACATGGAGGAGAGAGAGGGATTTGGGGAGAAAAGAAAGAGTGACAACAGTGATTGGAACAGAGGGGGTGAAAGGGAGGTGGAGGAGAGGAAGCAGAGGGAGAAGGAGAGAGTCAGCAGTGCCACGTTGGCAGGAAGGCTCTCCCCTGGCATGCTGCCAACCAGAGGGATGGGGAGGGAGGGAGAGTAGGGGCAGTGTAGTCCGTTCATCTACCTCTGACCCAGTGGCCAGACACAATGAATTAACACTGGAACAAGTGAGGAGGAGAGCAGGAGACAAGCTCTTTAATCTGCAGTGTGAAGAGAGAGGATGAAAGAGTGACTATAAGAGAGAGACCAACAAATGGAAAGGGGATATGCCCAATGCATAGTCCCTTTTTTCTGGTTACTACTGTATTGTCAGTGGAGGAAGTATGAAACGCTTGTCAGCAGTCAGTGTCAAACACATCATAAAGCAGCTCCCCACCGGCTCTGTTACTGACTCACAATCAACTCTCTCTGTCTCCTAACTACAAAAGAGTTATTCATTTATTCTGCCCATTTAGATTCACTTCCACAATCCTCATCTCTCCTGCACAATCCCACACCCGCCCTCGTTCAGTGGCTCCCCCGTCTCTCCCCCTCTCGCCGCCAGAACATGGTGACCTCACCACCTCTGTCTCCTATTGGTCAGTCAGTGGAATGGGGGGATGGGGCATCCTGATTGGCTTGAGGAATCCTGGGGAAACCGCTCCCCTCCCTTTATGTTAATAGAAAAGAGAAACAGTTGGATCTCATTTCCATATTCTTGCCTGCTTGTTGCATCAGACTAAAACACAGTTAAATAGCCATTTCCGGTGTCCTGGAGCATTGTTAGATTTTCCAGCCCACCCTGCAGACAACTCCCAGAGAGCAGCTGTGCCTTGACTTCACACTTATCTTTTGCAGATAGTTAGACAGCTGATACCTGGCCTTGTGCATAAAAGCAGATTGGATAGATTTGTACAGATTAGAGTTTTGCAGTGTTTTAGTTTAAAAACAATTGTCAATAGTTTCTTGTGCATTGTTTTGGGTGCAGCTTTTAATGCATCTCTCATTGTTTTAGACTGTTTTATTTTTTCCCTTGTTTTGTTGGAAAGATCAGGATATGTTCAGTAGCTTCTGCTCTGAACACAATATCACTGCAGTCAGATTTGAGTTGGATCAGGAGAAGCTTAGCCGCTTCAGATTCCACCGTCCCAAAACAGAGTTAAGAATCAGTCGAGAAAGAGCGAGGGAAAATGCCACTTAATCGACTGCGGCGGTAAGTCTACAGACTTGGCAATGTCTGCACTTATCTCTCTCTCTATCTCTTTCATATCTATTCATCTCCTCTCTTTCAGTCCCTCCATCGTCGCAGACGAGGAGAAATGGTGAGTTCTGTGTTTCGCGGTGCTGTGTGTCTGAACCACTTCCGTCAATGTGTGAATGCATGCTAGACATGCTTTGTCCAGCTCCTTGCTTAGATTCCATACATACATGCCTTATATTTATTTGACCTTCCTCCTCAATTAGTTTGTTTTGCTCTATAGTTGTACGTTGTGCAGACTTCAGTCCTATAGTTGTACGTTGTGCAGACTGCTGTCCTATAGTTGTACGTTGTGCAGACTTTAGTCCTATAGTTGTACGTTGTGCAGACTTCAGTCCTATAGTTGTACGTTGTGCAGACTTCAGTCCTATAGTTGTACATTGTGCAGACTTCAGTCCTATAGTTGTACGTTGTGCAGACTGCTGTCCTGTACGTTGTGCAGACTGCTGTCCTGTACGTTGTGCAGACTGCTGTCCTGTACGTTGTGCAGACTGCTGTCCTGTACGTTGTGCAGACTGCTGTCCTGTACGTTGTGCAGACTGCTGTCCTATAGTTGTACGTTGTGCAGACTTCAGTCCTATAGTTGTACGTTGTGCAGACTGCTGTCCTGTACGTTGTGCAGACTGCTGTCCTGTACGTTGTGCAGACTGCTGTCCTGTACGTTGTGCAGACTGCTGTCCTGTACGTTGTGCAGACTGCTGTCCTGTACGTTGTGCAGACTGCTGTCCTGTACGCTGTGCAGTCTGCAGTCCTGTACGTTGTGCAGACTGCAGTCCTGTAGGTTGTGCAGACTGCAGTCCTGTAGGTTGTGCAGACTGCAGTCCTGTAGGTTGTGCAGACTTCAGTCCTGTACGTTGTGCAGACTTCAGTCCTGTACGTTGTGCAGACTGCAGTCCTGTACGTTGTGCAGACTGCAGTCCTGTACGTTGTGCAGACTGCAGTCCTGTACGTTGTGCAGACTGCAGTCCTGTACGTTGTGCAGACTGCAGTCCTGTACGTTGTGCAGACTGCAGTCCTGTACGTTGTGCAGACTGCTGTCCTGTACGTTGTGCAGACTGCTGTCCTGTACGTTGTGCAGACTGCTGTCCTGTACGTTGTGCAGACTGCTGTCCTGTACGTTGTGCAGACTGCTGTCCTGTACGTTGTGCAGACTGCTGTCCTGTACGTTGTGCAGACTGCTGTCCTGTACGTTGTGCAGACTGCTGTCCTGTACGTTGTGCAGACTGCTGTCCTGTACGTTGTGCAGACTGCTGTCCTGTCCTGCGTTGTGCAGACTTCAGACTGCGTTGTGCAGACTTCAGTCCTGTACGCGTTGTGCAGACTTCAGTCCTGTACGTTGTGCAGACTGCTGTCCTGTACGTTGTGCAGACTGCTGTCCTGTACGTTGTGCAGACTGCTGTCCTGTACGTTGTGCAGACTGCTGTCCTGTACGTTGTGCAGACTGCTGTCCTGTACGTTGTGCAGACTGCTGTCCTGTACGTTGTGCAGACTTCAGTCCTGTACGTTGTGCAGACTGCTGTCCTGTACGTTGTGCAGACTGCTGTCCTGTACGTTGTGCAGACTGCTGTCCTGTACGTTGTGCAGACTGCTGTCCTGTACGTTGTGCAGACTTCAGTCCTGTACGTTGTGCAGACTGCTGTCCTGTACGTTGTGCAGACTGCTGTCCTGTACGTTGTGCAGACTGCTGTCCTGTACGTTGTGCAGACTGCTGTCCTGTACGTTGTGCAGACTTCTGTCCTGTGCAGACTGCTGTCCTGTGCAGACTGCTGTCCTGTACGTTGTGCAGACTGCTGTCCTGTACGTTGTGCAGACTGCTGTCCTGTACGTTGTGCAGACTGCTGTCCTGTACGTTGTGCAGACTGCAGTCCTGTACGTTGTGCAGACTGCAGTCCTGTACGTTGTGCAGACTGCTGTCCTGTACGTTGTGCAGACTGCTGTCCTGTACGTTGTGCAGACTGCTGTCCTGTACGTTGTGCAGACTGCTGTCCTGTACGTTGTGCAGACTGCTGTCCTGTACGTTGTGCAGACTGCTGTCCTGTACGTTGTGCAGACTGCTGTCCTGTACGTTGTGCAGACTGCTGTCCTGTACGTTGTGCAGACTGCTGTCCTGTACGTTGTGCAGACTGCAGTCCTGTACGTTGTGCAGACTGCAGTCCTGTACGTTGTGCAGACTGCAGTCCTGTACGTTGTGCAGACTGCAGTCCTGTACGTTGTGCAGACTGCTGTCCTGTACGTTGTGCAGACTGCTGTCCTGTACGTTGTGCAGACTGCTGTCCTGTACGTTGTGCAGACTGCAGTCCTGTACGTTGTGCAGACTGCAGTCCTGTACGTTGTGCAGACTGCTGTCCTGTACGTTGTGCAGACTGCAGTCCTGTACGTTGTGCAGACTGCAGTCCTATAGTTGCATTACTTTGCCATAAATGGCATTCTGTAGCTGATGTAGGCTGACTTGGTTTATGGTCTTATGGCCTCAGTTTGAAAAGCTCTCGCATTTTCTCCCTCAAGCTCCTCTTTCTACTCCTCCTTTCCTCTCTGGTAAACTACCAACTCTCCACCCAGCATCACCCCAGCCTTTCTCATATTCCAACCCCAGCCTTTCTCATATTCCAACCCCAGCCTTTCTCATATTCCAACCCCAGCCTTTCTCATATTCCAACCACAGCCTTTCTCATATTCCAACCCCAGCCTTTCTCATATTCCAACCCCAGCCTTTCTCATATTCCAACCACAGCCTTTCTCATATTCCAACCACAGCCTTTCTCATATTCCAACCACAGCCTTTCTCATATTCCAACCACAGCCTTTCTATTCCAACCACAGCCTTCTCAAACCACAGCCTTTCTCATATTCCAACCACAGCCTTTCTCATATTCCAACCACAGCCTTTCTCATATTCCAACCACAGCCTTTCTCATATTCCAACCACAGCCTTTCTCATATTCCAACCACAGCCTTTCTCATATTCCAACCACAGCCTTTCTCATATTCCAACCACAGCCTTTCTCATATTCCAACCACAGCCTTTCTCATATTCCAACCACAGCCTTTCTCATATTCCAACCACAGCCTTTCTCATGTTCCAACCCCAGCCTTTCTCATGTTCCAACCCCAGGCCTTTTCTCATCTCGACCCCAGCCCTTTTCTCATCTCGACCCCAGCCCTTTTCTCATCTCGACCCCAGCCCTTTTCTCATCTCGACCCCACTCCTACTCTGTCTCTTTCACGCCCATTCTTTTTATTTACAGCTCATGCTTTAACATCCTCTGTAATAGTGTATCATTACTGTTTCTATTGCAATGCCAATATATATGCATTTATACAGTATGTACTTTCATACTTTCATGACCACTGACTTTACAGAGATCTCGCTCTCCCTCCCTCTCTCTCGTCCTCCAGTTCGTCGATTTTTGCAGCAGTGGCCTTCTACATGAAGCACCTAGGAGTGAAGTCCAGGGTAGCTGACAGTAAGAAGTCCAGAGGGTTCTTCAGGAGACCCCTTGGGAAGGTGAGTCTGTCTGTCTGTCTGGTTGGCAGCTAGCTGGACTCCACGGTCCCCAGTCCATACCACATACCAACCTATCCAGTATTATAAGACTGTACTTGTCATAATGCGCTCTCTCTTTGTTTCTCTTCCTCCATCTCAGAATAAGAAGAGTGAGGAGTCCACTAAATCTAAACCGAAGGGGGGTTTTCCCAACATCCTCAGCGCCGCCGGTGGCTGGATTGCTGGCAGCAGTACGTATCAGTAGTGTCATAATATGAGATGAGATTGTACTTTATCAATACCCAAGGGGAAATTAGTTTGTCTTCCTTACATCGTTAAAAAAAAATACATACTGTATACACTACTAAATACATAATGTATGCACTACTAAATACATACTGTATGCACTACTAAATACATACTGTATGCACTACTAAATACACACTGCATACTGAAGGTACAGAGAAACAGAATGGATGACATATAGTATAAGCTATGTCAGGTGTTTGATTATCGATCACCATCTAAAAGTGGGTCTACCAGAATGACCGTAGTGCCTGTATAAGACAAAGTCTTTGTAGAAATAAAAAGAAACCGTTGTCTTGCCCTGTGTTCTTCTTTCAGCTGAGGTCAAACTTCCTAAAGTGGAGGCTGAAGGTACCACCGTCTGGCTCTCATCTCCTCTTCCCCACCCCTTTATCTCTAGAATGGTTTAGTCCTTACTAATCAACCCCAATGCATGTTTGCATGTACCAAATCAAACCTGGAAGGGGATCTGAGGGGAATGCAGAGTTTTTGATTTGTTGACTTACTGTTTTGCGTCTGTTTTGCGTCTAGGTGTATATTATATGGCATGATCTGTAATCACTGGTGTTTTGATAGTTGGACTCACCACACACGCTACAGCTGGGACGAAGAAACAAACATCTGTGATTTTGCTAAACAATGTTCCTGTAGATTGTTCTCTAAACCGTTGTTTGGTCGACGGTAATAGCCTATGTGTTAAGTTGATTCCTGCAGAAATGTGACGTTTGGTGCAACTTTGAAATTTGCTGTTTGGAGAAACGCGGATAACCATCAGAATCTGACGTGAAATTGGTAAAACTGTGAGCTCTTGTTCTACATCAAGTAGCCTCGGTCTAGTGCTGGAAAGTTGTTGTAGGATGTTAGCCTACATTTACTAATCGATGAATCAAATAGCCTACTTGTCTATATAGCAACAATATCACTAGCTAAGTGTTTTGAGTTCCAACTGCCATCTCAGTTGACTTACTTGGCACTGGAAATCAATAGTCAAAAGCCCTCCCGCTAATGTAAAGTAGCCTAACTGTCCCTTTAAAACATTTAGTTTTATTGTTGTAGGCTATTTATTGTTATCGAGCAAAATAGTTACATTCATCACATTATCACATTTTGTCCATCTCGCCCAGCTCTAGCACCTCCCCCAAACATGATTTATTGCTGATTTATCATTATTCAAACAATTGGTCAATGTATCACAACATGGATTTTTGTCCATCTCGCCCAGCTCTCTCACACACACACACACACACACACACACACACACACACACACACACACACACACACACACACACACACACACACACCCTGAGAATGATTAACCCTCCTCTCTCACCACAGATCCACTGATTACCCTATACTCATCCTGTCTGTCTCTGTTTGTCTCTCTCATAGTCTCTCATAGAAATGCCTCTGACTGTTTTGACTCTTTTTTTTCTCCTCAATGTCATCCCTTTTACCATCTCTCTCTCGCTCTCTCTCTCTCTCGCTCTCGCTCTCAGTGGATAAAGAGAAGGTGAATCAGGAGCGTAAGGTTTCCAGCGGCCTCGCTCTCTCGCGAGGCTCCTCCGCCCCTGATGCTGCTCCTCCAGCATTAAACAGGAAGTCTGTTTCCACAGGATCCTCCCCCCATCAGGGTTTGGAGGTCAGCGAGGGCTCAGGAGTTCACATCAGTGTGACCTCCAGCCCAGACTTCTCCCACAGCGAGATAGGTAAGGCTGATTGGACGGATACATGGTAGCATAGCACCACCCAACCTAACTTAGGGTGTAGTCAGTGAGGTGAATCTGAAATGTGTGTTTCCTTTGCTCCTCTCCCAGGTCTGTTCAGCAGCCGTTCGGACCCCCATTTGGTGGCGGAGGGGGGTGAGCTGTCCCCCGGGGGGATGGCAGGGGGGCTGGCTGTATGGGAGCCCCCCTCACCCATTGAACCCCCCCTGGAGGAAAACCTGGACAAAGACAGGTGAGGGAGGAAGAGAGGTAAAAAAAAAAAATGGAGTAGATGAGATGTATAAAACCAAAGACCAACATAGACCCAACACCTTTCGGGAAGATGTTGAACATAGACAAACTGTTTAAAAAGGTTAGGGGTCAGTGGCTATGCTAAGGCCGAGGAAGCGTGGTAAAACTCCCTCAGTCTCTCCGTCCGTTCCTGCTGTGTACTGTGCTGCCTAGCCTACCTACCACACCTTAACCCTGCCCTGCCAGAGCAACTCCATGTAGCAAACATCGCTAAGACCCACCCAGCATTTGGATATGGACCCTTACTGGGGCTACAGGGACCTGGTCTTCCCCTCCAGCCCCCAACCCCTCCTCCTCCCTTCTCCCCTACCACAAATCTCTTGTTTTGTTTACCTGTTCTCCACTTTCTCTCTGTGTGTGTCCATCATTTTTCATGTTTGTGTTTGCTCCTCTTCCAAAGCACCACTGCTGTCTCCTTGTTTGTGCGATACTGACTCTGCTCAGTTGTTCAGAGCAAGTTAAGTGTATAATAGTTAACATTGTACTGTAGTGTGTCATCTTGTCTGTGTGTCTGCAGGCTAGACTCAAGTACCAGAGCTGGGGAAAGCTGGTATAACGTTATGTTGTCTGGGGTTGTACGTCTGTCTGATTTGTGCTATATTTGGTTTGTACAGCATTGTTTCTCTACAGGCTTAAGTTCATTAAGTTGACTTTTAATGTGCTTCAGTCGTGCGGTCCAGCTTTAGATTTGTCTGCTGTCGGCTTTATCCCAGTCCTACTGTAGGTCAAGCAGTGAGGTCTGGTTCACTTTCATGTCTTTTGCTTGCAGAAGGCATCAGTGTGTGTGGTTCTATAGGGTTCCGCTATGTTCTGTTGTCCAGTCTTCACAGGGCTTCATGTGGTACCATGTTCAGGACAGCTGACGTCTTGTGTTTGTGGGCGTGCTTTGCTTTCTGTGGTTTTACAGTGCGTTCAGTGCTGCTCGGCTCTGTCCGTGTGCTGCAGCGGTTGATGGGGAGAGTTGGAGGTTTGTAGAAAGGGGGTGTGTTACTGTTGAATGGTTGTGGTGGATATGTAACTTTCCTGTCCTGTGTTTTTACAGACGCAAGACAAGGTGGGTTTCTACTTCTCTGCGACAGGGATACGGACACGCACTGGGCCTCATATTGATAACACACAGTCCATCCTGCATTACTACACACACACACACACACACACACACACACACACACACACACACACACACACACACACACACACACACACACACACACACACACACACACACACACTCTCACTGCATGGCTAAGTATTGTTTATCCTGTACCTTGGACTGACGTGAGTGGGCTGTGATGTTAGAGAATAATAGTCTTCTTGTCAGTGTGTGTGTGAGATTGGAGGGTTGATAAGCCCAATTGATTGCCATTTAACACTGCGTAATTGAAAGGCCTTGGTACACAGACACACTGAGATGTTACTAAGGACCGCTTTCTTAACTTATAGTGTTGAGGTAGATGGGCTTCCAATGTGTTTCTGATAGGGCTAGTCATTAAGCAGTACCCCAGGACTGTGTGGAGTGTCTCTGCTTCCAATGTGTTTCTAATAGGGCTAGTCATTAAGCAGTAACCCAGGACTGTGTGGAGTGTCTCTGCTTCCAATGTGTTTCTAATAGGGCTAGTCATTAAGCAGTAACCCAGGACTGTGTGGAGTGTCTCTGCTTCCAATGTGTTCTAATAGGGCTAGTCATTAAGCAGTAACCCAGGACTGTGTGGAGTGTCTCTGCTTCCAATGTGTTTCTGATAGGGCTAGTCATTAAGCAGTAACCCAGGACTGTGTGGAATGTCTCTGCTTCCAATGTGTTTCTAATAGGGCTAGTCATTAAGCAGTACCCCAGGACTGTGTGGAGTGTCTCTGCTTCCAATGTGTTTCTAATAGGGCTAGTCATTAAGCAGTAACCCAGGACTGTGTGGAGTGTCTCTGCTTCCAATGTGTTTCTAATAGGGCTAGTCATTAAGCAGTAACCCAGGACTGTGTAGAGTGTCTCTGCTTCCAATGTGTTTCTAATAGGGCTAGTCATTAAGCAGTAACCCAGGACTGTGTGGAGTGTCTCTGCTTCCAATGTGTTTCTGATAGGGCTAGTCATTAAGCAGTAACCCAGGACTGTGTGGAGTGTCTCTGCTTCCAATATGTTTCTAATAGGGCTAGTCATTAAGCAGTAACCCAGGACTGTGTGGAGTGTCTCTGCTTCCAATGTGTTTCTGATAGGGCTAGTCATTAAGCATTAACCCAGGACTGTGTGGAGTGTCTCTGCTTCCAATGTGTTCTAATAGGGCTAGTCATTAAGCAGTAACACAGGACTGTGTGGAGTGTCTCTGCTTCCAATGTGTTTCTAATAGGGCTAGTCATTAAGCAGTAACCCAGGACTGTGTGGAGTGTCTCTGCTTCCAATGTGTTTCTAATAGGGCTAGTCATTAAGCAGTAACCCAGGACTGTGTGGAGTGTCTCTGCTTCCAATGTGTTCTAATAGGGCTAGTCATTAAGCAGTAACCCAGGACTGTGTGGAGTGTCTCTGCTTCCAATGTGTTTCTAATAGGGCTAGTCATTAAGCAGTAACCCAGGACTGTGTGGAGTGTCTCTGCTTCCAATGTGTTTCTAATAGGGCTAGTCATTAAGCAGTAACCCAGGACTGTGTGGAGTGTCTCTGCTTCCAATGTGTTTCTGATAGGGCTAGTCATTAAGCAGTAACCCAGGACTGTGTGGAGTGTCTCTGCTTCCAATGTGTTTCTGATAGGGCTAGTCATTAAGCAGTAACCCAGGACTGTGTGGAGTGTCTCTGCTTCCAATGTGTTTCTGATAGGGCTAGTCATTAAGCAGTAACCCAGGACTGTGTGGAGTGTCTCTGCTTCCAATGTGTTTCTGATAGGGCTAGTCATTAAGCAGTAACCCAGGACTGTGTGGAGTGTCTCTGCTTCCAATGTGTTTCTGATAGGGCTAGTCATTAAGCAGTAACCCAGGACTGTGTGGAGTGTCTCTGCTTCCAATGTGTTTCTAATAGGGCTAGTCATTAAGCAGTAACCCAGGACTGTGTGGAGTGTCTCTGCTTCCAATGTGTTTCTGATAGGGCTAGTCATTAAGCAGTAACCCAGGACTGTGTGGAGTGTCTCTGCTTCCAATGTGTTTCTGATAGGGCTAGTCATTAAGCAGTAACCCAGGACTGTGTGGAGTGTCTCTGCTTCCAATGTGTTTCTAATAGGGCTAGTCATTAAGCAGTAACCCAGGACTGTGTGGAGTGTCTCTGCTTCCAATGTGTTTCTGATAGGGCTAGTCATTAAGCAGTAACCCAGGACTGTGTGGAGTGTCTCTATGCTCCTGAGTCTAACCATCCATTCTCTGTCACATCTCTTGTGTTCTTTTCTTTTGATCCTCTACATTCCTTTGACATCACATTGACTTCCTCTGTAATGGTTCTCCTGCTTGGATCCACTTTATCCTAATATCTCCCCTGTCTTTGTTGTTCCACTCCGTACTCTTTGGTTTGGTCTTCTGGACCATTTCCTTGTGGTTCCTGTACTCCTCACCCCGTCTGTCTCTCTACTTCCTCCCCTGCCTTCCTCCTTATACTACCATCCTCCTTGTATTTTTCCCACCCACTGGCCCTCCTCTCGCTCTCCTCTCTCCCTTCGATGTGCTCTCCCCTCCCTTCCTCCCCAGGCGTGTGGGACGCAGTGAGAGTGCTCGTGTGGACAGACATTCCTCCCGTCGCCGTGGCTCCTCCCGGGCCAAACAGTCGCGTTCCCGTAGCGACGTGGACCTGCAAGCCGCCGCCACGGCAGCACACTCCTCCCCGACCTCTCCCCATCCCTCGTAAGGCAGACCCCCTATCCCCCCTTCTCTCATGGGTCGAGAGAGAAGCACAGCCACAGACTGACATAGTCACAGGCTGACTGACAGACTATACTAAATGATAGACAGACTGACTATAGTAACTGATGGACAGGCAGACTGACTGACTATAGTAACTGATGGACAGGCAGACTGACTGATTATAGTAACTGATGGACAGGCAGACTGACTGACTATAGTAACTGATGGACAGGCAGACTGACTGACTATAGTAACTGATGGACAGGCAGACTGACTGACTATAGTAACTGATGGACAGGCAGACTGACTGACCATAGTAACTGATGGACAGGCAGACTGACTGACTATAGTAACTGATGGACAGGCAGACTGACTGACTATAGTAACTGATGGACAGGCAGACTGACTGATTATAGTAACTGATGGACAGGCTGACTGACTGACTGATTATAGAAACTGATGGACAGGCTGATAGACTGACTGATTATAGTAACTGATGGACAGGCAGACTGACTGATTATAGTAACTGATGGACAGGCTGACTGACTGATTATAGTAACTGATGGACAGACTGACTGACTATAGTAACTGATGGACAGGCTGACTGACTGACTATAGTAACTGATGGACATACTGACTGACTATATAGTAACTGATGGACAGGCTGATAGACTGACTGACTATAGTAACTGATGGACAGACTGACTGACTATAGTAACTGATGGACAGACTGACTGACTATAGTAACTGATGGACAGACTGACTGACTATAGTAACTGATGGACAGACTGACCGACTATAGTAACTGATGGACAGGCTGACCGATTATAGTAACTGATGGACAGGCTGACTGACTGACTATAGTAAATGATGGACAGACTGACTGACTGATTATAGTAACTGATGGACAGGCTGACTGACTGATTATAGTAACTGATGGACAGGCTGACTGACTGACTGACTATAGTAACTGATGGACAGGCTGACCGATTATAGTAACTGATGGACAGGCTGACTGACTGACTATAGTAACTGATGGACAGGCTGACTGACTGACTGACTATAGTAAATGATGGACGGGCTGACTGACTGACTATAGTAACTGATGGACGGGCTGACTGACTGACTATAGTAACTGATGGACAGGCTGACTGACTGACTGATTATAGTAACTGATGGACAGGCAGACTGACTGACTATAGTAACTGATAGACAGGCTGACTGACTGACTATAGTAACTGATGGACAGGCAGACTGACTGATTATAGTAACTGATGGACAGGCTGACTGACTGACTGATTATAGTAACTGATGGACAGGCTGATAGACTGACTGATTATAGTAACTGATGGACAGGCAGACTGACTGACTGATTATAGTAACTGATGGACAGGCAGACTGACTGACTGATTATAGTAACTGATGGACAGGCAGACTGACTGACTGATTATAGTAACTGATGGACAGGCAGACTGACTGATTATAGTAACTGATGGACAGACTGACTGACTGACTGATTATAGTAACTGATGGACAGGCTGACTGACTGACTGATTATAGTAACTGATGGACAGGCTGACTGACTGACTGATTATAGTAACTGATGGACAGGCTGACTGACTGACTGCCTATAGTAACTGATGGACAGACTGACTGACTATAGTAACTGATGGACAGACTGACTGACTGATTATAGTAACTGATGGACAGGCTGACTGACTGACTATAGTAACTGATGGACAGACTGACTGACTGACTATAGTAACTGATGGACAGACTGACTGACTATAGTAACTGATGGACAGGCTGACTGACTATAGTAACTGATGGACAGACTGACTGACTATAGTAACTGATGGACAGGCTGACTGACTGACTATAGTAAATGATAGACAGGCTGACTGACTGACTATAGTAACTGATGGACAGACTGACTGACTGATTATAGTAACTGATGGACAGGCTGACTGACTGACTATAGTAACTGATGGACAGACTGACTGACTGACTGACTGACTATATAGTAACTGATGGACAAGCTGATAGACTGACTGACTATAGTAACTGATGGACAGACTATGACTGACTATAGTAACTGATGGACAGGCTGACTGACTGACTGATTATAGTAACTGATGGACAGGCTGACTGACTGACTGCCTATAGTAACTGATGGACAGACTGACTGACTATAGTAACTGATGGACAGACTGACTGACTGATTATAGTAACTGATGGACAGACTGACTGACTGATTATAGTAACTGATGGACAGGCTGACTGACTGACTATAGTAACTGATGGACAGACTGACTGACTATAGTAACTGATGGACAGGCTGACTGACTATAGTAACTGATGGACAGACTGACTGACTATAGTAACTGATGGACAGGCTGACTGACTGACTATAGTAAATGATAGACAGGCTGACTGACTGACTATAGTAACTGATGGACAGACTGACTGACTGATTATAGTAACTGATGGACAGGCTGACTGACTGACTATAGTAACTGATGGACAGACTGACTGACTGACTGACTGACTGACTATAGTAACTGATGGACAAGCTGATAGACTGACTGACTATAGTAACTGATGGACAGACTGACTGACTGACTATAGTAACTGATGGACAGGCTGATAGACTGACTGACTATAGTAACTGATGGACAGACTGACTGACTGACTATAGTAACTGATGGACAGGCTGATAGACTGACTGACTATAGTAACTGATGGACAGGCTGATAGACTGACTGACTATAGTAACTGATGGACAGACTGACTGACTATAGTAACTGATGGACAGACTGACTGACTATAGTAACTGATGGACAGGCTGACCGATTATAGTAACTGATGGACAGGCTGACTGACTGACTATAGTAAATGATAGACAGGCTGACTGACTGACTATAGTAACTGATGGACAGACTGACTGACTGATTATAGTAACTGATGGACAGGCTGACTGACTGACTATAGTAACTGATGGACAGACTGACTGACTGACTATAGTAACTGATGGACGGGCTGACTGACTGACTATAGTAACTGATGGACAGGCTGACTATAGTAACTGATGGACAGACTGACTATAGTAACTGATGGACAGACTGACTGACTATAGTAAATGATAGACAGGCTGACTGACTGACTATAGTAACTGATGGACAGACTGACTGACTGATTATAGTAACTGATGGACAGGCTGACTGACTGACTATAGTAACTGATGGACAGACTGACTGACTGACTATAGTAACTGATGGACAGGCTGACTGACTGACTATAGTAACTGATGGACAGGCTGACTATAGTAACTGATGGACAGACTGACTATAGTAACTGATGGACAGACTGACTGACTATAGTAACTGATGGACAGGCTGACTGACTGATTATAGTAACTGATGGACAGGCTGACCGATTATAGTAACTGATGGATGGGCTGACTGACTTACTATACTAAATGATAGACAGGCTGACTGACTGACTATAGTAACTGATGGACGGGCTGACTGACTGACTATAGTAACTGATGGACAGGCTGACTGACTGACTGATTATAGTAACTGATGGACAGACTGACTGACTATAGTAACTGATGGATGGGCTGACTGACTGATTATAGTAACTGATGGACAGACTGACTGACTATAGTAACTGATGGACTGGCTGACTGATTATAGTAACTGATGGATGGGCTGACTGACTGACTATAGTAACTGATGGACAGGCAGACTGACTGACTGTAGTAACTGATGGACAGTCAGACTGACTGACTATAGTAACTGATGGACAGTCAGACTGACTGACTATAGTAACTGATGGACAGGCAGACTGACTGACTATAGTAACTGATGGACAGTCAGACTGACTGACTATAGTAACTGATGGACAGTCAGACTGACTGACTATAGTACCTGATGGACAGTCAGACTGACTGACTATAGTAACTGATGGACAGTCAGACTGACTGACTATAGTAACTGATGGACAGGCTGACTGATTATAGTAACTGATGGATGGGCTGACTGACTGACTATAGTATTTGATGGACAGGCAGACTGATTATAGTAACTGATGGATGGGCTGACTGACTGACTATAGTAACTGATGGACGGGCTGACTGACTGACTATAGTAACTGATGGACAGGCTGACTGATTATAGTAACTGATGGATGGGCTGACTGACTGACTATAGTAACTGATGGACAGGCAGACTGACTGACTGTAGTAACTGATGGACAGGCAGACTGACTGACTGTAGTAACTGATGGACAGGCAGACTGACTGATTATAGTAACTGATGGACAGGCAGACTGACTGATTATAGTAACTGATGGATGGGCTGACTGACTGACTATAGTAACTGATGGACAGGCAGACTGATTATAGTAACTGATGGACAGGCAGACTGACTGACTATAGTAACTGATGGACAGTCAGACTGACTGACTATAGTAACTGATGGACAGTCAGACTGACTGACTATAGTAACTGATGGACAGTCAGACTGACTGACTATAGTAACTGATGGACAGTCAGACTGACTGACTATAGTAACTGATGGACAGTCAGACTGACTGACTATAGTAACTGATGGACAGTCAGACTGACTGACTATAGTAACTGATGGACAGTCAGACTGACTGACTATAGTAACTGATGGACAGGCAGACTGATTATAGTAACTGATGGATGGGCTGACTGACTGACTATAGTAACTGATGGACAGGCTGACTGACTGACTATAGTAACTGATGGACAGGCAGACTGATTATAGTAACTGATGGATGGGCTGACTGACTGACTATAGTAACTGATGGACAGTCAGACTGACTGACTATAGTAACTGATGGACAGTCAGACTGACTGACTATAGTAACTGATGGACAGGCAGACTGACTGACTATAGTAACTGATGGACAGTCAGACTGACTGACTATAGTAACTGATGGACAGTCAGACTGACTGACTATAGTAACTGATGGACAGTCAGACTGACTGACTATAGTAACTGATGGACAGGCTGACTGACTGACTATAGTAACTGATGGACAGGCAGACTGATTATAGTAACTGATGGACAGGCAGACTGACTGACTATAGTAACTGATGGACAGTCAGACTGACTGACTATAGTAACTGATGGACAGTCAGACTGACTGACTATAGTAACTGATGGACAGTCAGACTGACTGACTATAGTAACTGATGGACAGTCAGACTGACTGACTATAGTAACTGATGGACAGTCAGACTGACTGACTATAGTAACTGATGGACAGGCAGACTGATTATAGTAACTGATGGATGGGCTGACTGACTGACTATAGTAACTGATGGACAGGCTGACTGATTATAGTAACTGATGGATGGGCTGACTGACTGACTATAGTAACTGATGGACAGGCAGACTGACTGACTGTAGTAGCTGATGGACAGGCTGATAGATTCACTGACATTACTGATCAACTAACTTTGCTTTTTCTGACTGTCTGATGTCTGACTGTCAGACAGAAAGGCTGAGTGAGAGTGAATGGAAGCTTCTTCCACTGTGACCCCAGCAGCTTCATTAAAACAGGAAGAGATCCATGCTGAGTGACACAGCTTGACTGGAGGACGAGGGTCAGAGCCGGAGTTATTTTCTTAGTCAGGGCTACAGTACTAACTGTAACTACGTGTAATGTTAGTGCTGTGTGTGGATTATGTAGACTTTGAACCAGCCAATAGTGTAATGTCCCAATCCAAATGCTTCTCAACCCAAGCAGGTTTTTCTAGCTTCGCGTTAGATTATTTTGATATTATCGCCCATACCCTTTATCCCCATACCCTTATACCTGCCCCACTCCTCCTCCCCTGTCCTCCTCTCTTCTATCAGTGTTGATGAAGGGGTGTTACTGCCCGAGGGTGTGCTCCCAGGTCTTTCGCTCTCTGGCCCCACCCCCCAGCAGGAGGAACAGGACCCTCGCCTCCTGGAGCTGGAGCAGGACCCGCCCAACTGGAGAGAACACACCCCCCCAGACACGCTCAAAGACCTCAGCAAGAAGGAGACCAAGCGGCAGGAGGTCATCAACGGTGAGGAGGGACGGGGGGAGGGGAGGGGTGGGGGATGGAGGGATCCAGTCAACGGAGGAGGAAGTAAACTACTTGCGGTGTAAGAATGAGCTGCTGCTCATCTGACGCAAAATATTGTGAATTAATTGCCACTAGAGTAATCTCTCTCTCTCAGAGTTGTTTGCGACGGAGCACGCCCACGTGCGCATGCTGAGTGTTCTGCAGACAGTGTTCTGGAAGCCTCTGGAGAGAGAGGAACTCATGACCGCCACAGAGCTGGCCACCATCTTCCCCAGCCTGGACGAGATCATAGACATGCACTGTGAGTACGGTTCCACCACTGCTTGACCGTAGTATCACCGTAACCCCCGCTACAGTACAACCACATGACCAATGTACTGCCACTGGACGACCGTAACCCCCGCTACAGTACAACCACATGACCAATGTACTGCCACTGGACGACCGTAACCCCAACTACAGTACAACCACATGACCAATGTACTGCCACTGGACGACCGTAACCCCCGCTACAGTACAACCACATGACCAATGTACTGCCACTGGACGACCGTAACCCCCGCTACAGTACAACCACATGACCAATGTACTGCCACTGGACGACCGTAACCCCCGCTACAGTACAACCACATGACCAATGTACTGTCACTGGACGACCGTAACCCCCGCTACAGTACAACCACATGACCAATGTACTGCCACTGGACGACCGTAACCCCCGCTACAGTACAACCACATGACCAATGTACTGCCACTGGACGACCGTAACCCCCGCTACAGTACAACCACATGACCAATGTACTGCCACTGGACGACCGTAACCCCAACTACAGTACGACTGTAACCCCCGCTACAGTACAACCACATGACCAATGTACTGCCACTGGACGACCGTAACCCCAACTACATTACGACCGTAACCCCCGCTACAGTACAACCACACTTACACGACATGACTGCCACTGCATGGCTATGACTGTTACCCGACAACAGCACTTCTACAGTTCTGATACTGGCTGAAGTCAGTCTGACAAATGTAAATTGTTGGCAAGACCTCACGATACGATGTTACCATGATACTTAGGTTCTGGTAAGATCTGTATTGCAATTCTCACAATTCTTTATGTATTGCGGTTCGATTCTGTAATTGTATTGCGATTCCATGTTCCAAACATACTGTATTGCTCACCATATGTCTGCTGCAGGAGGACAAGAGAGCCATGAGAAAACAAGTTTTGATCGATCATGGAAATAAATGTGCTGAAAACAAATTGTCTCCTTATTTAAAAAGAAGATGGAGAACAAGTTATGATGGGAAAATACTGGAACTTTGGTGCAACTACTGCACAAATAATATTGCGATACTGTCAAAATGATACCGGCATATCTTCCAAAATGATATCCTGATATTTAAATGTTTTTATATTTTTCCCTCGTCACTAGTAAATGAACCCTAGTGTAACTTTAACCCAACCATAAATTGACCTCAGTCTGACCATAATAACCCAACCACGGACAGACTGTCTACCCCAGTCCAACCGCTGTGTTCCCTGTGTGTTTCTGTGCAGATGCTTTCTACGAGCACCTGAAGAAGCTGCGTCAGCACAATTTCATCGTCAAGGCCATCGGAACCACGTTACTCAATAGGGTAAGGAACAGGTCACCTTCCATCACTCCCCTGTCTGTGCCTCTCACCCCCTCTCTCTGTGCCCCTCACCCCATCTCAGCCTAACCCCCTCATCCCTTATATGAAGTGGATATTTAGGGAAATGGATCCCTAAAGAAAGCTTTTAATCTCTCCCTCTCTCACTTTCTCTCTCTGTCTAGTTTGGAGGGACGGAGGGTGAGTGGTTTCAGAAGCTGACGTCTAGGTTCTGTAGTCACCAGACGTGGGCCCTGGAACAGCTGAAGATGAGACAGAAGAAAGACCCTCGTTTCAACTCCTTCATACTGGAGGCAGAGAGTAGGCCTCAGTGTCGTAGGCTGCAGCTGAAGGACATCATCCCCACTGAGATGCAGAGGCTCACCAAATACCCCCTACTGCTGGAAAACATTGCCAAGTGCACAGGTCTGTGTGTGTCCTTCCCTGTTCACATTCAGATAAACAGAGCGAGTGTGTGTGTTGTGACATGTGTTGTGTGTATTCCTGTAGAGGACACCTTGGAGAAGGAGAGTATTCAGCAGAGTGCAGAGTGCTGTAGGAAGATCCTCAACCACGTCAACGAGGAGGTCAAACAGATGGAGAACCTGCTGGTGACACACACACACACACACACACACACACACACTACTATTACAACTGCTACTACAACAAGTGTCTGAGGTAAAGTATAAATTATTACTCTCTCTCCCTCCAGACCCTGAAAGACTACCAGCGCAGGCTGGACACCTCAGGACTCAAACCCAGTAATGAGCTGTACCTGGAGTACAAGGTGACTGACAATAGTGAGGGCTTCTTGTAGTGTGGTCCAGTGCTCTTCATGCTATCCTTTCTACAGTTGTCCCATTCTCTCATTCTTTATCAGTCTCTATTGTTCTCTTCTCTCTCAGTACCTTGACCTGGCCCAGAGAAGGATGATCTATGAGGGGCCTCTGACCTGGAGAGTGACCAAGGAGAAAACCTTAGGTGCTCTATCAACTCTACAAACATTAGTTTGTTTTAATGTATGAACAAATCGTCTGATTTCATTTTACACAAACCCAAGCTGTTGTTCATCTGCTGTTCACTTCCTGCCCCACTCTCCTCCTCCTCTCCACCCTGTTCCTTCCCCACTCTCCTCCTCTCCTCTCCACCCTGTTCCTGCCCCGCTCTCCTCCTCCTCTCCACCCTGTTCCTGCCCCACTCTCCTCCTCCTCCTCTCCTCTCCACCCTGTTCCTGCCCCACTCTCCTCCTCCTCTCCACCCTGTTCCTGCCCCACTCTCCTCCTCCTCTCCACCCTGTTCCTGCCCCGCTCTCCTCCTCCTCTCCACCCTGTTCCTGCCCTACTCTCCTCCTCCTCCTCTCCACCCTGTTCCTGCCCCACTCTCCTCCTCCTCTCCACCCTGTTCCTGCCCCACTCTCCTCCTCCTCCTATCCTCTCCACCCTGTTCCTGCCCCACTCTCCTCCTCTCCACCCGGTTCCTGCCCCACTCTCCTCCTCCTCTCCACCCTGTTCCTGCCCCCTCTCAGAAGTGCAGTGTGTGTTGCTGGGGGATCTGTTGGTGCTGTTACAGAAGCAGGATGATAAGATGGTGCTGAAGTGTCAGAGTAAGAGTAACATCGCTGTTCAGGAGGGAAAGCAGATGCTCAGCCCTGTCATCAAACTAGACTCTGCCTTCCTCCGAGAGGTGGCCACAGGTGAGACACGCACATCTTTAAATACTTAATTTGAATGCACAAATCACATTACAGTCCAGAAGGATTCAAACATTTCAAAGATTCACAGATACATGGACACACGTAGTGTCAAAGATACCTTCTCCACACAGCTAGGCTGTCCATGACAAAGAGCAATGAGCAGTACCTTGCTAGCTGCTTTGCCTTTTTCCCTATGCAGTCCTGCAATCTGATGGCCATGCACTGTTAGCCTATGTACACGGTCAAAGGCTGTTCAGGCATGACTCAAGAGGCTGGTATTTCAGAAACTTGACAGCATAGGGTCTGATCCATGTAAGAGTCAAAAGAGCAACCCACTTCCAAAAAGAGCATCTGTCTCTGGCCTTTCCCCACAAAAACAACACCTGCCATATTTGGTATTCAAGAAAACACAACATCATCAACATGGAGCCGCACACACACACACACACCTTGCAGGAATATGTCATCTCAATCCCCCTCTCTTCTGTCCCTCTGTCAGACCGTAAGGCTTTCTACGTGATCTTCACCTGGGACAGCGGGGCTCAGATCTACGAACTGGTGGCTCAATCTGTCGGGGAGAGGAAGAAGTGAGTGTGGGAGAGAAGGGTTTGGGAAGAGGAGGAGAGAAGGGGAGGGGAGAGGGAGAAGTGAGTGTGGGGGAAGGGTTTGGGAAGAGGAGAGAAGGGGAGGGGAGAGGGAGAAGTGAGTGTGGGAGAGAAGGGTTTGGGAAGAGGAGAGGAGGAGGGGAGAGGGAGAAGTGAGTGTAGGAGAGAAGGGTTTGGGAAGAGGAGAGGAGGAGAGAAGGGGAGGGGAGAGGGAGAAGTGAGTGTGGGGGAAGGGTTTGGGAAGAGGAGGAGAGAAGGGGAGGGGAGAGGGAGAAGTGAGTGTGGGAGAAGGGTTTGGGAAGAGGAGGAGAGAAGGGGAGGGGAGAGGGAGAAGTGAGTGTGGGGGAAGGGTTTGGGAAGAGGAGGAGAGAAGGGGAGGGGAGAGGGAGAAGTGAGTGTGGGGGAAGGGTTTGGGAAGAGGAGGAGAGAAGGGGAGGGGAGAGGGAGAAGTGAGTGTGGGGGAAGGGTTTGGGAAGAGGAGGAGAGAAGGGGAGGGGAGAGGGAGAAGTGAGTGTGGGAGAAGGGTTTGGGAAGAGGAGGAGAGAAGGGGAGGGGAGAGGGAGAAGTGAGTGTGGGAGAAGGGTTTGGGAAGAGGAGGAGAGAAGGGGAGGGGAGAGGGAGAAGTGAGTGTGGGGGAAGGGTTTGGGAAGAGGAGAGAAGGAGAGGGGAGAGGGAGAAGTGAGTGTGGGAGAAGGGTTTGGGAAGAGGAGGAGAGAAGGGGAGGGGAGAGGGAGAAGTGAGTGTGGGGGAAGAGTTTGGGAAGAGGAGGAGAGAAGGGGAGGGGAGAGGGAGAAGTGAGTGTGGGGGAAGGGTTTGGGAAGAGGAGGAGAGAAGGGGAGGGGAGAGGGAGAAGTGAGTGTGGGGGAAGGGTTTGGGAAGAAGAGAGAAGGGGAGGGGAGAGGGAGAAGTGAGTGTGGGAGAGAAGGGTTTGGGAAGAGGAGGAGAGAAGGGGAGGGGAGAGGGAGAAGTGAGTGGGGGGAAGGGTTTGGGAAGAGGAGGAGAGAAGGGGAGGGGAGAGGGAGAAGTGAGTGTGGGAGAGAAGGGTTTGGGAAGAGGAGGAGAGAAGGGGAGGGGAGAGGGAGAAGTGAGTGTGGGGGAAGGGTTTGGGAAGAAGAGAGAAGGGGAGGGGAGAGGGAGAAGTGAGTGTGGGAGAGGAGAGAGGTTTATGGGGAGGAAGGAGGAGAGGTGGAAGATATGAAGATAAAGACGAAGCACCAACTGTAGTGGTGATGTGGCTTTGTTGTGTGAAGCTGGACAGATGTGATCAAGATGGCGGTAGATGAGCTGAAGAAGACAGGACCTCCATCTGACCTGAAGAGAGGAAACAGCATCTTAACTGGAGGAGGAGGAATCCCATACAGCCCCACCACGTGAGTCAACACAGCTCTTGAGTGTGCACTGGAATAAGCCAGTCCTCTGAGCACCGATCACATTTCACATTTTAGTCATTATAATATATGGCATTTAGCAGACGCTTTTATCCAAAGCGACTTACAGTCATGTGTGCATACATTCTACGTATGGGTGGTCCCGGGAATCGAACCCACTACCCTGGCGTTACAAGCGCCATGCTCTACCAACTGAGCTACAGAAGGACCACAATTATTAAGAAGACGCTCTTATCCAGAGTGATTTAACGGAGCAATTAGGGTTAAGCGCCTTGCTCAAGGGTACATCGACATATTTTTCACGTAGTCGGCGTGAGGATTCAAACCAGCGACCTTTCGGTTTCTGGCCCGGCGCTCTTAACCGCTAGCCTACCTGCCGCCGATCACATTTCTTTCTCGCTTTCTCTTTCTTTCAGGTTTCCTCAACCCCCTCTCAGCCCCACTGAAAATGGAGGAGTCTTGTTGAAAAATAGCATTGGTGAGAACAGACAGCAAAGCAACTCTTTCAAACCATTGAGCTTCTAGATGTTGATAATGTCATTGTTAATGGTGTTAATGGTATTACTGTTTATTTCGTTTTTCCTGTTACTGCATTACTACCAAGACTGCTTTTGTGTTTTTACTGTTACTGCCTTACTACCAAGACTGTTCCTGTGTTTTTACTGTTACTGCCTTACTACCAAGACTGTTCCTGTGTTTTTACTGTTACTGCCTTACTACCAAGACTGTTCCTGTGTTTTTACTGTTACTGCCTTACTACCAAGACTGTTCCTGTGTTTTTACTGTTACTGCCTTACTACCAAGACTGTTCCTGTGTTTTTACTGTTACTGCCTTACTACCAAGACTGTTCCTGTGTTTTTACTGTTACTGCCTTACTACCAAGACTGTTCCTGTGTTTTTACTGTTACTGCCTTACTACCAAGACTGTTCCTGTATTTTTACTGTTACTGCCTTACTACCAAGACTGTTCCTGTGTTTTTACTGTTACTGCCTTACTACCAAGACTGTTCCTGTGTTTTTACTGTTACTGCCTTACTACCAAGACTGTTCCTGTGTTTTTACTGTTACTGCCTTACTACCAAGACTGTTCCTGTGTTTTTACTGTTACTGCCTTACTACCAAGACTGCTTCTGTGTTTTTACTGTTACTGCCTTACTACCAAGACTGTTCCTGTGTTTTTACTGTGACTGCATTACGACCAAGACTGTTCCTGTGTTTTTACTGTTACTGCCTTACTACCAAGACTGTTCCTGTATTTTTACTGTTACTGTGTTACTACCAAGACTGTTCCTGTATTTTTACTGTTACTGCCTTACTACCAAGACTGTTCCTGTGTTTTTACTGTTACTGCCTTACTACCAAGACTGTTCCTGTATTTTTACTGTTACTGCCTTACTACCAAGACTGTTCCTGTGTTTTTACTGTTACTGCCTTACTACCAAGACTGTTCCTGTATTTTTACTGTTCCTGTATTTTTACTGTTACTGTGTTATTACTGTCACTGCGTTACTACCAAGCCTGTTACTGTGTTGTTACTGTGACTGCATTACTACCAAGACTGTTACTGTGTTACTACCAAGACTGTTACTGTGTTACTACCAAGACTGTTACTGCGTTACTACCAAGACTGTTACTGTGTTGTTACTACCAAGAGTGTTACTGTGTTATTACTGTGACTGCATTACTACCAAGACTGTTACTGCATTACTACCAAGACTGTTACTGTGTTTTTACTGTTACTGTGTTACTACCAAGACTGTTACTGTGTTGTTACTACCAAGAGTGTTACTGTGTTATTACTGTGACTGCATTACTACCAAGACTGTTACTGCATTACTACCAAGACTGTTACTGTGTTATTACTGTTACTGTGTTACTACCAAGACTGTTCCTGTGTTTTTACTGTTACTGCATTACTACCAAGCCTGTTACTGTGTTACTACCAAGACTGTTCCTGTGTTTTTACTGTTACTGCATTACTACCAAGCCTGTTACTGTTACTGTGTTACTACCAAGCCTGTTACTGTGTTTTTACTGTTACTGCATTACTACCAAGACTGTTACTTTGTTTTACTGTTACTGTGTTACTGCCAAGACTGTTACTGTGTTACTACCAAGACTGTTACTGTGTTACTACATTACTACCAATACTGTTACTGTGTTTTTACTGTTACTGTGTTACTGCCAAGACTGTTACTGTGTTACTACCAAGACTGTTGCTGTGTTTTTACTGTTACTGCATTACTACCAAGACTGTTACTTTGTTTTACTGTTACTGTGTTACTGCCAAGACTGTTACTGTGTTACTACCAAGACTGTTACTTTGTTTTACTGTTACTGTGTTACTGCCAAGACTGTTACTGCGTTACTACCAAGACTGTTACTGCTTTACTACCAAGCCTGTTACTGTGTTATTACTGTTACTGTGTTACTACCAAGACTGTTACTTAGTTATTACTGTTACTGTGTTACTACCAAGACTGTTCCTGTGTTTTTACTGTTTCTGCATTACTACCGAGCCTGTTACTGTTACTGTGTTACTGCCAAGACTGTTACTGTGTTATTACTGTTACTGCGTTACTACTGTTACTGCGTTACTACCAAGACTGTTACTGCGTTACTACCAAGACTGTTACTGCGTTACTACCAAGACTGTTACTGCGTTACTACCAAGACTGTTACTGCGTTACTACCAAGACTGTTACTGCGTTACTACCAAGACTGTTACTGCGTTACTACCAAGACTGTTACTGCGTTACTACCAAGACTGTTACTGCGTTACTACCAAGACTGTTACTGCGTTACTACCAAGCCTGTTGCTGCATTACTACCAAGCCTGTTACTGTGTTTTTACTGTTACTGCATTACTACCAAGCCTGTTACTGTTACTGTGTTACTGCCAAGACTGTTACTGTGTTATTACTGTACCTGCGTTACTACCAGGCCTGTTACTGTGTTACTGCCAAGACTGTTACTGCGTTACTACCAAGACTGTTACTGTGTTACTACCAAGACTGTTACTGCGTTACTACCAAGACTGTTACTGCGTTACTACCAAGACTGTTACTGTGTTTTACTGTTACTGTGTTGCTGCCAAGACTGTTACTGTGTTACTACCAAGACTGTTACTACCAAGACTGTTACTGTGTTACTACCAATACTGTTACTGTGTTACTACCAAGACTGTTACTGTGTTACTAACAATACTGTTACTGTGTTACTACCAATACTGTTACTACCAATACTGTTACTGTGTTACTACCAATACTGTTACTGTGTTACTACCAATACTGTTACTGTGTTACTACCAAGACTGTTACTGTGTTACTACCAAGACTGTTACTGTGTTACTACCAAGACTGTTACTGTGTTACTACCAAGACTGTTACTGTGTTACTACCAAGACTGTTACTGTGTTACTACCAAGACTGCTCCTGTGTCTTTACTGTTACTGTCAAGACTGTTCCTGTGTTATTACTGTTACTGCCAAGACTGTTCCTGTCTCTTTACTGTTACTGCCAAGACTGTTCCTGTCTCTTTACTGTTACTGCCAAGACTGTTCCTGTCTCTTTACTGTTACTGCCAAGACTGTTCCTGTCTCTTTATTGTTACTACCAAGACTGTTCCTGTGTCTTTACTGTTACTGACAAGACTGTTCCTGTGTCTTTACTGTTACTGCCAAGTCTGTTCCTGTGTCTCTATTGTTACTACCAAGACTGTTCCTGTGTCTTTACTGTTACTGCCAAGACTGTTCCTGTCTCTTTATTGTTACTGCCAAGACTGTTCCTGTGTCTTTACTGTTACTGCCAAGACTGTTCCTGTCTCTTTACTGTTACTGCCAAGACTGTTTACATTTACATTTACATTTAAGTCATTTTGCAGACGCTCTCATCCAGAGCGACTTACTGTTCCTGTCTCTTTATTGTTACTACCAAGACTGTTACTGTGTCCTTACTGTTACTGCCAAGACTGTTCCTGTCTCTTTACTGTTACTGCCAAGACTGTTCCTGTCTCTTTACTGTTACTGCCAAGACTGTTCCTGTGTCTTTACTGTTACTGCCAAGACTGTTCCTGTGTTATTACTGTTACTACCAAGACTGTTCCTGTGTTATTACTGTTACTACCAAGACTGTTCCTGTGTTATTACTGTTACTACCAAGACTGTTCCTGTGTTATTACTGTTACTACCAAGACTGTTCCTGTGTCTTTACTGTTACTGACAAGACTGTTCCTGTGTGTCTACTGTTACTGCCTTACTACCAAGACTGTTACTGTGTCTATAGAACGAGATAAGGACAGCCTGACTGATGAGACGAAGTCTGTGGACTCTCGTCATTCTCTGATTGATTACCTCTCGGACAAAGGCTTCGACTTGATTGGCCACAGCAACAGTGATCAGGTGAATGTGGCCAATAGCGCGTTAAACGAAGGTGAGTGGGTTTATTTGATTGGTCCAAGCGGTTACCATTTTCACTGATGTTCCTCTTACTGTCATGTCATACATCAACTCTTCCTATCTCCTCCCACAGTCATGTTCCTCAAGAGACTATTGGTTGGCAGCATCAGCCTATCAGACCACTCGCAGCCTGATGAGCAGAATGGAAGGGAGGGGCCAGAGAGCCAGGACCAAGGACTGCAAGGGGAGGAGGGGGAGGGGGGAGGAGGAGAGGGTGGAGGGATGAAGATAGAAGAGGAGGGAGGGATCAGCGCTCCTCTGGTTCTGTCCCAGGAGAGGATGGAGGAGGTGCGCCGGAAACTGCAGAGTCTGGAGGTACAGCTGAAGAGACTGCAGGTGAGAGAACGAGGGAAGGAAGGAAGGTAGAAAGAAGGTTGAGTAATGGGGTTGCAAAGGATGACTGAAGCATAAAAGGAGGGAGCCAAGGAGGACAGATGGGGACAAACAGCAGCATAGAAGAGAAAGATAGAGAAAATCACTTCACCAGGGCTTGTGCTGCTCTGCTGCTATTGTCACTGAAATGGCTATGTGAAATTGGAGTTCTGGGACAATGGCCTTTGTCTGCAGCTAGCTGTGTGATGTCACAAAAGCACCCACAAAAGGGAAAGAAGATTATGAAAGGAAGGGATGGTGGAAACAGAGGGGTGAAGTGTGTGTGTGTGTGTGTGTGTGTGTGTGTGTGTGTGTGTGTGTGTGTGTGTGTGTGTGTGTGTGTGTGTGTGTGTGTGTGTGTGTGTGTGTGTGTGATTCAGCATTTAACTGTTGATCTTGCTCCATCAGAGTGTTGAGGAGGAGCACCACCGACTGCAGCAGGCCCTGTCTAAGTTCTCCCTGGAGGGGGGCAACTTCTAGTGAGACACACAGCGCCACCTTCAGGACACCAGGTAAACCTTCATATTCAACCCTTTATACTGATGTCTTGTGGGAGTTTTCCTTTACCACTGATATAGGGTCAGGTCTTTTATTATCCCTCTAGTTAAGATAAGGGTTGGGGTTAGAGTAATCTGATTTTAGGTCTGTGGTTACCAACTTCTACCTCAGGCTTGGCAATGCCATGGGTATTAATACTAGAATTGTGTCAAGGATATGTTGTCTTCTCTAATCTCACCAACTCTTTTCTTTAACCTTGTCATCTCTTGGTCTTCCTCAGATCACTGTAAGTGCTGGATTGGAATGCTTGAGTTGCTTTTGGAGGATTGATGAATGCGTCCTGGAATTTCCTATTTACTAAACACTCTGATCCACTGCCATGCCTGAGCCCTTGTTAAAGATTTCCAGGGGGTCGCAGCCAACTGTGAGGCCCTTGCAAGGCAGAGGAGCACGGCTTTACGCAAAGTAGTTGAGTAAATGCAATGTGGGAGGTGTGTTTGTGCGTGTTTGTGAACATGCTCGTATGTGCAAGTGCGTGAGCGTGTGAGAGATGGGAGTTTTGGAAATAGGTGCCAAAGATTGGAGCAGTAGTTTGCTGTGAGAGATGCTGCCTGGGCTTATTGATTGTGAGCTTCTGCAACACACACACACAACAGATACTTCCCCCAGTGGATGTTCAATAAATATATCTATCATTGCCAACTGTAGGGGTTTGGACTATATAATAAACCCCTGTGTATGCATGTAGAGAGAGATACTAGTGTCAGCCCTATAGAGGGCGATGTAGAGCTGTAGAACCAGACAGGAACATGCTCATTGTTGTGAAATTCTGGTAACCAAAATTCACAGGTTTTCCCCAAATCCTGGTTGGAAGATTCCTGGATTCAGGAGGGAATAAGGAGGAATTCTGGGAGTCTTCAACCGGAGATTTCTGAAAAACCTGGGATTTTTGGGACATTTTACTGAGCATTTAGTAGGCCCCTATATCCAGTACATGTCAAAGTACAGCAGAGATGCACTTTTAAGTTAGTATAATCCAATTCAAGTGACGAACCACACTGAATTTGCTAATATGTATTACTATTATTATTATTATAATATATGCCATTTAGCAGACGCTTTTATCCAAAGCGACTTAGTCATGCATACATTTTTACATTTGACCCCAATTGTTGAGAAGATCTGTGTGTGTGTGTTTGTGTGTTACAGTATTGTAGAAGCAAAATGGCCTTCTGGAGTTACTGTAATAGAGTCCTATTAGAACTGTAATTATGGCCCAAACATTCACCCAGTAGTATTGGAATTGATCATGTTGTTAGGGATATAGATGGTGTGTGTACCGCTTTTGACTTCAGCCGCCTCTCCTTTGGACCCTGCTACTGTGCTGGGCCGGGCGATAGATGCATGGACAGATACCCAGAGATGGGATGGACATTAGAGATGGAGGGATACAGTAAGGAAGAGAGGAGTAAGGGAGGAGAGGAGGCAGAAGGGTTTTACCCTGGAACCCTGTGTTTCGGAGGATGCACGGCTCTCGACCTTCGGCCTCTCCCAAATCCGTATGGATGTTGCAACAATGACACAAGACTGTAATTACCAATTGGATACCACAAAATTGTGGAGAAAAAGGGAGTAAAAAAAATCTCTAATAAAATGAAGAATTGGTTATAGACACAGTCAGTCAGACCCATACACACTCTGATACTCACATTGTGTGGGAGCCCAGTGCAGTAACAATGGTCACACAGGAGCACGGTCATCACGCGTGTGATGTGACTGGAGTCGACTTCCTGACTATAGGGCTAGTAGCTTCTCCGTAAAGAAAGGAGGGTGTCAGAGGGAGACAGTATTATATGCTGTATGATACATTTTATGGTAGCAATACCATTTTTGTGTGTATTTTTCTTCAGGAGTTGATTGTAATTATTGTTATTATTTTGATGATTTAGAGTAGTGGCATTGAACTGTGGACTGGCAAACGGGACCAAAGAGACACCCATGTACTTGTAGATCCTCATATGAGCTGTTTATATTGTCCCACTGCTTATTATTACTATAGGAGAAAGTCACGTCATGCTGATTGGAGAGTGATGCCGACAGTAAGCAGCCGTGGCTCTCTGCTTCTCCTGCATCCAAACTCCAGCGTCACATGTAGAGAAAACAACACAGTGGGTAGAAACATAGAGGGCCTGTGTTGAGGGAGATAATGATATCTAAGCCTGTATGAAGACTGTATTGTGATACATCCATCCATGCTGCTGCCCCAGACTAATGAACAAGATTCAACTGGACACTTGACAATCACACTGCCGTTCAAATCCTCTCTTCATTGCTACCATGTGTGAGCAGGGCTGCACTGTGTTATAGACATGACTCACCTAGTACTTTGATATTGACTGGACCACGTTTAGGGACAGCATGGGGTGGCGGTACAGTACAGTAAGATACAGAAGGATACTGAGATGAGACCCATCATTACTGATTTAAGCTACTGTTTCTATAGACCACTTCTGGAATAAAGAGAAGCAGGTCTGGGGAGTTCGGATGCAGGAATTGCAGGCGCGACTAGTCGTCACTCTCACCAGTGTTGGAATGACAGTTATCTTTCACGATCACTTTTGAATTATGCATTCTCGTTGTGGCCATAGCAACTGTTCCCTTACACCCTCCCCCAAATATGTAATTATGCAAATGTTATTGATAGTTACTCTAAGAAGCAGAGGGCGTAGTTACAAGTTGTGTTGAAACCTCACTGCCTGTTTTTCTTTCACCCCCCACCCCTTTATTTTCTCCTGTTCCCCTCTTCATCACCAAGTCCACAATAATAGTCTCCATCTCTCCTTCATCCTGTCTTCCTTCTAGAAGTTGTAGAAATGTAGTCGTTACTACTCATCACCTTTTCTTATCTCACAATTTCACTGTACGTTGCGGTGTATTTGATTTTAATCTGCTTAAACGGGTCGGGAGGTTTTGTTTTTGTTGGTGATGTTTTGTTGAGAGAAACTTTTGTAATTATGTACTATGCAATTGGCAACAATGGGAGAAAGAGGAAGAGACTTGGATAGCTTTTGTTTGCCATATGTGAGACAACTCACTTGTATTATACAATACTAGATGGCAACAAGATGAGGTTAAAGAGATTATCTCGAACTTGGGCTTTTTCACCATTGAAGCACAGTAATGAGCAGGTTAAATCCTGTTATACCAGCTTAGGTTAATACCTCCACCGCCACTGTAGTCTCAAGACTACTTGGCAAACGTGTGCTTACAATCCTCTCTCTCTTTCTTCCCTTTGCTTCCCCTCATGTATCCTATTTACAAATACATAGTGGTCTAGTTTTATATGTATAAAATGTATTTATAGAGAAGGGTGCCATGTTCTGATGATCAGGCTTGTTTTTTCCCAAATGGCTCTCTAGTAAACAAACACTGTTGTTTGGGGAGATGTTTGGCTGTTAAGGTAGAACCATGCAATTAACGTAGAAAGAGTTGGGTGACCAACATCAAGTTCCCAGTTTCAAGTTTTAATGTCACAAGTACAGTGAAATGCCTTTCTTGCAATCTCTAAAGCAACATGCATTCTAGGTCTGGCCAGGAGGTTTTCCTAGTCAGGTCACATGGTCCGGAAACTCCCCTGGCCTTACTTCTAGGTAATCCAAGGTTTCAGATAGGTGGTTTGTGGCGGATTGACTGTAGGGTGGCTGTGTAAGTCCTGCAGTGTCCCCTGTAACTATGCTATCTCAGGGTTATGTATGTTACAAAGTGTATTGTGTGTGTTCACCTCAGCGATCACAAGGTTTGACCAGCGCCATGTTTGCACCAGCTAGCCAGTGCTTTGTATAGAACAGGGTCTGGTCTGTCGCACATGCATCTGCCACATGTATATCTATAAACAAATGAATATGCAAGATTTATACTGTGTATTTTGGCTTTGATTTCATTGTGTAAGAGCTTTTAATTGTATACTTCAGAAGAAATGAGGTACGTTTTTTTGTTGTTGTAATTTTCTGTTTTTTAATAAATGGGGAAGAAAAACCAACATTTTTGGGGTCTTTTACTGTTTTGAGTTCTAGAACACTGCAATCACTCAAGCATATATCCTGACACAGAGAGACCAACAAAAGAGGAAGGAAGGTTTATTCACAAGACAACTGGGTAGAAGTGTATAGCTGTGTTGAAAGGCACAACACTCAAAATAACATAAAGGCTTTTTAGAATCTGCAACGACTGGCAACCAATATAAAACAGTGAAGAGGATGGTGGCCGTGACATTCTTGTTCCTCTGCTTCTGGGCTGGTGAGTAAGGGGCTGCTAGGATATGCTGATAAACAATGCAGGGTAGTTAGTCTTTCAGTGCATATTCACCTTTATTTGAGAAGTTACATTACAGGTGGAGGATGAAGATGAGACCGAAGTGTAAAACTAGGGCGTTTGAGGGAATTAATATGAATAGGTTCAACATGCTTTGAACAGATTTCAACCCTTTAAACCATGCATTGTAACATTAAAACAATTTTCCCCCGTTGTATCCCTTGGAACATTAGATTATTTGGCTGTGAGTAATGTATCTGTTCTGCTCTAATGAACCGTATCTCCTACCAGAGCAGATGGTTGTGCAATCAAATTAAATTGTGTTTGTCACATGAGCCGAATACAACCGTGAAATGCTTGCTTACAAGCAAATAAAAGTAACAAATAATTAAAGTGCAGCAGTAAAATAATAGTGAGGGTATATACAGGGGGTAATGGATATTCGAGGTAATATGTACATGTAGGTAGAGTTATTCAAGTCTGGGTAGCCAATTGATTAGATGTTCAGTAGTCTTATGACTTAGGGATAGAAGCTGTTTAGAAGCCTCTTGGACCTAGATTTGGCACTCTGATACCGCTTGCCGTGCGGTAGCAGAGAGAACAGTCTGAGACTAGGGTGGCTAGAGTCTTTTGACAATTTTTAGGGCCTTCCTCTGACACTGCTTGGTATAGAGGTCCTGGATGGCAGGAAGCCTGGCCCCGGTGATGTACTGGGCCGTACGCACTACACTCTGTAGTAGAGGTCGACCGATTATGGTTTTTCAATACCGATACCGATTTGGAGGACCAAAAACATTTTTTTTTATTTTTACATTTTATTTTTATGTATTTGTAATAATGACAATTACAACAATACTGAATGAACACTTATTTTAACTTAATATAATACATCAAAATCAATTTGGCCTCAAGTAAATAATGAAAAATGTTCCATTTGGTTTAAATAATGCAAAAACAAAGTGTTGGAGAAGAAAGTAAAAGTGCAATATGTGCTATGTAAGAAAGCTAACATTTCAGTTTCTTGCTCAGAACATGAGAACATATGGAAGCTGGTGGTTCCATATAGTCTTCAATATTCCCAGGTAAGATGTTTTAGGTTGTAGTTATTATAGGAATTATAGGACTATTTCCCTCTATACCATTTGTATATGATTAACTGTTGACTATTGGATGTTCTTATAGTCACTTTAGTATTGCCAGTGTAACAGTATAGCTTCCGTCCCTCTCCTCGCTCCTCCCTGGGCTCTAACCAGCAACACAAGGACAACAGCCACCACATCGAAGCAGAGCAAGGGAAACAACCACCCCAAGGCTCAGAGCGAGTAGCGCGCGCTAACGAGACAGCCATTTCACTTTGGTTACACCAGCCACATCTCTGGAGTTGATAGGCTTGAAGTCATAAACAGCACAATGCTTGATGCACAACGAAGAGCTGCTGGCAAAACGCACAAGAGTGCGTTTGAATGAATGCCTGCTTCTGCCTACGACCTCTCAGTCAGATACTTAGATACTTGTATGCTCAGTCAGATTATATGCAATGCAGGACAAGCTAGATAATATCTAGTAATATCTTTAACCATGTGTAGTTAACTAGTGATTATGATTGATTGTTTATTATAAGATAAATGTAATGCTAGCTAGCAACTTACCATGGCTTACTGCATTTGTGTAACAGGCAGTCTCCTTGTGGAGTGCAACTAGAGAGAACGAGCTGACGAGATGAAAATCTGTCCTTCTGCCCTTGAATGAGGCAGATAACCCACTGTTTCTACGCCGTCATTGAAAATAAGAATGTGCTCTTAACTGACTTGGCAAATTAAATAAAGATTAAGTAAAGGTGTAAAAAAAAAAAAATCTGCAAATCGGCACACCAAAATACAGATTTCCGATTGTTATGAAAACTTGAAATCGGTCCTAATTAATTAGCCATTCCAATTAATCGGTCGACCTCTACTCTGTAGTGCCTTGCGGTCGGAGGCCGAGCAGTTGCCATACCAGGCAGTGATGCAACCAGTCAAGATGCTCTCGATGGTGCAGCTGTAGAACCTTTTGAGGATCTGAGGACCCATGCCAAATCTTTTCAGTCTCCTGAGGGGGAATAGGGTTTTGTCGTGCCCTCATCACGACTATCTTGGTGTGCTTGGACCATGTTGGTGATGTGGACACCAAGGAACTTGAAGCTCTCAACTTGCTCTACTGCAGCCCCATCGATGAGAATGGAGTGGTGCTCGGTCCTCCTCTTCCACAATCATCACACACTAGAAACCATACCCTACACTTATAACTCTAAATAACCTGATGTTAAGAGACAGTATTACAGCACTCTGGATTGTGTGGAGTTCTTCTACTTTGTAGGCTACTGTTTCTTTTTATCATTGTCTTGGGCCAATAGTTGGACAGATATGCTGTCAATAACTGACCTTTGATCAGTGTGTTATGGATCAACCTCATCCTACTCCTGCTGCTCTGCCTTCTAGCAGGTGACCTCAGCCGTATCCAGGTTACTCAGGAGCCAGACAGGCCCTCTCAGAAGGTGCAGCTCTCTCACACCGCCTCCCTGCGCTGCTGCTACTCAGTCACAGGGGGAACCGTGGACACCACCTGGGTCACCAGCCCCCACATGGTCAACGGCATCCTTCGGGGAGTGGACTGGAGAGACAACCGTGTGACGGTGGATGGGGGGAACCTGACGGCAGCAGGGGTCATGTGTCACACACTCATCCTGAGGGAGGTCCGTCTGAACGACACAGGGTTGTACCAGTGTTTCCTCAACCACAGCACCCTGCGGCCCTCTGTATACACCCACGGCACCTTCCTGCATGTCTACAGTGAGTGTGGGTGTGTGTGAAGCCCTCACAGTAAGCACCCATGTCACCTTCCTTCAGGTCTTGTGTGTGTGTAACCCTCAAAAGCTTTAGCCTGGTCTGCACTCACAGTACTTTGTTGTACAGTATTTATATTATGTGTGTGTATGTACATGTGGGTGTCTGGGGGATGGGGTCAAACCAGCTAAGCAATGCAGAATGCTTTGTGTTCCACAAATCCAGTTAACCACTGCCCAGTCCAGTATAATGCAATCCACCTAAAGCACCTAGACTTAAGCCACCAGTGAATGGCTACATTGTGTAGTAATCCCTCTGATTTAATTAAAATGACCAATGTTGAAATGTTAAAGAAATGCTATGGTTCTAGTTTTTCCTGGGAAATTGTGTGTCATAAGGAGCATTGTTTAAAAAAAAATAATTGCACTGCTAAACATACACTGGTTGTTTGTCTAATTTATCTCAAACTATTTTCCTCTGTCTTGCTGCAATCTGATGCATGGTACTCTGTCCATCCCCCCACTACCTCTCTTTCATCCACATCTAGCCTGCATCTCTTACATGAAAGAGCAGCAGGTGAGTTCTACTCTGATGACCTTTATACGACCCCTCTCTCCTTGCTCAGGGCCGATAGTGAAGATTCTGGACATCAGTGAAAGCACCAAGAACAGCATCCTGACTGCTGAGGGAATGTTACTGATGGTGGCAGTGCTTCTGCATGGTACCATGATGCTCTGTAAGGTCAGTGAGCCAGATCTAGATCTAATATTCCTAATTTGCTCTCATTCCAATATTGAATTTTGTCATTTGAAAACTGCTGTAACCAGAAGGACTAGTATGTATGGTAATCTTACTGTATGACTGCAATGGGCTTTTTCACACCATTGGCCAAGAGAATTATGTCATATGTCATCAACTTCCTCTACTTTTTAAGACAAAGAAACTCAATCAACTGAAGAAGAAAAGGGTCAAAGAGGAAGAGGAGAATATCTATGAGGTGGGACTTGAATCAGATCCTCTCTCTGTCATAGTCACTGTTTTCACCATTCTTCAGTCAATCAAACAAGTTCTAGAAGAAGGGAAGAGGAAGTCAACCTATCATAACCTCCCTTACCTCAATCCATATCCAGGGTCTAAATCTGGAGGAATGCTGCTCCACATATGATCAGATCCAGCGCTCTCTGGTGCAGGGCCCCTACCAAGACGTGGGAAACATGATTATGGAGGAGGAGGAAATCCAACTGGAGAAGCCTTGAATGAGAGGGGGAAGGAAGGAGGGGGATGAAGACAGAGGGTGGGAGAAGAGAAGAGTCATTGTATAGAACAGAATTGTGGTGAGGGTTTTGATATGAATTTTCTCAACTGCCCCCCTCCCCCTCCTTATGTTTGAAGTTATAGAGTTGACCTGCGTTTTCCTTGCAGCCGTTGCTTATATTTGAATCTAATTTCTTAGTGGAACAAAAAGACAGTAACCTACAATGTCAAAGGGCATTTTGCTTTCAATTTTGCCTTTCATTACCAATGCCGATACCTAACAACTTTATATTCATAAGAATTTTTTTTCTCTGCATGTTTGCATTTGCTATGCTTTGTGTATGCATTGGCCAAATGTTTTTTTTCTCTCTCCAATCTCCATAATTCAAGGCCTGGATTGTGCTTTGTAAATAAAATTATAAAACTGATTGCCTTATGTTTTCATGTTTACATAGTTAGCATTTTAGCTTAATGAAATGTATGTATTTGTCATATGTCACTCGCTTGATGGAGTCTCGGAATCGTTATCCTATTTCTGACACCACTGTAGCAAAATTGAGGGGTAGCACAACTGTGATTTGATCCTTGTCAGTCAAGCACCTTACCATTACACCAAGAGGTTCTTGATAGGTCTCTAGCACAGGAGGTTGGTGGCACCTTATTTGGGGAGGATGAGCTTGTGGGAATGGCTGGAGCGGAATATCTGGAATGGTTTCATATATATTAAACACATGGTTTGATGCCATTCCATTTGCGCCATTCCAACCGTTATGAGCCGTCCTCCCCTCAGCAGCCTCCACTGGCGATGTTGTAGCTTGTAGGCAGCTGTTAAGCCGTCACTAGCCTACAATACATTAAGGTTTACCTCGCTGTGATGGGAAGCCTACTGACAGACAGTACTGTACTATGTTTACCACAGATGATTATCTGGGAAAGCATAGGACATTGCAACGCAGCAAAGAGGGCGGTGTTTGTCGAACTGGAGCACGTTAATAGGCTCTAGGAATGCATTACCAGCGCTGACTGGCTGCAGTTTTGGTTGTGGGTGTGGCTCTTCTTACATGTATGACTAGAATATTTGAGGAGGCGCTGCGAAAATAATGGGGCGAAGATGGCGTCGGGAAAGAAGGGAGGCAACAACAGCAGCCTCGGAAAAGGTTTGAATGGAAGACGTTCGTCAAAACATAAAGAGGGGCCAATAGGTACGTTATTTACAGCAGTTAGACCTTTCGCTTTATTTGTTTTTGATAATGGCGGTTAAATTGTTAATTTGGGTTGCAAACCCCAACTCTTGTCTGTCTTCTAGCTAGCTAACTAGGATGCCAACGTTAGCTAAATTACATAAAGATTTAAGCCGCGGGAAGTGACAACAGTCTAACATGTAACTTTATAATTACGTTTTCTGGCAACTTGTATTATGTGGTATGAGGTTTGCATTAAAATAGTTGTTTCGAATTGAAACTTAATAGCTAACGTCAGCAAGGGGGAAACTTTCACAACTCGTTCTTTTCATAATGTAGGTACTATAACGCGTTATCTCGCTACAATGTACCAATGCAATGACTTGGAAATTGTAACAATTTCGCCCGAGTATTTGACGGTAACGTTAGTTAGAATGACCATTGTATCTAATCGAAACCTCTAGTTACCTGTTATATCGGCATCTTTCTTTAGCCCCTGTTGCTTACGCCCAGCTCATGTAGGCTGACGATGGCAACTGTCCACCTGATTAGGTTGTCAACTCCGATAACACAGCGGGGTATGTGGGGTCAGGGATTAACGTTGGTTGTGTGTGGAGAGGTGAGGGACGTTGAGAAACTGCACAATGCAGCATCCAGCATCATTCAGTCAGACAGTTCTCCCACTGTAGCAGGCTTCTTTACTAGTATGTATTTAAACTAGCACTCTATTTAAAAACAACTGGATTAAATATGTCCAAGAGCCTTTCACAATAGTCTCTCACAAACAAACCATTTATCTGTAGGTATTTAATAATGAGGTGAACAAACATGTTATTATCTTCAGCAAATGTGCCTCTTGGATGAAAACTGGCACGAGACTGTTATTGTGGTGCAAAGAGACCTGTTATTATCTCTCTCTGTAAGCCCCTTTTTGAGTGATTCCAGATCATGAGCGAAGAGCCAGATGCATTCTGCAGGGGTAGGATTTCCTGCTTCCCATAGACATTTGAATTGCAAAAATACCTGTGGATTGGATTCCCACAACATTAACCACACGTTTAGCCTATCCATCAAAATATGCAGGTAATGGTGAATGTAGCCTAGTTGTCAACATGAGCTGCAGATTAGGTCTGACCTTAGCAATGACCTGTTGTATGAGATGTTGACTCAATTGTCAGTTGACTAGCCACCTGTAGTGCTAGACTTTCTTTTCTTGTCTGTCATCTCAGTCAGACAGTGTAGTAAAGGGCTGAGGGGAAACCGGTGAGGCCACCAGGCATGCTTGGTTGTGAGGGGTGGAGAGGGGCTCATTGTTACTAATGTCCTGTTGTGAAGTTTGGCCACAACTGAAATAGTCTGGAGCAAGGGTCGCACCTTCCGACCCACCATGACAGGAAATACCCCCCCACCCCCTTACACAGCCCGAGGAAGATGTAGCCTAGCCTTCACACTGTTTGAATGCTTCTTCACTTCAATTAGCAATGGAGCATACTTCCTCTGCCTTAGCCTATTATTGGTACCATGACATTTTGGGTGAAAGTGAACTTCTATGCCATCTAAAGTTAAAGAGCAGTGCGGTGTGCACCACCCATCACATCTCTAGGCCTAGATGACATCATGCCATGATCAATTAGGGTAACTTACACATACTATAGGCTTTAGTATTCATATTAGTGGTTGAATTTTGCGCTTTAATGGTCTTCTTAGAATTCTGCACCCACACTCTGTAGACCCCCTGTATTTTGTACAATTATGTGAGTCCACAGTGTTTAAATTAATACCTGACTATTTGAATATCATTAACATGCAACGTATTCAAAGAGCATAGACACTAAATGGATGTCAAGTAGCCAATTATCTCTGCTATGGATACTGAGGTACCAAGTTTGGAAATACGAGCAGACATGGTTATTAATTTGAATGAGACTTTATTTTCAAGATTAACTTTTAAGCCTCTCCTATCTATGTAGAAAGTAATTTCACTCTCTTTGCCTGCCTCTTTACTTTTCTAATTGTAACTGGGCTGAGAATGTACCTTTTTCTTTGAAGGTCAGCTTATCAGGGAGGGTGCTAAAACGTTCAGTTAACCTATCCTTACTCTGTATTCAGACGATTCCTCATGTTTGTCCTGCAGTCTATGGGATCATTAGGATGCCACCTCACATTTTTCAGTTGAAAAGTGACTTTGTATGTATGTGGTTCCCTAAACATTCTGACAGCCTCTATAACCCCTCAGACTTCCTGGTGGGTCACTAAATGAACCAAAACAATATTAAGGCCTAGCCAGTCAGACTCTAGCTGCAATCCAGGAGAAATGAGCTGAGCTCCCACCCACCAACAAGAATTTGTTCCCACTGTTTGGAAAGCACTGCTTACAACCAATCCAGCTGCTGCCCTGGCACGTACAGTGCATTCAACAATGAGGTTCAGGCCTGGCAGAATGAGACATTTCTCAAGACTTGACGCACGCACGCACGCACACGCACACACACACACACACACACACACACACACACACACACACACACACACACACACACACACACACACACACACACACACACACATACGTTCAAAGGTTCAGTACTACTGTTAAGACTTGAACTCACATGTTCAGACAGTATGAGGTGTTTGTGGTGTAGTAAGTGTCTGTTTGCATGTGAGTGTGCAGTAGATGAAGATACCTTTATTGGTCTATTGTTCACAAGGTCACACTGAAATTTGACCTCTGCTCCCAACCTTTCTGAAAGACATGCAGGTTGAAGAGGTTGCAGCGGAGTGCTGCCACACTGGATACCCATGGAGCAGTTGTTGTGGGGGTGGGTTAAGTGACTTGCTCAAGGGGCGGCAGGGTTGCCTAGTGGTTAGAGCGTTGGACTAGTAACTGGAAGGTTGCAAGTTCAAATCCCCGAGCAGACAAGGTACAAATCTGTCGTTCTGCCCCTGAACAGGCAGTTAACCCGCTGTTCCTAGGCCGTCATCGAAAATAAGAATTTGTTCTTAACTGACTTGCCTAGTTAAATAAAGGTAAAAAAATAATAATGGGAAGGGCACAACGGCAGGCGGTTTTTATTTTATTTATTTCACCTTTATTTAACCAGGTAGGCTGGTTGAGAACAAGTTCTCATTTACAACTGCGACCTGACCAAGATAAAGCATAGCAGTGTGAACAGACAACAACAGAGTTACACATGGAGTAAACAATAAACAAGTCAATAACACCGTAGGAAAAAAGAGTATATACATTGTGTGCAAAAAGCATGAGGAGGTAGGCGAATAATTACAATTTAGCAGATTAACACTGGAGTGATAAATGATCAGATGGTCATGTGCAGGTAGTGATACTGGTGTGCAAAAGAGCAGAAAAGTAAATAAATATAAACAGTATGGGGATGAGGTAGGTAAATTGGGTGGGCTATTTACCAATGGACTATATAAAGCTGCAGTGATCGGTTAGCTGCTCAGATAGCAGATGTTTGAAGTTGGTGAGGGAGATAAAAGTCTCCAACTTCAGCGATTTTTGCAATTCGTTCCAGTCACAGGCAGCAGAGAACTGGAAGGAAAGGCGGCCAAATGAGGTGTTGGTTTTAGGGATGATCAGTGAGATACACCTGCTGGACCGCGTGCTACGGGTGGGTGTTGCCATCGTGACCAGTGAACTAAGATAAGGCGGAGCTTTACCTAGCATGGACTTGTAGATGACCTGGAGCCAGTGGGTCTGGCGACGAATATGTAGCGAGGACCAGCTGACTAGAGCATACAGGTCGCAGTGGTGGGTGGTATAAGGTGCTTTAGTAACAAAACGGATGGCACTGTGATAAACTGCATCCAGTTTGCTGAGTAGAGTATTGGAAGCTATTTTGTAGATGACATCGCCGAAGTCGAGGATCGGTAGGATAGTCAGTTTTACTAGGGTAAGTTTGGCGGCGTGAGTGAAGGAGGCTTTGTTGCGGAATAGAAAGCCGACTGTAGATTTGATTTTCGATTGGAGATGTTTGATATGAGTCTGGAAGGGGAGTTTTTATAGTCTAGCCAGACACCTAGGTACTTGTAGATGTCCACATATTCTAGGTCGGAACCATCCAGGGTGGTGATGCTAGTCAGGCGTGCGGGTGCAGGCTGCGAGCCGTTGAAAAGCATGCATTTGGTTTTACTAGCATTTAAGAGCATCTAGGGTTTGAAATATATTGAGACAAGTTAGACAGTAACCTGTAGCAAAATATAACTCAATTGATTGAACATGAAATGTATTTCAATATAATTAGTCTACGGTTTATATTTTAATGCAGTCCTCTAGGTTTTCATTTTATGTCACTTGTTCGTATCAATTGCGTAGACATTGGCAACTTTGTATTTGTGGTCAATTTAGCCTTAAAATGCTTTTGGGGCGTGTCATTTAAATCATGACCAAACAAATCTAAGATATTTGGCTACAGAAGCTATTTCTTACCGATCTCTACATCTTCTGTCCAAAAAACAAATCCTGTGAAATGATGTTGACACATACGGGGGGAGTTTCTGGCTAGCTACGAACTAGCTATGTCGGCCGTGGCGTGCATGACCAGAATGACACATCGCTGAGAAAGAGGAATTGTTGGACCGTTGCCCGAAGTCTACTCTTTTAATTAGTTTATCCTATAGCCTACTTTACCATACTTTTAAATGTACCTCCTGTAAATTCAGTGAATTAAATGTAGACCTACCCTTTGATCTAGAATAATATTGCTTTAAAATTCCTTTACAACTGGCTTACCTCATCATAACTAGAAAACGAAGGATCTAAAACCTAGAGCTTGGATGATAAACCGAAAATTATCGACAGCGACATTGCTTTCCTCTTACCAATGTGGCCTAGTGCTGCAAAGTTTTTATAGGACATTAGCCTACATTTTACTGGTAGATTAAGCAATTAGCCTACACGACTATATAGCAACAATATCATATTCAGAGTTAGCAATCTCTTAAGTGTTTTTTTATTTTCCCACTTCCTCAGGTGGTGAATATTATAGTTTATACTCCAATATGCACAAAGATGTCGATAAATTCCCTGAAGAGCCAAAAATATATCTGATCATTCTGTAGCTTATTTTGACAGGTTGAACATCAAAATAGCAATCATGCATTTCCTGGATGTTTGATGAAATGGCTTACTTTTTTAATCATAGGCTACCATCTCAGTTGACTGACTAGGCACTGGAAAAAATGTCTAGAGCCCTGCTGCTAATGTAAATTAACTGTCTATTAAAACATTTATCGCTAAAATAGTTATTTATCTCAATATGACTTTTTGTCTCGGCCAGCTCTCGCACTTCCCCAAGAATGATTTATTGATTTTATTGTTAGTGCTCTACTAGAATCTGACAAAAGGAATTTTCTCTCACATGCTCACACGCAGTTGTCTTTTGACCATGGTATCTACCAATTTGGCTGAAGGTCACGGAGTTGCCTGCTGAACAGCCAATAATAGCCAAGTTTACTAACTTCCAGGGGGGAGAGGCAGAGGTTAGGCTACAGTATATCAACACTTGGAAAAGGGTATTTCAATCTGACATCAGGGAACATGCATGCACCCAATCCCCCTGCTCGGTTCTGTGTGTATACTGTGTGCATGCGAACAATGTCTGTTTTACCCTGACTGGGAAAAGAGTCATGTCACCAGAGTACAGCTCAGTGGGACTGCTGGCATGTGGCGAAAGAATCCCTGCCCTTTTAAAACAGAGTGGGGGAGAGGAGAACAGAGTGAATAGAAAAAGACTGGTTGGAAGTGGATAAAGAATGACATGCTGCCTGACACAAAAACAGACAGGGGAAGAGTCACCAAGTGAGGGAGAGAAGGTGAAGCGCGGGAGGATAAATCCTAAAACTCTGTCTCTTTTACTTCACTCTTCTCTTCCCTCCTTCTCTTGTTGCTGTTTTTGAAGAGAGGTGACTGACAAGGACAGAACCATGAACCCGGACACTGGTAAAAAAAACTATTTATACTCATGGCTTTAGAGTAGTTGTGACCTACAGCATGCTTAATGCCTATACATGTATCTGCCTGCGCATACACATTATTTACCTTATCTTTTTCTCTCACCCATCCACACCATTCCCCCTGTAGGGCTCATTAGAAGCCTGTTGTGCTGCTGGTGGTAGTTGTTGTACATGATTTATTAATGCCGGTATTCATCCATCTTTAATGTCTTGGGACCAGATGTCGCTTTTAGTTCAGTGTGGTTGTTTACACTTAACTGCCTGGTGTAAAAGTTGACTGGTCAGAATGGTTATAGTGCGACTGAAACCATGCTAGGTTCTTTCAGAGATTTTAGAACCGCTGTTGCTTGCGTAGGCTGCCACTATCTCTATAGACTTGAGAGAGAATATAGTGTGTTGCTGCTTTCACTAATTTGATTAGATTGATGGTTGAGTGGTCTGAGTTGTCCTCTTGCCCTCTTAATGTCATGTTCTCAGGATAAATAGTGGGCCAGAAACCTCATGAATGTCGCTTGAGTACAAAATAGACCCTGTATGTATTCTCTAGTGGTTGAAGTATTGTATTGCAAGTAGCCTAAGTATTTTGTGCACATGGGGGATATGAGACACTTATTCATAAAACAAGATCCAGCGATTTGGCCTTAGTGAGAAGAGCGAAAACTAGTATTTACATTTTTTAATTTTTTTTAAATAGACATTAGAATCTCTTTCATTTTCACCACCATTGCAGAATAAATCCCTTAGCTTTTCTAGTCAGCCGGTCTGTAGTCTAGTTGAATTTAAGGTGAACATGTAGACAGTTGATATTTTACTTTGAAATATTTATGCTGCTACTGTTTGTAGCCAACTGTAAAAAAAATTATAATAATAATAATTACTAGCCTCGACAATGTTTAAGAATTCACGGGCATGTTAGGTTGCGGGGTAAGTCAATGCAAAACATTGTTGAATTCAAATGTTATGCTAAGTCCTCAACAGTTTGTGACCGACCACCTGGGTTCAGTCTTATGTTTCAAAATTTGAAATTGTGTTTTTTACTTTGGATGAATGTCAACTCAGAGCTACAAAATGGTATGGCATACACTGCAGTTGAGGAACAATGGCAAAGTAAATGGTTACTTGCATAGATGTAATATCAAAAATAGAAAGTGTCCAGATAAAAATATTTACAAAATATTTAATAATTGTTAGATGATGCTTACCCATACATACTTGTCTAAATGGTTGGGTCATGTGAAAGAAGTGTCATAACCAACCTCCAGCTACATCTTGCTAAGTGGATGGGTCACGTATCTAAACGAGTACAGTGGTTCCTCCTTTAAAAGTTGCAGCATTCTGTGGCACGTCATTTAATTTAATTGACATGATTTCTGTTACTTCAAGTTATTGCTAGTTTGACCTCCAGAGGGCATCTTTAACCTCTCTGGGATATGTGGGACAGTAGCGTCCCACCTCGCCAACAGCCAGTGAAAGTGCACGGCGCCAAAACAACAAAAATCTCATAATTACAATTCCTCACGCATACAAGTATTTGACACTATATTTTAAAGATAAAATTCTCGTTAATCCAGCCACAGTGCCTGATTTCAAAAAGGCTTTACAGCGAAAGCACCACAAATGATTGTCAGGTCACCACCAACTCACAGAAAAACACAGCCATTTTTCCAGGCAAAGATAGGAGTCACAAAAAGCAGAAATATAGATAAAATGAATCACTAACCTTTGATCTTCATCAGATGACACTCATAGGACATCATGTTAAACATGTATGTTCGATAATGTGCATATTTATATCAAAAAATCTCAGTTTACATTGGCGCCTTAAGTGCAGTAATGTTTTGATTCCAAAACATCCAGTGATTTTTAGCAGAAATACTCATAAAACATTGATAAAAGATACTAGTGTTATTTACAGAATTAAAGATAGACTTCTCTTTAATGCAACAAAATTGCATAAAAAAAGGGAAGAAGATTAACAAAAGCATAAAGATGTTGGTGGAGAAATGCTGATTTGAGTTAGAAATGTAACACTTTAGAGTACTTAAGCATCGACTACATTGCAAGTTGAGGGATTTTCACAACAGTAGCCGGGCTATAAAAAGTATTGTCTAAATTCTTTATTGTAACCACAATGTCACATAATTTGTATCTACCTTTCCAATTACTTTTAGAGTTTGGGATTTACAAATGTGCGCTTTGAATTATTAGTTACTTTGTTTTAGTTTGAACGTGCAGACCTTTTTCTTTAAATTATTGTTTTATGTATGATGATACATTTGACCAGTTGCAATTGTAAGTAGGCCTAATAAAAAAAATCCTGCTTCTATTACACTGTTAAGCCTCATAGCCTACCTCAGCCAGTTAAGTTATTTTATATAGGTCTAGGCTCTGAAGAAATAGACTTCAATTAAGCCCTCTTGTTTGTAAAGTCAAATTAAAATGAAGATTATTGTTGAAATGAATTGCTCGACTGGTGTAGGTTTTCTCCATCTGTTGTTGTGCAACACTTGCCTAGCGTGTGAATCCCTCATGTCGCACATCAAATTGAAACATATTGTCATTCTCTGCGGTGTAACGTTATTGTATTTGGCGCAGCGAAGGTGTCCACTTTAGGCCGGGGATTGTAGGCCTGTTGAGTGCTAGCTCTAGTGTAAATCCCTGTAATAAGGATATCTTCCATACAGGGTTCTAGCGCGATCTGCCCAGAAGAGTGTAGCCTACCGCCTATAGAAATATAATGACTGAGGGCAGTTTGTAATTAGCAAAGAGTTATGGGATATTAGAACCCCATTGTCTTAACCTTGTAATCTTCAACCTACACGTTAACTAGCTGGCTATATGTTTTTTTGTCTTTTTCCTGGCATTAGCTTAAACTTATGATCTGCTTCAGACTGCTTGTGTTCTTCCTAAGCAGCATAGTTACAATGCTTGAGCTGGTCCTGTGGTTGATTCAGAGCAGTAGACCCTTTGCATTATTGTGACTCCATTGTCAACTTCTTGCGGATCAGTGGGACGCTAGCGTATTTCGACAACTTCCGGTGAAATTGCAGAGCGCGAAGTTCATCTTACAGAAATAGTCATATTTAACATTCATGAAAATACAAGTGTCGTAAATCAGTTAAAAGCTTAACCTTCCCATCTTTAATCTAAGCATGGGTACACAAAATATCTGCCAGTTAGTGGAGGCTCCTCAGAGGAGAGTGAATTTCATAAAAAATAGTGAAACATTAAAGGTATCCTTTTTAGAACATAACCTTTAACTACTTACATTTGCTTCCCCTGTAATGTTTTGTCAGCCATCTTTGCTGAAGAAAGTCACCAGGGAGTGCTGGCTGTTGTCAAATTAGTAATTGGAACCACTCGAAATGATTGGTCATATTTGGCTGTAACTAGCAATGCAATTTGCTTGACAGAGATGGCCGCCTCGCTTCGCGTTCTTAGGAAACTATGCAGTGTTTTATTTTTTTACGTGTTATTTCTTACATTAGTACCCCAGGTTATCTTAGGTTTCATTACATACAGTCGAGAAGAACTACTGAATATAAGATCAGCGTCAACTCACCATCAGTACGACCAAGAATATGTTTTCCGCGACGCGGATCCTTTGTTCTGCCTTACAAACAGGTCAACGGAATTGATTCCATGCAGCGACCCCAAAAAACGACTTCGTAAAAGAGGTTAAACGTAGCGGTCTTCTGGTCAGACTCCGGACACGCGCACATCGTGCACCACTCCCTAGCATTCTTCTTGCCAATGTTCAGTCTCTTGACAACAAGGTTGATGAAATCCGAGCAAGGGTAGCATTCCAGAGTGACATCAGAGACTGTAACGTTCTCTGCTTCACGGAAACATGGCTCACTGGAGAGACGCAATCCGGGGCGGTGCAGCCAACGGGTTTCTCCACGCATCGCGCCGACAGAAACAAACATCTTTCTGGTAAGAAGAGTGGCGGGGGCGTATGCCTCATGACTAACGAGACATGGTGTGATGAAAGAAACATACAGGAACTCAAATCCTTCTGTTCACCTGATTTTAGAATTCCTCACAATCAAATGTAGACCGCATTATCTACCAAGAGAATTCTCTTCGATTATAATCACAGCCGTATATATCCCCCCCCATGCAGACACATCGATGGCTCTGAACAAACTTTATTTAACTCTTTGCAAACTGGAAACCATTTATCCGGAGGCTGCATTCATTGTAGCTGGGGATTTTAACAAAGCTAATCTGAAAACAAGACTCCCTAAATTTTATCAGCATATCGATTGCGCAACCAGGGGTGGTAAAACCTTGGATCATTGTTACTCTAACTTCCGCGATGCATATAAGGCCCTGCCCCGCCCCCCTTTCGGAAAAGCTGACCACGACTCCATTTTGTTGATCCCTGCCTACAGACAGAAACTTAAACAAGAGGCTCCCACGCTGAGGTCTGTCCAACGCTGGTCCGACCAAGCTGACTCCACACTCCAAGACTGCTTCCATCACTTGGACTGGGACATGTTTCGTATTGCGTCAGATAAAAATATTGACGAATACGCTGATTCGGTGTGCGAGTTCATTAGAACGTGCGTTCAAGATGTCGTTCCCATAGCAACGATAAAAACATTCCCTAACCAGAAACCGTGGATTGATGGCAGCATTCGCGTAAAACTGAAAGCGCGAACCACTGCTTTTAATCAGGGCAAGGTGTCTGGTAACATGACCGAATACAAACAGTGCAGCTATTCCCTCCGCAAGGCTATCAAACAAGCTAAGCGTCAATACAGAGACAAAGTAGAATCTCAATTCAACGGCTCAGACACAAGAGGCATGTGGCAGGGTCTACAGTCAATCACGGACTACAAGAAACCCAGCCCAGTCACGGACCAGGATGTCTTGCTCCCAGGCAGACTAAAGAACTTTTTTGCCCGCTTTGAGGACAATACAGTGCCACTGACACGGCCTGCAACGAAAACATGCGGTCTCTCCTTCACTGCAGCCGAGGTAAGACATTTAAACGTGTTAACCCTCGCAAGGCTGCAGGCCCAGGCGGCATCCCCAGCCGCGCCCTCAGAGCATGCGCAGACCAGCTGGCCGGTGTGTTTACGGACATATTCAATCAATCCCTATACCAGTCTGCTGTTCCCACATGCTTCAAGAGGGCCACCATTGTTCCTGTTCCCAAGAAAGCTAAGGTAACTGAGCTAAACGACTACCGCCCCTTAGCACTCACTTCCATCATCATGAAGTGCTTTGAGAGACTAGTCAAGGACCATATCACCTCCACCCTACCTGACACCCTAGACCCACTCCAATTTGCTTACCGCCCAAATAGGTCCACAGACGATGCAATCTCAACCACACTGCACACTGCCCTAACCCACCTGGACAAGAGGAATACCTATGTGAGAATGCTGTCTACTATATATATATATATATTTTGAAATGCTTCTCCTGTGAAGTAGTGACGTGTGACATACGCCTAGCTTCCTGAAACGGGTCACATTTTCCATCGTTTTCTCTTTCAGAAACCGCCACAGTCCTTGGCCAAGTACAGCAAGAATTAAAACATTCTGCCAACACAATAAATAGACGGGTAGCTTATGTAAAAGGTTTTACAGTATTGCTGTGCGATAGGTTATGATGCTATGCTCCTATTTAATCTGAGCCGATACCAAGTTAGGGCGTGGCCTTAAAGACAAGTCTATAGAAATGGAAACAGTCTGAGCAAGCTACAGCTGTTCAGTCCTGAACACCCATCTAAAATATTTGGAAAGAACCTGACTGTGATCCAAACAGTCACATTACATTGCAACCATTCTGACCACAGTGAAAGTGGCATAAGTCAACTTTTACACCAGGGGCCTCATTTATAACTGTATATTTCACACTAAATATCTGCTTGCGCCATTTCTGAAAGTAGGTCTAAAATGTATAAACTGCCATACCTACACAGGTTTTCCTTTTATAAATCAGACCTGTTGTAAAACTGAGCGCGTGAACTAGCATAATAACGCTGTCAACAAAAATGTTATGCTCCTACTAATTAAGCAATTATTCACCTTTTTATGGTGACAACACCCTTTATCCCCAACAATGGAATCAGGGAGGGGACTGTGGATCTGTCTCTGTTCGTTGGTCACACGCAGTATCTCAGACAGCACTGGGACGAGTTTGACAACTTTGATGAATTGAGTCTTGCCATAGAGATCCGCCACTTACAAAATTACACTGATTGGCCCAAGGCGGGAGCTATAGTAATTAACTGAAATTTGTTAGTCACATTATCTCAATTGGCCCAAGGGGTAGGCGCTGCATCATTCGTGGGTTACATGTTTGCTCTATAATTTGAAACCATTCGAGTTAGGCCACAGCAGTAAAAAAAATAATGTAAATTTGATCTAATTTCTGTAGAGGTGTGGGCAGAATTTAAATCTCTTTTTAAAAGTAAACATGCATGATGCCTATAGCGAGTGCCAAACACTTGATTCTATATTCTAAACCATTAAGTCAAATGCTACAGCCCACACTTCTATGCAAAAGACGTTGTGATTCAATATTTTGTTTATCAATGGATTGTTTCTATCTGCTGCCTTGAGTTATGCACACGTACGTCATTCACTTTAGCATCATACATTAATGCAGATGGCCCTTAGTCAAGTGAATTATCGGTAGTTGGCTTTGCTATGCGTGTCTGATATTCTTTAGATTTAACGACGCAAAGCTGAAACTTACATTCGGTCTTGCTGCCTCAACTGAGACAGATAATAGGCTGAAGGAGAGAGATTAGAGTATTCGACTAATCCTGGATTAATTTAGGTGTATGACTTTGCATTTTATTGATGAACAATGGTCTTCATTGTCATTTCAAAAAAAGATGTGTCGAATACATTAGGCATGACCCATAATCATTCACACATGATGAAGAGATGGTAAGACTCGTGAGAAGATATCTACCAAAAAATTGTGAGGGCCTATAATGCTGATTTATTCTGGTTCAAATTGCAACAACTGCTGTTTATTCAGTATCAGCAGTGATCTTGTTCTGCGGGCTGTTATGCTGCTACTAATTAAGCAATGTCAGGTTATTTTACACTATTTTCCAACACTGGCCCGGCAGCAAGGCTTAGGCTTGTGCTGCTGCCACACTCTGGACTTTACTTTGTTCCTGGGTTTTAATTCTGGTCTTTATTATTAAGCACCTCCCAATACTGCATTATGTTGCAGTCGTCACATTAGATCAGATTGCTCTTCCAATGTTCACAGCTAAACTCTGTCTTGCGCGCTCTCGGTCTTGCGCCCTCTGTGTCTGTTGCAAATTGGTAGGGATATCCTTGTCTCATTGCTGCACCAGCGACTCCTGTGGCGGGCCAGGCGCAGTGCGCGCTGACCAAGGTCGACAGGTGCACAGTGTTTCCTCCGACACATTGGTGCGGCTGGCTTCCGGGTTGGTTGGGTTGTGTTTCTAGGACTCATGACTTTCGACCTTCGTCTCTCCCGAGCCCATACGGGAGTTGTAGCGATGAGACAAGATGGTAACTACTAATAATTGGATACTACGAAATTGGGCAGAAAAAGGGGGGTAAAAATTATAATAAAATAATAATAAATAAACTGACAATGAAAGATCAGTGAGCAAATTGCACAAGTTTAGGTAGTACATCTCTGAGAAGCTGTTTTGCTGACTTTATAAAATTACATTCTATTCCAAAATGAATTAAAATAAAATAACACCATCTGAAATATAATTTCCACCTCCAGAACACCTCCCAATAGTATTCGTAAAATGATTTCAAATCATTTTTACATATTGGACCTTGCATATAGGTTGGTCCATATTATCAGGTATGCTGTTAGCAATAAGAAATATCACCTGTAGTGGCTAAATAAATAAATAAATGGGTAACCCCATGCTTCAGCCTTTTTGCATTTACAATGGGCAAATCATGAGCTTGATCCCAAATGTGATCTCTCTACTATTGAGACAATTCCTCAATACATGCTAAAACTTGCATAAACACAGTGAATATACACAACCTAATGTCACTTGTTAAATCCACTTCAATCAGTGTAGATGAAGGGGAGGAGACAGGTTAAAGATTTTTAAGCCTTGAGACAATTGATGCAAGGATTGTGTATGTGTTTCATTCAGAGGGTGAATGGGCAAGACAAAAGATTACAGTGGGGCAAAAAAGTATTTAGTCAGCCACCAATTGCAAGTTCTCCCACTTAAAAATATGAGAGAGGCCTGTAATTTTCATCATAGGTACACTTCAACTATGACAGACAAAATATTTGCAAATTATGGTGGAAAATAAACTTTTGTTATTGACCAAATACTTATCTCAATACTTTGTTATATACCCTTTGTTGGCAATGACAGAGGTCAAACGTTTTCTGCAAGTCTTCAAGGTTTTCACACACTGTTGCTGGTATTTTGGCCCATTCCTCCATGCAGATCACCTCTAGAGCAGTGGTGTTTTGGAGCTGTTGTTGGGCAACACGGACTTCCAACTACCTCCAAAGATTTTCTTTGGGGTTGAGATCTGGAGACTGGCTAGGCCACTCCAGGACCTTGACATGCTTCTTATGAAGCCACTCCTTCATTGCTTGGGCGGTGTGTTTGGGATCATTGTCATGCTGAAAGACCCAGCCACGTTTCATCTTCAATGCCCTTGCTGATTGTAGGCTTTGTTACTTTGGTCCCAGCTCTCTGCAGGTCATTCACTAGGTCCCCCTGTGTGGTTCTGGGATTTTTGCTCACCGTTCTTGTGATAATTTTGACCCCACGGGGTGAGATCTTGCGTGGAGCCCCAGATCGAGGGAGATTATCAGTGATCTTGTATGTCTTCCATTTCCTAATAATTGCTCCAACAGATTTCTTCAAACCAAGCTGCTTACCTATTGCAGATTCAGTCTTCCTAGCCTGGTGCAGGTCTACAATTTTGTTTCTGGTGTCCTTTGACAGCTCTTTCGTCTTGACCATAGTGGAGTTTGGAGTGTGACTGTTTGAGGTTGTGGACAGGTGTCTTTTATACTGATAAGTTGAAACAGGTGCCATTTAATACAGGTAACGAGTGGAGGACAAAGGAGCCTCTAAAATAAGAAGTTACAGGTCTGTGAGAGCCAGAAATCTTGCTTGTTTGTAGGTGACCAAATGCTTATTTTTCCACCATAATTTGCAAATAAATTCATAAAAAATCCTACAATGTTATTTTCTGGATTTTTTCCCCCCCCCTCATTTTGTCTGTCATAGTTGAAGTGTACCTATGATGAAAATGACAGTCATCTTTTTAAGTGGGAGAACTTGCACAATTGGTGACTGACTAAATACTTTTCCCCCCACTAAGTGCCTTTGAACAGGGTATGGTAGTAGGTGCCAGGTGTACCAATTTGTGCCAAGAAATGCAATGCTGCTGTATTTTCACACTCAACAGTTTCCCCACACTCAACAGTTTCCCATGTGTATCAAGAATGGTCCATCACCCAAAGGACATCAAGCCAACTCAACATTAGGAAGGTGTTCATAATGTTTAGTGTACTCTGTGATGCACCTTGTGCCTGTACTTCTCACAGAAGAATTTGTCATGATTTTTTTCACTTACTGTTGACCGGGGCAGATCTAGCAAGGGCAGACATTTTACAAACGGACTTGTTGGATAGTTGCATCCTATGATGGTGTCACTGTGAAAGTCACTGAACTGTTCAATAAGGCTGTTCTTCTGGCAATGTTTGTCTATGGAGATTGCATGGCGTGTCTTTTATTTTGAAGGGGTGTCCACGTTTGTATTTATAGTGTTTCTTGCATAGAACGCACAAGAACAAGCAGAACTAGGTAAATAGATCATTTGTTATACTATGGGGTTGTGATTTTTCTATTCATTACTTGTTTAGTTAGCAGAGGAATAGTAAATGTGGTCTGTTCTAGCATCTTGCCTTCAGTGTGCCTCGGCATACTTTAATTTTTATGTTACATATTTTTTGGGGGCGTGGCAGAAATGATTTTGCCCGTGGCGTTCCACCACCGCTAAATGACTGAGGCGGACACACTGAGCTGTACACCACCAGTGGTGAAGGAAAACGTGTGTGGTCCGCGAGTACATGTTTGGTCATCCTGCGTTTTTAGTATAATCATAAGTGTGTGTGTTGTCCGAGAAGGTTTATCTGAAAGAATTTGTCTGCCACTCGTCCTTTTGCCACAGATTTTAAAAAATATATATATAAATATTTTTACAACTTTATTTAACGAGGCAAGTCAGTTAAGAACCCATTCTCATTTTCAATGACTGCCTAGGAATGGTGGGGTAACTGCCTTGTTCAGGGGCAGAACAACAGTTTTTCTTTTACCTTGTCAGCTCAGGTATTCAATCTTGCAACCTTACGGTTAACTAGTCCAACACTCTAACCACCTGCCTCACGAGGAGCCTGCCTGTTACGCGAATACAGTAAGAAGCCAAGGTAAGTTGTTAGCTAGCATTAAACTTATCTTATAAAAAACAATCAATCAATCATAATCACTAGTTATAACTACACATGGTTGATGATATTAGTTTATTTAGCGTGTCCTGCATTGCATATAATCGATGCAGTGCGCATTCACGAAAAAGGACTGTCGTTGCGCCAATGTGTACCTAGCCATAAACATCAATGCCTTTCTTAAAATCTATACACATATATTTTTAAACCTGCATATGTAGCTACAAGAAATCCAGATTAGCAGGCAATATTAACCAGGTGAAATTGTGTCACTTCTCTTGCGTTCGTTCATTGCACGCAGAGTCAGGGTGTATGCAACAGTTTTGGCCGCCTGGCTCATTGCGAACTAATTTGCCAGAATTTTACGTAATTATGACATAACATTGAAGGTTGTGCAATGTAACAGGAATATTTAGACTTACAGATGCCACCCGTTAGATAAAATATGGAACGGTTCCGTATATCACAAGTTTTGTTTTCGGAATAATAGTTTCCGGATTCGACCATATTAATGACCCAAGGCTCGTATTTCTGTGTCATTATGTTACAATTAAGTCTATGATTTGCTAGAGCAGTCAGACTGAGCGACGGTAAACACCAGCAGGCTCGTAAGCATTCATTCAAACAGCACTTTTGTGCGTTTGCCAGCGGCTCTTCGCAATGCTTCAAGCATTGCGCTATTTATGACTTCAAGCCTATCAACTCCCGAGATTAGGCTGGTGTAAACTATGTGAAATGGCTAGCTAGTTAGCGGGGTGCATGCTAATAGTGTTTCAAACGTCACTCGCTCTGGGACTTGGCGTAGTTGTTCCCCTTGTTCTGCTCTCTCTCCAGCTTCGTCATTCTATTTTTATTTATTTATTTTACCTTTATTTAACCAGGCAAGTCAGTTAAGAACACATTCTTATTTTCAATGACGGCCTGGGAACAGTGGGTTGCCTGCCTGTTCAGGGGCAGAACGACAAATTTGTACCTTGTCAGCTCGGGGGTTTGAACTCGCAACCTTCCGGTTACTAGTCCAACGCTCTAACCACTAGGCTACGCTGCCGCAGTAAGTACATGTGTCACCTGGGCTGCTCTGCCCTGCCCTGTGCCTCTGCTGTGGAAACTGATCTCAGGTGGCTCACTAGAACTCAATACAGCAGGCAGCCTGGCTACTCAACAAGGAGTCCACCAGGGCGTTAGGTTTTAATTGCTTGGGTGGCAGTTCAGTTCACTGTTAATGCATGGTTACTCTGTTTGATGATCTCCTCATAAATTGTTTCAGTCATGGATCTCCCTTGGGGACCATAAGAGTGGAAAGACGGATGGAGGAAGACAGCAACACGGTGTGTTCCACCACTTGCTCTCTGCTCCTGTTACATGACTGTCTTAGAGGAATGAAGCTTGGATTTAGTTTTCTCAGCTTGCGCAACATTTCACTCAATCAGCTTTTATACTTAAGCAATAATACATGAGGCCATGTGTTAGGACATTTATCATGGTTGTGACATGGTCTTTTTCTGACTGCCATGTAAAGCACAACTACCCAAAAATGGTTGCTATGGAGGCTCTTCCCCCTTGCTAGCTACACACTTAACACAATCACTTCAGACTGAAGTTGAAAGACGGCAAACGAGCTGCATTTTTGTTTCATTTGACCTGTTTTTCTATTGACATCTTTGTGTATATATCCAGAAAAGCTATGCTGATTCATGATTTAGACCGGCAGAGAGAAGCTTTGTCTCGTCCTGACTCTCGACACATTCGTTATTACAGTACCCAGTGGAGAATTTCAATGTTGCAAATGTCTCAATGCTTTTTACAGTGGCAGATTACTGTGGATCTGGAACCGCTAGGGTTGCAAAGGGTCAAACATTCCGTGAATTGTCCATGGGAAGTTCAACCTGGGAATTTGTGGAATTTTGCTTAAATTCATCAAGAAAGTTAGCTTATAACCATGAACCTTTTTTGTGGGATACACAAAGGCAATTCTAGGTCTTGTGGCATATTTTGGTTAAACTATTCCCATTTGAATTGCAACCCTCTGCATGCACAATGTATTCTTCCATCACATGTGCAGAACACTCTTCCATCACGTATACAGCTGATTCACAAGATATTGCACACTAAGGAGATGCTATTGAGCCCACACTACTACACTGTCTGAGCCAAGGACTACATGCTTTCTAATAAGTTTTTACTAAAATAATGATTTGGGTGAATATATTTTATGATATACATGATTTTTTGATAACTAGTAAATAGTAGCCTACAGAAAAGTGTTTAAATCATTTCTAATGTTAACAATTTCTGCTAGTCAGTTTTTGCTACCATGTGGGTTTTTAGCTTGCTCGAGCCTGCTAACTGAGTGTTAATTCACCTGTTTCCTTGTTTAATATTAAACTTTATCTTACAAAGGAGGAGTTTAATCTAACGCCTTAACTATTTATCTGTACATGGAATGGTATTTTTTTAAAATACAAAATATTTTAAAAATATTTTTCTAATCTTTACAGTGCCCTTGGCTTTTTCCTATCTGATGTGTGGAGACATTTCACTGCAGCTAATGTAGAAGGAAAAGCTGTGTACACTTGCAAATACTGTGCCAAATTATATGTGAAGAATGCAACAAAGATGCTGAAATATCTGGCCAGGTGCATAAAGTTCCCTGAGCGCTCACAACAAGCAACCTCTGACAGAAGTCCCTATACTTCTATTAGAAGTAAAAATTATGAATCTGACATCTTATCAATAGCAACAGCTCATGGTCCTCCTTGAATCAGAAGTTTTTTTTACTCAATGGAGGAACGTAGTCGGAGATGCTGATGAATGTTTTGCTCGAGCTGTGTATGCAACTGGTTCACCTCTGATGCTCACAGGCAATGTGTATTGGAAGAGATTTCTGAATGTTCTTCGCCCAGCATACACCCCTCCAACCAGAGCTCAAGTGAAGGTCAAGCAAATCATAGAGCAAGCAGACTGTATTGCAATCATCTCTGATGATTACATGACTGTCTTAGAGGAATGAAGCTTGGATTTATGAATGTTCGTGGGCAAGGAATAATTAGCTTTATCATCTCCCCTCAACCAGTATTCTACAAGGGACAGGCACACCGGTCTCTACGTTGCAGATGAGCTGAAGGCAGTCATCAATGACCTTGGACCACAGAACGTATTTTCACGGGTGACACAGTGCTGCGAACATGAAGACTGCTTGGTGTCCTACCCTCACATCACATGGCTCATGCATTGAATCTGCTCCTCGAGGACATCATGGTACTGAAAACAATGGATACACTCTACAAGAGAGCCAAGGGAATGGTTAAGTATGTGAAGGGTCAAATTATAGCAGCAATCTACCCCTCCAAGCAAAGTGAGAAGAATAAGAGCACCACATTGAAGCTGCCCAGCAACACCCGTTGGGGTGGTGTTGTCATGTTTGGCAGTCTTCTGGAGGGGAAGGAGTCTCCAATAAATGTCTGTATCAATCTGTTGATATGGACAGCCCCATCAACAGGATCCTCCCGGATTATGTATTTTGGGAGAGAGTGGTAAGCGGCCTGAAACTCCTGAAATCTATAGCAGTAGCCATTAAATGGATTGAGGGAGACAATACCATCAGACTCTGCTTGTAGACGTAAGAGAAGAAATCCATACTGCCCTGCTCACTTCACTGTTGCACCAAGCAGAGGAAACTGCTGTTCTGAAATACACCAAAAAGCGTGAAGACTTCTGCCTGAAGCCCATACACGCCGCAGCGTACATGTTGGACCCAAAGTTTGCTGGCAAGCGCATCCTGTCTGTTGCAGAGATCAACAAGGTCTATGGTGTCATCACTACTGTGTCTCGCCACCTTGGCCTGGATGAAGGCAAGGAAAGTTGGAAAGTGACAGTGTAGATGAGGCCTCAGTCTGATGTTCTAGAGGTGGACATTAAGGAGGTCATGGAAGACAACCAACGCTTTAGTTTCTGGACTATCATTTTACAGATGTATGTTGAAAATGTTTTTGGGAGATGCGATGGATCATTCAATATTCCCTTTTGTTCAGTGAAATCATTCCATGTGAAGTCAACTTGTTCAATTCGTGACTAAGTGTTTTTATTTCTATTGGAAGGATTTAATCATTTGCAATAGTCTACTTATGATAAGGTAAAAGGTTTGTTTCGGGCTCCATGTGATATGGTAAATATCTCCAAAGCAAGAAACATCGACATTTAAAAGGTATTAATATTCATTCCCATTTATTCCCACGGAAATTTTCCACCTCTGAATATTACCCAAAATGTGCCACCCCAGTAACAGCAGTATTGCGTTGCTAGGGTAATGATGCAAACTATCTGTTTTTCTGAATGTGGCTATGTGTATGTTGTCTAGTATGTCATGGGATACTCTTACTCCAAATCACCTGTTGTATAAGGCTGGCTATAGTGGGTTAGCCATTTGAATGAAGTGAGTATTATAGCCTATTTTGGGGGGAATAAGACAGGATCAGTCTTTGTATGGTGTTGCATGCTGATTGTTTTCCTCTTCCCTCCCCTCCAGTGATGGACACAAAGGCGGTGTTTACTGCCTTGTACAGTGTGTGTGAGGAGAATGCTACGTTCTTCTCTGAGGGTTGTAAGGGGGCCCAGGGGGGCGCGGCACAGCGACTGGTGGACACCATGACCCTGATCCAGGAGCACGCCCGCAGCCTGGAACCTGTCATCTCCGGCTTTGCTGCTGTCTACCACCACTTTGACTTTGACCCACACATACCAGCCAACGGATACCGCTCTCTAGTCAAGGTAGAATGGCAGGGTTTGTTTGTCTGTATGTGTGACAACTCCCTAGTTAAGAGAGATTGATGGAGTGTGTTTTTCAGCGTTGTTAGTGCATATATGTGTGTGTGCCTGACGACCTCAAAATTGGGGAAAACTCAACACCAGCATCGTATGCCTCAAGTTTATTTTTGTTTCTGCTTTTTTTTTTTTTTTTTGCTAACAATTGATTGAGTGTCACGATATAACCTTTTCAGGATCCCTCTTTTATTGATGAGAAATCATGACCACCTCTCTGCCAGCTGCTTACCTCTATTAGTAGTCTCAATTTCTGTCTCCACCTTTTTTTATGGTCTCTTACACTCCTTTTCTGTACCTGATGTTTTTTGCTCTGACATTCTCTTTTTTTAATGTTATTTCTATCTCTCACACAAGCACTTTTCCTCCTCCCCCTATTTCTTTCACTCCCTTCTCTTTTTCCTCCCACCCCTCTCCTAGGTGGTGCGCTGCTGCATTCTCCACATCATCCACAAGGGGCGCTACATCTCCACCAACCGACGCAGCATCTTCTTTCGGACGGCCCACAACGCAGGGGAGATGGAGGCCTACTGCTCGGCCCTATGTCAGCTGAGAGCCCTGCTCTACCTGGCCCAGCGACTGCTGCACGACAACAGCCACGGGAACCTCTTCTTCCACGAGGAGAGCGGCCTCAGTCAGAGCTTTGTCCGGGAGTACTCCTCCATGCACAAGGGCTGCTTCTACGGACGCTGTCTTGGATTCCAGGTAGGGGGGAGATTTGGAGGGAGGAATACTTTTGGAATGACTGAAGCACTTTTGGTTAGCCTCAGGGAAAAATATTTTGTCATGATTTGTGTTCATGTCTCTCTTCAAGTTCACTCCAGCCATCCGTCCCTGTCTGCAGACCATAGCCATCGGCCTAGTGGCCTTCGGAGAGAACTACAGGCGCCACCAGTCAGGCATTGGTCAGTGGCTCCAGCAAACCTCCCTATTGATGGAAACAAAAGCCACTCAATCATTAATAAATTCTCATTTACATCCTAAACCATTCTACTGACATGGCAACTCAGTCGACGTGAAGGGATTGTGAGGGTGAATATCAATGCTAGATACAATACATCATTAACCTGTAGTGACACCCCCGTGAACGGGACTGTTGTCATCATCTGACACTAATTAGCATAACGCAACGGAAAATCTTCCTATTCATGAAAATCACAAGTGAAATATATTGGAACACAGCTTAGCCTTTTGTTAATCACCCTGTCATCTCAGATTTTCAAAATATGCTTTACAGCCAACGCTAGACAAGCATTTGTGTAAGTTTATCATAGCCTAGCATAGCATTATGCCTTGCTAGCAGCAGGCAACCTTGTCACGGAAATCAGAAAAGCAATCAAATTAAATCGTTTACCTTTGATGAACTTCAGATGTTTTCACTCACGAGACTCCCAGGTAGACAGCCAAAGTTCATTTTTTTTCCCAAAAGATTATTTTTGTATGCGTTATAGCTCCGTTTGTTCTTCACGTTTGGCTGAGAAATCGCCCGGAAATTGAGGTCACCACAACGCCGAAAAATATTCCAAATTAGCTCCATAATATCGACAAACATGGCAAACGTTGTTTAGAATCCATCCTCAAGGTGTTTTTCTAATATCTATTCGATAATATATCCGTCGGGACAATTAGTTTTTCACTAGGACCGATTGGAGTAATGGCTACTTCTGTAATTTACGCAAGATTCTCTCTTGGAGCCACCATGTGACCACTTACGCAATGTGGCCGCCTACGGCTATTCTTCAACAGAAATGCGTAAAACTACGTCACAATGCTGTAGACACCTTGGGGAATACGTAGAAAGCGTAAGCTGGTTGATGGTACATTCACAGCTGAATAGGAAGTCATTGGAACGCAGAGCTTTCAAAACCTGCGGCACTTCCGGATTGGATTTTTCTCAGGCTTTCGCCTGCAAAATCAGTTCTGTTATATTCACAGACAATATCTTTACAGTTTTGAAACGTTAGTGCTTTCTATCCAAAGCTGTCAATTATATGCATATTCTAGCATCTTTTCCTGACAAAATATCCCGTTTAAAACGGGAACTTTTTCCCCCAAAATTAAAATACTGCCCCCTAACACCAAGAGGTTAACCGCTAAGGTATGTGGGATGCTAGCGTGGCCTGGCCAGAAGCCGGTGAAATTGCAGAGCGCCAAATTCAATAACAGAAATACTCATAATAAAAATGTGTAAAACATACAAGTGTGTTACATCGGTTTAAAGATGAACTTCTTGTTAATTCAGCCTTGTGTCAAATTTCAAAAAGGCTTTACGGCGAAAGCATACAATGCGATTATCTGAGGACAGCGCCCAGCACACAAAAGCATACAAGCATTTTCCAGCCAGGTAGAGGAGTCAAAAGTCAGAAATGGCGATTTTAAAATGAACCCCTTAATGTTGTGTATTGATATTCTAGTTTTGTCCCTTTAGGGCACCTGTAACTCTCCTTGGCTTACCTACATTGAAATGCTTGGAATGGTCTTCCTGTGAAACGCATTAAACAATGCTCTCGTTAATTTCGACTCCCGTCTCATGTCCTGTCCTTTCATTAGTTGTGTAAGTAATATAGTGTGCTATACAACGAAACTGGAGACGAGGAAGAAAAGTTCTCACGTTTGTGCTCATCTTCTGCAGAAAGTCTGAGTTAAAAAAAAAATTATTCCGCAGTAGGAAGACTCAAACAAAACGTGGAGCTAACCAGTTGAGTGATGCTGGCTAGCCTTTGATGTCACGGCCTCGAGGGATAGAAAGAATTTTGCTGCGGGAGAAAGTGAAGTCAGCGTGAGTTAAAAAAAAGAAAAGGGTCTGGGAGTACGGGACCGTCTGAAAAGTGTGAGAAAGAAAAATAATCGAAAATGTCTGCATTGATTGGAAATGTAGGAACATTTGATGAATCTGTAGAACAATGGAGTTCTTACCAAGAACGTATTGAGTACTTTGTGCTGGCAAATGGAATTAAAGCAGAGGTTGTTGTGCCAACATTTTTCACTTATGGGAGGAAAAACATTCAATCTACTGCGTAGCCTAGTAATGCCTGAAAAACCTGGTGATAAATCATATGATGAAATTGTGGCTACCTTTTTTTAAAAGGACATTCTCCCAAACCACTGATAATTGCAGATATTCTGGTTTCATAAGAGAAATCAAGAGGAGAGGGAACCAATCTCAGTTTGTGGCTGTTTGAAACAGTAATCTGAAAACTGAATTTGGGCGAGCAATGAGTGACCCTATACGTGATGGGTTAGTGTGTGGCATGCGCAGCGAGGCAATTCAGAAACTCCTTTTGACTGAGAGTAACTTCTATTGCTCTCTGTAATGTTGAGTACGTCAATGGAAATGGCAAATAAAGACGCACAACAGCTAAGTACATCGACCAAAGTGCATAAGGTGTCTACGTGGTTAAAAAACAAGGCAGGAGGTGGGAAGCCATGCTATTGCTGTGGGAAACCAGGTCACCAAGCAGAGGAGTGTTGGTGCAAACACTTGGTGCAAACAGACTGCAGAAGTTGTGGATAAAAGGGTCACATCGAACGTGCATGTAAAAACCAAAAGACACAATCAAACAAAAGTACTGAACAAAGGAAAAGCCACTTCAGGAAGTACAAAAAGAAAGTGCATAAAATGGAGCACACAGAGGATGAACAAAGTGTCTGAAGGGGAGGAATCTTTGCATGTTATGTTAATTTCAGACAATTGATATGGGTACTGGGTGACACCGCTACTGGATGGAAACGCAGTACGGATGCAAGTGGACATTGGAGCAGCCATATCTTTGCTGTCTGAGGCTGTATACAAGGAGAAACTACATCACCTTACACTACAGCCCACAAAGATTACTTTGAAAACATACAGTGAGAGGAAGCGTGATTGTTACAGTGGAGCTCAACAAACAGAAGGTAAAGCTACCACTTTACATTGTGAAAGGCAACCATCCAGCATTGCTAGGACTCAAATGGCTGGAAAAGATCAAATTAAACTGGCAGGAAATTCACATGGTTGCAAAAGAGGACACCAACCTACAAGGGATAGTGAGGAAACACGCAGATGTGTTCAAAGGAGACCATGGCAGAATAAAGGACATAACAGTTCAACTGACTGAAACCAGACAGCAAGCCAAAATGCTTCAAAGCTAGACTTGTCCCATACGCCATAAAACCAAAAGTTGAAATTGAGCTAAACAGACGAGTCGAGAGTGGAGTATTGGATCCAGTGAATGTTAGTGAATGGGCTACACCCGTTGTTCCAGTCATAAAAAAAGATGGATCACTCTGAAAAATATCCACTACCCCTCATTGACAACCACTTCTGGTTTAGCTAGAGGACAAAAATTCAGTAAGAGACTTATGTCAGGCCTATCTACAGATGCATGTGGACCAAGAGTCACAAGAACTGTTGACCATAGTGACTCACAAAGGACTGTACAGGTACCGGAGGCTTCCATTTGGAATCACCTCAGCTCCGGCCTTGTTTCAGAGAGCTATGGACTAGATACTGAGCGGGCTCACTGGGGTCCAATGTTACCTCGATCTACTCATCACTGGCAAAGATGAGCAGGAGCACCTGAGAAACCTGAACTCTACACTACAGAGATTGGAGAGGTACGGTCTGAGGTTCTGGAAGGACAAATGCAAGTTTTTCCGGTCCTCTGAGTACCTGGGCCATGCCATCGAAGGTGAAGGCTGTTGTGGAAGCTCCATCCCCACAGAACGTGAGTCAGCTAAGATCATTCTTAGGACTACTGACATACTACACAATCTTTGTGCCAAACCTAGCTAACATGTTAAAGCCACTGCATGTACTTTTGAACACAACCAAACAGTGGAAGTGGACAGACACATGTGAGGAGGCTTTCAAGAAAGTGAAAAAAGCCTTAGCTCAGTCAGAGGCCCTAACCCACTTCAACCCCAACTTGCCATTACAGTTGGCATGTGATGCATTGCCTTATGGCGTTGGTGCGGTTGTCTCACACATCATGCCATCAAGTGAAGGCCAATTGCTTTCGCATCACAAACCTTAAGTAAAGCAGAGAGCAATTATGCACAGATAGAGCGTGAAGCACTCGTCCTTGTGTTTGGAGTTAAGACATTTCATCAGTTTCTGTTTGGCCGTTGATTCACACTGCTGACGGACCATAGACCCCTCACCTCCATCTTTGGTCCCCACACCACCGGCATTCCGTCGCTTGCATGCAGCGATGGTCGTTATTGTTATCTGCTCACCAGAACGATATCAAGTACAGAAGGTTTGAGCAGCACAGCAATGCAGACTGCCTCTCAAGGCTTCCCTTACCTGTCGCACACACTGAGCACTCCCAGGCTGAAATCTTCTAATTCAATGAAGTGACGAATGTCCCAGTTACTTCTGTCCAAGTGAAAAAGGTCACCCACACTGATCCAGTGATGTCTGAGGTCGTGAACATTGTCACTTGTGGAAAAGGAGACATGTTGGACAGCCTACAACCTTACCAAGTGAGGAGAAACAAACTCACAGTTCAGTTTGGATGCTTGCTATGGGGTATTCGAGTCATCATACCGCCGCCACTGAGAAGGCAGGTGCTTGAAGAACTCCATTCAGGGCACTGTGGCGTGGTGCGAATGAAGGAGATTGCACGCAGCTACTTTTGGTGGCCAGGTCTGGACGCAACTATCGAAGATGAGGTCAAGTCATGTTCTGCATGTCAAAAGATAAGGAACATGCCTCAGCTAGCGCCACTACACCTATGGGACTTCCCAGAGGAGCCTTGGCAGCGAGTCCACATAGACTATGCAGGCCCACTGGAGGATCTTACGTTTTTAGTCGTAGTTGACGCACACAGCAAATGGCCTGAGGTCACAGTGATGAAGAGTACCTCAGCTGAAAGAACCATCGAATATTGCCAACGCAACTCGTTAGTGATAATGGCCCCCAACTGGTGTCTGAAGAGTTCCGGTCATTCATGGAAGTAAATGGAATTCAGGACATCAAGTTAGCGCCGTATCACCCTGCAACGAACGGCCTCGCTGAAAGGTTTGTCCAAACGATGAAGCAAGCTTTAAATCATCACCAGGGAACAGCTCCCTCAATAGGCGTCTAAATACCTCCTGTTAACTTACAGAAACACTCCCCATGCTACAACCAAAGTGGCCCCCGCGTCAGCCATGATGAAAAGACTGCTTCACACGCGACTCGACCTCCTGAGACCTCAAGTCGAGACCGGTTGTACAGACACAACCGCAAGCACAGGTGGAGAGACGGAGAAAAGCAAAACACAGCTTCATAGCTGGAGAGCGAGATCTTGCTCGGAACTACTGCAAAGGTCCAAAGTGGATACCAGCCACAGTGGTTGCATATGGAGAAGACAAGTGGATCAACTGTTGCAAGGAACCAACCTCGGGATGACTCCTGTCAAATGACAAACCAAGAGCAGCTACTGGAGACCTACCACGACTATGGGCTATCACCTGAACATCCACTGCAGCAACCTACGAATGTGGAAAGTGCTCCAGACTCACCTGAACCAGCCAGAGTGCCTACTCGGGGTACTGTTGCACCCCAGTCTGGGCATACACCATCAACACTCAGACTCAGAGATAATGTGACTGTAGACTCACTTGTATGTCGTTATTACCCTGCAAGAGAAAGACAACCACCTGACAGGTTGACTATTTAGTTCAGACTAACCACCGACATTGGGGCAGAATACACCCCAGGGTTAAGTCTGGGGACTGAGGCAGTCTACCCTCTATCCCTAGTTTAGAAAAGGTTATTCTGAGAAGTTAATTTATTTACATTAATAGAATATATATTAAAGAAAACAATAGGCAAAACGGTGACTATTTACTTTTTCCTTGAGTGATCAAAGCTAAAAGGGGGAGGAATATGTTGTGTATTGATATTCTAGTTTTGTCCCGTTAGGGCACCTGTAACCCCCCAATGCTGACCTACGTTGGAATGTTCTTCCTGTGAAACCCATTAAACAATGTCCACGCTAATTTCTACTCCCGTTTCATGTCCTGTCCTTATGTTAGGTATAAGTAATAGAGTGTGCTATACAACACTTACCTTTGATCTTCATATGGTTGCACTTACAATACTCCCAGTTACACAGTAAATAAATAAAGTCCCTCTATGTCCCAAAAACTCAGTTTTGTTGGTGCGTTTTGTTCAGTAATCCAATAGCTCCAAGGCGGTCACAGCAGGCAGACGAATACATACTAGAAGTACCGGTAAAGTTTGTCGAAACATATCAAACAATGATTATAACTAATCCTCAGGTTGTTTGTCTTTATAATCAATAATATTTCAACCGGACAATACCGTTTTAAATAGAAAGGAAAAATAACAAACGGAGCTCGTCGAATCAGGTCTGTAAAGTTCCTCTGACCAAAAGGGCTGTTTACTTGTCGTTTTTCAAAATAAGTGCCTGAAACCATGTCTAAAGACTGCAGTTCCTATGGCTTCCACTAGATGTCAATCTGATTCCTAACCCAGTGGGTTCTCTATAGGCATTAAGTTGGAAAAACAGCCACATGAAAATAATTCCACTTCCTGAATGGATTTTTCTCAGGTTTTCACCTGCCATATCAGTTCTGTTATAGTCAGACATGGTTTTAACCGCTTTTGAAACTTTAGTGTTTCCTATCCAAATCTACAAAATGCATGCATATCCTAGCTTCTGGGCCTGAGGAACAGGCAGTTTACTTTGGGCACGCTTTTCATCCGGAGGTGAATATACTGCTCCCTACCCAAGAGAGGTTAAATGGAGACTTACTTACATTGCCCATTAACCCACACACACATTTGAAATTCTTTCTTAATTCCCAAATGACATTAGTCTAGAAGGATTCCAACATTTCATAGGTCATGGATATATGGACACTTATTAGTACAGAAACACCTTTTCCATACAGCACACACAAGTAAGCATTTCATTGTTAGTCTACACCTGTTGTTTTATGAAGGATGTGACAGCACACACAAACGATATGATCGAACACTGTCTTGTGCTCGATGCTGCGTCCCAGTGGAGGAAGGAGGTATTGCACCGTACGGTGAGTATCTGTCCCCCTGACCACTGCTATAGTCTGTCTGGGACATAGAGCCAGCCTTTGACATGGTCAAAGTATCCCCATGGTCACCTATTAACCAAGTCTTGGTGATTTAATTAGATTAGGGGAATCTGTTTTAGTGCTGTGGCAGAACAAATAGCCATACAGTTCAGCTCTCCTGGACAACAAGTGACCATTGCTCCGTCCCATCCAGACACTCCTAGCATGTACTGCCTCCAGTCTCTGCCTCCCCCTCCCTGTGTTTCTGTCTCAGTGAGGTGGTGATTTGATGTTAGCTACTCACTCCCTCTTCTTCCCTGTTTTCTTTTCATTCATCTTTATCCATACCTATACATTTTTCCCTCTCTGCCACTTCTACTACCATGACCCACTTTTTTACCTGCAACTGTATTTATCACCCTCTCCTTCTTGCCTCCCTCCTACAACCATCTCTCCTACAACCATCTCTCCACTATCTTCTCTCCCCCTTCCCTCTTTCTCCAGGTGTAGCAGCCAGCTCCTTCTTTACCTCAGGGAAATACGCCATCGACCCGGAGCTAAGGGGGGTGGAGTTTGAACGCATCACTCAGAACCTGGACGTCCACTTCTGGAAGGCCTTCTGGAACATCACAGAGACTGAGATTCTATCTGTGAGTCACTGACTACTCTGGATGGACCTTGGAATGGGTGGCTGGTAGAATACTCTTCCCTTGCGCTGGGATGTACAGCTCAGTGGTAGATTACTCTTCCCTTGCATGTGTTTGTCTCAGCGTTTGTCCTGTTGGCTATCTTGACTCTCTTTCATGCCTCTCATAGTTATGTAGTTAGAGCTTGTAATACTGTCACTGTGTTTAGATTTTACTGGATGCTTCCCTGCCATGAGAAGATGCTCTTAACTTTGTCTTTTGTCAAGTTTATTGACCTACAAATGACCGGAAGTTCAAAACAAAAGAATGAAATGATGTGGTGAATTATGAATGTTTATCTGATTTGCCCTCTGCCTTCACTCTTTCTTTCTTGTCCCTCCTCCTGAAGGAAAAGACTGAAACATTGCGGTGTATCTGTGACAGATGACAAAGTAATCTTCTTCCTCCTTGCCTTCCACTCGTCCCCAGAGTCTAGCCAGTATGACGTCCACCCAGGTGAAGGTGAACCGTGCCCTCTCAGTGCCCCCTGTGCCCTTTGACCTCCCGCTGGTGGCCGATCCGCACCTCACTGTCACCATAGAGGCCCCGTCGGCCCACACCGGCCCTGGCCCCGTGCAGATGAGGCTGATCTCCTACGAGCTGAGGGAGGGGCAGGTAACTAAAAGCCTTGTTCATATTGCCATTTTGAAGTGACTCATCCTATTTTTTTTTTTATATATATCTGATTCAAATCGTACTTTTCCTGCCGTCTGAACAGCCAAAAAGTACATGGGATCGGATATTTCCAGCCACATTTCAAACCACCTTTATATTTGATGAAAAAGGAGGACGAAGGCAGTTTTCATATAATACATTTAAATGCCTTTATTTTTATGGCGCGTTCAATGGAAACAAAGATAAAAAAAAATAGTAAGCAATACTATACACATAAAAAATTGAAATACTGTAGATATGTTATCAAAATGCAAATTAAGGCTAGAAGCATAATCGAAAAAACGTTTTGCAAAGTAAACAAGTTTGTATTGGACAAATACAGGTAGGTCCTGCTTGGTTCTTCGGTTCCTATTGAATACAACCCTGGTCTTATACTGGTTATATTCCAGTCTCAGCTGATTCTACATCAAAGTTCACTGTTGTTAACCTTTCAAATCTGACATGCAGAACCTTTTAACTGGTAGATCAAAATGTGCTGCTGTCACTGTACTACCTTTAATAGCAGCAGTCTGACAGTGTGTATTTCTCATATTAATTGGCTTCAAGCTGTTGAGAAGCCTCTTCCTGCGTGAAATGCTCAAACATCAAGGGATTCTGTTAGTTTGCGTTTCCTTTGTCTGAGAGCAGCTGTTGTAAACAACAGTGTCTTCTCTGCTCATCCGTGGCTCTTAATCCCTTTAAATCCTCACACACACACACACATTTATTTGGGGAGGTATTGAACAGCAGAGCTGAGCATCTGTAGTCTGGTATTAAACCAGACATATCAGCCAACACTTTCAACTCACTCATTGATCCTGCTCAGTCAAAGAGCTGTTGTTTTATGTGGAGGACACAAGTGAAAGCCTCTCTGCTGTTCCCTGCTAATGTTAATGAATGAGGATGGTGTGTTTCTGGTGGAGCTGGAAGGACAGTCAGGAGCAGAGAAAACCGCACAGCTAATCCTGACTGAAGGGATTGTTCAACAGAGCTGGAAAGCAAACGGACAAATTAATATCTGTAGCAATTGAAGTGAAAACAGATTTTTTTCTACCTTTTGATTATGATCGTGATTGTCTGTCTCTGTAGGACAGTGAGGCGTTGCTGTCCCTGTCTCGTTCTGAGGGGGGTCCGATCTCCCTGTCTCTGGGAATGAAGACCAAGCAGAGCCCCCCTTCTCGCGGGCTCCTGGTTCACTACCACGGAGGAGGCTTTGTGGCCCAGACCTCCAAGTCTCACGAGGTAACAACACATTCTGTTCTCGTTTGTTCGTTGGTAAGGAATTGACATCACGTTTCACCTTTAACCTAACTAGTGTCTCTATGGTGGGAGCCCATGGTGTGGCCTGGTTCTCTCCACAGCCTGTGTTCAAGACATCAATGTCTTTTTTAAATATGTTATAGTTAACTGGAATCAAACCATTCTAATGAACAGTTTGGGAGTTGGGTTGTTAGAGGGGTACTTGGTGGCCTTGAGGATATGATTGTGTTTTCACTCCATGGCTTTCCTGTAGTGAGCCGTTCCTGCTAAAGACCATTTAATTCATCCTGTAGGGTTGATGGACACACACAGACTTTATTTGTATCACTCTATTTTCTAGTAATTGGTGCAGGCCAGCCCCCCTTACCCCCTCTTCCACTCCTGTCTCTTTCCTCCCTCCTCATTCTCTCCTCTCTCTCCTTCCCCCTCTGTCCTCTTGAAGTGGTCAGCTCAGAGCTCAGCCTCTGACAGATGAGACAGGGGGCTGTATTATATAACCAGCAGGCTACTTTTAACCACTGAGAAGCGTCACCATGAAACCAGAGTGGACTGGCAGTCCATTGATCTCCAATAGCCTAGCAACCAGAGGCTATAGGAAGTGATCTGACGAGGAACAGGCCTGTCATGTTGAATTAGCCTGGAATTGTGCATGAAGTTATTATGGCTTTATATTACATAGACATCTTCCATTAGGGCCTATCTGTGTGTGATCTCTAGACTCTCTCCTCTAACCCTGTCCTCTACGCGTTCCTCCTTTCTGATCATTATTCCCTTTGTTCTCTACTCTCCTTTGTCCTAATGACCTCTTCTGTCATTTTTGTAATCACTTTGGCTCTTTGCTTTCTTTTCTCTCTCGATTCTGCACTGTACCCACTCTTGTTCTTCCTTCTTCCCCCTGGCCAGTGGGGGGATGGATAGAGCCTGTGAGGGCAGGAGTCTGTGGTGTCTCCATTTTTCACTTTTCCCCCTCCTGCCACCTTCACTCCTCCTCCTGGAGTGTTCAGGGAGATGGATAGTGTCTGAGGGCTGAAGCTCTCACTCTCTCACACAGAGGGAGCTGTGTAGTGTGAGGGCAGAAGTCTGTGGTGTCCCTCTCAGTACCCCATTGATCCAGACCCCCAATAATGGATGGGCCACAACTTAATCACTCAAGTGTGTATGTCAGAGGTGCTAGCCCAGAAGCAGATTAACCACAGTGCCTGTCTCTGCAGAGGAGTGGAACTACTACACCCTGTAACCCCGGCAGTAGGGGATGATCTGCAAGGTTATGGATAGGTGGGCATACTTTCCATACACACCTCTCATCAGGACAGTTTAGACCCAGCCTGTTGTTCGGTGGGCATTCATCTCTCTATGGGGGCCGCTGGCAAACCTTGTGATTGTCAGATCTGGCCAGCGGTGCTGATGGGTGTCAACACATCATGTACTGACAATGGCGATCGTTCAAATTGACACACAGGCGCACACACACCACACACATCAGCGGTGCCAGACTGGGATCCATTATGACAGCGTGGCTTTGAGTGCAGGGCAGATTCCCAGGGATGGTGTTGAGGTGGTGTCTGGCAGTGTGATGTGGTCACATCCAGTCATGGGCCACTGAGGTGAGGCTCTCTGTGTATTGTTTAGAGGCAGAGCTGTCACTACTGACACTGTCCCTGATGCTTAGAGAGAAGAGGAGAGGTGTTCGAAGGACAGGAGAGAAAGTTCTGTAGAGGGCAGACTAATATTGTCAGATGTACGCTCTCTGACTAGGCTAAGTACTTGATGACTGTACAAGGTTATAATAATAAAAGCAAATATTCTAAGGATATTTGATCTGAAAAGTATGTTTCTAAGAATGCTAATCACTTAGCTACCATGACATCAAATTGCCTAGCAACAACAGGTTAACACCACCCCTGTGTAGTGAGAGCAAGGTTGTCATGTTGCGTTTGTGAGCACAGTGCACATACCTTGTATTTTCATAACAGAATTACCAAACCACCACTGGAGTTCTGCAGTGTACGTTTGAGGTTTGGTTGGTAGTTCACCATTAGAGAACCTGCAAGGTGGGAATCTGATACCAGGACCTCTTCTCCTATCCTTAACACCACCTCCTGTAAAGCTAGCTAGGGGGCACTAAGAAGCATTCAGAACTGCAAACAGCACTCTGCCTGCCCTCGTAGGGGGTTAACTCACTCCTTTCACCTCCATTCACCCCCTTTCTTCTCCAGCCGTACCTGAAGAGCTGGTCTCAGGACCTGGGTGTGCCCATCCTGTCTGTGGACTACTCTCTGGCCCCTGAAGCCCCCTTCCCCAGGGCCCTGGAGGACTGCTTTTACGCCTACTGCTGGGCCATCAAGAACCACCACCTGCTGGGTAGGACTACACACCACTACCACTTTATCTTAGAATAAAGGATCTTTAATATCCCAGAGTGGAAAATGTCTGACAACATTTTGATGCTGTGTACATGTAAATAGACATGCCTGTTTTTTTCAGGTGGGCTTTATTTGCAGTGATCTCATTATTTACCATGGCTACTTCCTGGTACTTAATAGATTATTATGACAGAAAGCTAAAGACTGGTTAGCTTGGAACTCACTCAACTGAATGTCATAGTCTCAACTTATGTCTCAAATATAAAACATTGTGGGACAAGATTAAACATTGCCCCATATAAACATGGGCACAGAGAGTGGGACTTGGAAGTGTTATATAGACTCTCTCACTTTTAGTCAGCTTTTCTCCTTTCTCTCCCTCTCCCTTTCTGTTTCTCTCACTCTCTTGCCTCAATCCTCTGATTCTCCTCTCTCTCAGGTTGGACGGGGGAGAATGTCTGTCTGGCGGGTGACAGTGCCGGTGGTAACCTGTGTATTACAACATCGATGCGCGCTGCTTCTCATGGTGTGCGAATGCCTGATGGCATCGTAGCTGCCTACCCTGCCATCCTGCTCACTGCCTACGCCTCGCCCTCCCGCCTGCTCACCCTCTTCGACCCCCTACTGCCCCTCAGTGTGCTCTCCAGGTGTCTCAGCGCCTACGCAGGTACGACTGTGAGAGGGAGCAGAGATGGTTTACTGCCCCTGAGTGTAGTGCGTGGTGTTTGTGCATGCCGATCAATACTGGTGAGTGATGGGTACTACATTTCCCCTCTCCCTCTCTCTCCCAGGTGAGGAGCCCCAGGCAGAGAAGCAGGTGAAGGTGAGCACTCTGAGCATGGTGAGGAGAGACACGGCCCTGCTGCTCAGAGACTTCAAACAGGGAGCTTCCAACTGGATCCACTCCCTACTGGACCCCAACAGAGCCGCTGCCACGGCATCAACAGGTAGGTACACCAGTGTGTGTGTGTGTTGGAGGGGTCTGGGGTGTGTTGTGGTGAGGGTATGTGTGTCTCTATGTACTTGTGTTCACGGATCTTTGTGTCTGACTGAGGTGAAATAATATTTTCCTATTACCGGAAGGGCCATGTATGTATGATTTGTATTAAAATTGATATCCATAGTTAACATCTTAACCAATCAATCACCCACGGCTACCACCCAGTTACGTCACACCCTCATCCATACTTATCAATTCACTGCTTAGTCTCAGGCCACAGAAGGCTCTCCCCACTAATTGTGTTGAAACCCTGCAGTAAGCAGACTATTCCAGGCGTCACCATGTTACATGACAAACAGCAGCTGTGGGCCAGACTAATGACTTTGTCATTGGGAGGTGTACATTATTAAAGACCATGATGGGGAGTTCATTATGAATAGAAGAGCTCAGTGAGTACAGCTTTGAGAACAGACAAGCCTCTTACAGCTGTGTTGTGACGGGGAGATCGTAATGACACCATTATTGCTTAAAGCTAGAATCCGCAGTTGAAACGATAACAAAGCGGGCACCCCGCCTCTGTTTTGGTCAAAAGCTGAGGGATGGGCCTGGAGCAATGTAACCACTCAAATTCAAACTGTAGACTGCTATGGATGGAAGGAACCCATGTGATAAATGTAGTTTTAACCATGTTTTAAAGCTTTACAGTGTTAGTTTACATTTATATTGTTTACATTTATAACACTGGGGTGAAATAAGATTGTGGGGTTCTGATGGGGTGTGACAGTTGAACTAAGCTCACAAGGCATTTTTAAGTGTTATTCTTCAATCACTGGTGTATATCAATCATTTATTAGTCCAAAAATGAATCCATCTCCCGATAACTGCATGTCCCTCACTCCCGCCTCTTCTCACTGTCCTCCAATCATGTCTTCATTGATGTTTCCCTGTTCCATAATGGCCTCAGTCTTTCTCTCACTCTGCTTCTGTCTTATTTTGGTTTGTCAATGACTTTCTCTTCTCTCTCCAGACACGTCTTCGTCAGTGAGGAAGAGTGTGTCTGAGGCATCCATCAGCTCACCCCACTCGGACCCCCCCGAGCTCCCTGAGCATCCCTCTGACTTCTCCCTTAGGAGAGAGTCTCTGAAGAGCCTTGCAGGCCACGCCAACAATGCCATCGCCACCCTCGCTGCTGCCCCCACCACACCTGCCCACAATGCAATGGTGTTCCCCGAAACCACGGTATGATACTCCCTGAGTTTCCCTTTAAAGCAGATGTAGGATCGGATTACCCTCCCCAAATCCTGACCAATTGGGGTGGGGGGTTAAACTGACTTCAGATCAGTGTTGCAGATTCATCCTTACTTCTTTTACAATGACTTCAGACACACTTGTCACTGAAGTGTTGGTGTTTGTCTTAACTAAGCCTCTCTGAATAATTTATGCAAATAGATGGTGACCAAGCTGCTTGTCTTGTTCCCTTCTCCACAGATTTGCGCAGGCAGGCAGACAGAACTGTGTGTCTGAGTGTAACCTGTCGTGTGTCAGTATGGGGATAATCTCTGCGCTTCTATAAAGCCAGTCTGAATGAATGCCTCTGTCTACAGGGGGAATATGAAGAACTGTCACATGACGTCACAGTGAAACATGTCAATGTTTGTTCCTGTGATTTTGAAATGTGAAAAAACATACTTGAGGCTTGTAGATTCTTAGAACAAGTGTCTGGTCCCAACGGAAAAACACAGCAGTATGATCCAGTATCATCAGGTTTCCACAGTCCTGGTCTTAGACTAGTGTTAACTTGTATATTGCCATGGTAATCTATTTTTCCTGTACCCCTCCAGCCTGACAACGTGAGCTTCTTCCTCTCCAAAGAGGTGGTGTCCATGTCGGATGCTCTGTCTTCTGTAGCCATAGCGCCCCCTGAGGGGGAGGAGGGCGTGGTGCTGGAGCACCCTCGGGAGTTCCCCCTGGGCTTCGAACCGCTGCGCTCTGAGCGGCTGGCTGAGATGAAGCTGGCCACCTCGCCTGTCGTCAGGAACCCCTACATGTCTCCTCTACTGGCCCCCGACAGCATGCTGAGAGGACTGCCCCCCATACACCTAGTGGTGGGTGAGAGGGAGGGAAATGGAGTTGAGGACTGGCTTGTCCCAAACAGTTTTGAGTCTTTTCCACCAATTATTATTTTTTACTTGATCCTATAATATCCTCTTTGACACCGTTTACCTCTCCTTCTCCCCTTAGGCCTGTGCATTAGACCCCATGCTGGATGACTCTGTTTATCTCTCCTTCTCCCCTTAGGCCTGTGCATTAGACCCCATGCTGGATGACTCTGTTTATCTCTCCTTCTCCCCTTAGGCCTGTGCATTAGACCCCATGCTGGATGACTCTTTATCTCTCCTTCTCCCCTTAGGCCTGTGCATTAGACCCCATGCTGGATGACTCTGTTTATCTCTCCTTCTCCCCTTAGGCCTGTGCATTAGACCCCATGCTGGATGACTCTGTTTATCTCTCCTTCTCCCCCTAGGCCTGTGCATTAGACCCCATGCTGGATGACTCTGTTTATCTCTCCTTCTCCCCTAGGCCTGTGCATTAGACCCCATGCTGGATGACTCTGTTTATCTCTCCTTCTCCCCTTAGGCCTGTGCATTAGACCCCATGCTGGATGACTCTGTTTATCGCTCCTTCTCCCCTTAGGCCTGTGCATTAGGCCCCATGCTGGATGACTCTGTTTATCTCTCCTTCTCCCCTTAGGCCTGTGCATTAGACCCCATGCTGGATGACTCTGTTTATCTCTCCTTCTCCCCTTAGGCCTGTGCATTAGACCCCATGCTGGATGACTCTGTTTATCTCTCCTTCTCCCCCTAGGCCTGTGCATTAGACCCCATGCTGGATGACTCTTTATCTCTCCTTCTCCCCTAGGCCTGTGCATTAGACCCCATGCTGGATGACTCTTTATCTCTCCTTCTCCCCTAGGCCTGTGCATTAGACCCCATGCTGGATGACTCTGTTTATCTCTCCTTCTCCCCTTAGGCCTGTGCATTAGACCCCATGCTGGATGACTCTGTTTATCTCTCCTTCTCCCCTTAGGCCTGTGCATTAGACCCCATGCTGGATGACTGTTTATCTCTCCTTCTCCCCTTAGGCCTGTGCATTAGACCCCATGCTGGATGACTCTGTTTATCTCTCCTTCTCCCCCTAGGCCTGTGCATTAGACCCCATGCTGGATGACTCTGTGATGTTTGCCAAGCGCCTGAGGAGCGTAGATCAGCCAGTCACCCTGTGTGTGGTGGACGACCTTCCCCATGGCTTTCTCAGCCTATCACAGCTCTCCAGGGAGACTAGGGAAGCGGCTAACATTTGCGTCAACCGAATCAGGGACGTCTTTGACCAGAAGGACTCGCCCCAGGAGCCGCGCATGCACCGCAAGCTGGAAAGGACCAATCGCCGTACTTCCTCTGTCGCCACTGGTGACCCAGAGAAACTCTTTGCAACACCCATTCAGGAGGAGGAGCTGCTAGATGCCAGGGGAGGGGCTCTAGTTTCAGATGGGGAGGGGCTAGTTGGCGTGGCAGCAGAGAACAACAAAAATGTTGTGGAATAAAGACATAATCAGGGGTTTGCTCGATGAAGAATGCTGTTTGTCAAAGGATTTAAAAGAGGGGGGATTTGGGCCATATGATGCCTGGGAGAGGAGAAGAGAATGGAGTGAAGGAAAAACAGCAGGAGGAGGATATGCAGAAGGAGTTGGTAGCGTGCCCAGTTTTGGAGAGACAGAATGACGTACCCATGGATAGAGAGGACAGCAAGTACTAAATGCAACTTCTTCAGCTTTCAAACTCTCAATTGCTGTTTAGCACCATGCACAGTGACATGTTGACCACACACACACTAAACCATTTTGCCTTTTGGGCTGCTGCATTGTGCTCTGTGTAGAACTGTGAGTTTGGAGCCTGGACATTATAAAACAGCACAGAGCGTTGTGGTGAATGGTCGATCCATCTCCCTATAGAAGACTATTCCAGTCCCTAATCAGATAGTGGTAGACGTGCAATGAGCTCCTACATAGTGCCATCACAACTTAATGGCCACTTGTCTTTTAGGGAGCCACTCTAAATCAAGCTTAATAACTGTAGAACTCTGAGGTCTGTTAAACGAGTTGGTTGTGAATACTGCCGCTGTTCGGTCACTTACTCTGCTGATTGGCCCATCAATAGGACGCTGCAGTGTTAAAAAAAACAAACATAGAAACTGGAAGGATTTCGTAGTACCTTGAAATTCCACAGAAATTGTTATCCATAATTGATCGTATTATGCCATAGTATTCCTTGTTTTTATTTATTGTGTGTGTACTCGTATTGTATTATTTTTAAAATCCTGGATTATAGTTATCCCTGGTTGTTCAAGGCTTTTAAGAGCATATTGTGAGGTGGATGCTAAGTTAATTTCCTAGCTGTGTAGTGCTATACTCTATGGCTGCTCATTCCTAGTTGTTCAAAGTAGCCAAATGTTAACCGCTATCACTGTAGTGACTAGTGGTCAGTTAGCCGTTACCCACCCAACCAGTCACCTCATAGTGAGATGTGGCTGAGGGTTGATATTATGAGGCCAATATAATCTCTATATGCTGGTCTGTCTTTTATACTGATATATTATAACTAGCCAATCATAAATAGCTAATGCAATATTATAGCTGCATTTTCATTGATCAGTGCAATCAACAGGATTCAGTGGAGCCATGATGATATTGTGTTGGATTTAAGTCACTGTTGTGGGAGCAAAGCATCAAGTCAGTCATTTTTGATTTGATCATTTTTATTAACGCCAAGTATTAAGTCTTATGATTTTAAGTCTCTTGTGCTCAGCCTTTGTTGCCATCTAAAATAAATCACTTAGCTGTCTATAGACTGACTGCCTTTAGAAGCAGATGTTTTTTTAAAGACTGGAAATCCTTTCTCTATTTGCACAGTGAATAACTTCAATAAGAAAGCCTGAAGCAGACGGATGCATGGCCCATCTCTTCATACTATCTGTACATCACTGCACTGACTGCCAAAAATGCAGCCCTCTATCCCAGGATGCAGTGCATTACACTGCCACAGCCCTTGAGCCAGGGGACGTCCTGCTTGCTGAACCATTTCTGCATCTCTGTCCAAATCAGAGGATCCATTCTGCTCCAACAGCCTGTACTGAGTGAGCAGGAGAATCTAGAACAAGCATGATAGTGAGCTCATACTCACTGAACAGGTGACTTCTCTAGTTAGAATGTGTCTTTCTATGCACCTTTAGGACATTCTACAGTGGCTGACTGACAATCTGTGATTCTCTGTCCTATTTGCTGCCAGTGCTTATTGCAGCGTTTTGAGGCAGGCTGATAAATTAAAAGAGCTGTTAAGTGATTCCCTTGAATACCTTTACGGTTATCTTGTTTTTAGAAGTATTGTGTTTAATGGTTGCTGGTTATGATAATTTCACATTTTTTCTTTGTAAGTTAAGTGTAAATGTTCGTTTCGCGTGTCGGTGTTTAGTGCCCACGTGTGTGTCTGGTAAGTGGATTCTGTATGCGTCTATCAATGACTCTAACATTGCACGTGTTTGTCAGTGCTTGTGTGGGTGGAACATCTACCATCTTTGAAACCATGATTGTGTGTTTTTAATTGCAGCAGTAAAGCAGCACGTGGGTGTATGGGGCCATGAGTTGCAACCCAAGCCCCTGAATCTCATGGGTGTTGTACAGTATACTATTGTTTAGCCAAGCAGGACTTCTGAGATCCCATTTAACACTGCATTCTGTCAGCCATCCATTGCTATGATGCATTACAAGGTCCTTGATGAATAAAGTTCTCATTGTGTTCTAGCAACATGACGACTGATAATGAATTTTGAGATTTAGTAGCCTGGTGTCTCCATTGCCAGAGTAGATATCATAAACCCACACCCGACCAGCACCACTCCAGGCCCTATGGGATGCCCTGAATGAATAGACTACTAGCGCCCCCAATGAGCAAGGTTAGTACAGCCCTCTGATCCATCTATGGAACTGTAATGGTGGGTTAGAACCGCTTGGTGGTTTATGACCAAATAGGTTGTTGCTTTAGTGTTTGTTTCTGGTCCTGGTCAGAAACATTGCTCTTGTTTTCTTGGTGGGCCACAAATTATTTTCTATGGGTCACAGTGCAACTTTGGGAACCACTGCAATAAGCTGCTCTTTTAATGGCTACCAATCCTTCACCTGATCTGAGAGGAGGGCACTGCACAGGAGAAATCCATGACATGGTGCTAGTCCATCAGTTGCTCTCGTGAGGTTACCGCCATCTTGTTTTCACCTTCCTAGTCCTATTGGTTGTCAGGAAAGGCAAGGAGCCATTTGAGAGCATTGGAACATGGTCTCCCTCCATATGTGGGCCAACCACTGTTTCTATGCCTCTAGAGGATTGATGCATCATGTATTTGTGTGCGTGTTGCTGTGTTCAAAACAACTTGGATCTTGGAAAGTGTCAAATCATGACGTCAGTGATCTTCACGTCGCAAAGTCTGAGTTCTAGAACGAGGCCCACGATTCCGAGTTGGAGGAAGGTTGTTGGAGATCGCTTTTTTTCACTCGAGTTCCCAGTTTTGAATGCTCGGAAGTCAGAATTTCCAGGTTCCTGGTTGTTTTGGTCAGTATGCACCTTTTTTGGGTCTTGAAATGCAAATTGGCTGAAGTAGTGTTGAGATATTTAATGTGGCTTTGTGTTTTGATTGTACGTTGTACTTCAACCATTTCCCTCATATATAGGCTATTTACACTGGATTCAACATCTCTTAGCCTGGGATATCTTTAGCTCTAGGCTAACATAAAACATGCAGTGTGAAAAGCCTATTAGTCAACATATCTAAAAGCTGTTTAGGTCAAGTACCCGGTCAAATGTTACCCTACACACAGCTATGTAGTAACACACCAGCATCCTTTCGTAGATTTTATCTCCTGTCTTTGGTGAGCCATGTCTCTTTTTCTATCTAAAAATAGGTCTTGGTTGAAATGCTTTCGATCAACCCTGAAGCTAGTTGTGCAAGGCTATTTCCCATTTACATTTGGTCATTTTGCAGACGGTATTCCACTTAGTTTGCCTAGAGCATTGTGGAATCTACACAATCTGGGGTCACTTGAGAATCATTTCCTTGAATAAAAATGACCCCGACTGCCTGCTTCGCAGAATGTGTTCTTTATAGGAAATGTTTTAATTTTTTTGTCCCACTTAGACCAGGGGTTCTCTATGGGTTCTGTAGAGGTACTGCCGGGTGTCCGAAAGCCAAACACACATTTCACCAATTATACATTTTTTCAACTCAGCTATTCCAATGTGCAATATGTCGATTGCAGGATATTACCTTTAAAGCAGCAATTCAGTGGAGCCATGAGAACTGCAACATTTTCACTCCGATGCCAACGGGCCTCTAATGTTCTTTACCCTGGCCCGAGACTTGGTTTGTTCACCAACAGGCGGGCCTCTAATGTTCTTTCCCCTGGCCCGAGACTTGGTTTGTTCACCAACAGGCGGGCCTCTAATGTTCTTTCCCCTGGCCTGAGACTTGGTTCGTTCAGCCATAAACTGCAGAAGTCATAACTCCTTGTAGACTATTTTTATCACACGAGTTATGATTATGAGGGGGAAAAGGGGTCCCCTCTCCAGACCCAAAACGTTTGCGAACCCCTGACTTGCACTTTATCACACAAGTGGTATTGTCTATGTTAGATTAAGGCAGAACCAAAGATTGCATCTAGTTTTATATGAAACTTGCTGTCATTGTCATTGACGTTAGTAACAGACATTTTGGCCTGGGTTGATGTCCTGGTGGCTGTATCATTGAGATCTACATAGTAGTTCTCTGTTTGCACTTTATGGAACAAGATGCTGTTGTTAATATAGAGCTATTGAAGATAACTATATTTTATTAAAACCTACACAAAGCCATAGACTGGAAGAAAATGTTTTAAAGTTGATTTTTTATTTTACAACACCACAAGTGCAACCATGTGAATAAAAAAAGATGAATCTATATTACAAAAATAAAATGCATTTCCTGTATAGATATTTTTTACTTTGACTTGTTATTCCATTTATTTTGTTTTTGACTCCTGTAATGTCTCTTTACAGGATTGGTTGAATGTTTCACATATGGATTGAGTATTTTGTCTCTTGTAACCCTTGTTTTCCCTCACTTTTTTTGGAATAAATATATTCTCCTAAATGTGTTACATCTATTTATTTCAAAGCTGAAATACAGAATTGTGGCAACAGACATTTTGTGACCTATGGGTAAATCCATTACCTGTCAATCAAATCTTAAACAGGATTACAAGGCTGTTTCAACAAGCTTATTCTGTTTATCAATCTGACTTTGACACAGTCAGGTCTATAAAAATGTGTACATTGACCAAGTTTTTATAATTTTGGCTCTGTATGCAACCACAATGGATTTATTTGAATGGAAACCAAATGAGCTGAAGTTGCAGGCTTTCAAATTCGGTGAACGGTGTAGGAATTACAGCATGTTTTATAGCCCTAAACACTTCAGAATTCATCCTGCTGCTTTTGTTAGCAGTCACATCAATAAATGCAAGGGAACTAGTTCCATTGGCAGCCATAAACGCCCACGCCATAACACCACCTCCACCATGATTCACAGATGAGGTGGTATGTGTTGGATCATGAGCAGTTCCTTCCCTTCTCCATACTCTTCTCTTCCCATCATAATGGTACTAGTTGATTTTTCTCATCTGTCCATATGTTGTTCTAGACCTGAACAGGTTTTTTCAATGTTTGGCAAACTAATTTGGTCTTCCTGTTTGAGGCTTACCAATGGTTTACATCTTGTGGTAAACAGTCTATACTCTGAAGTCTTCTTCATCTTGTTGACTTTAAGACAGATACACCTACTTCCTGGAGGGTGTTCATGATCTGGCCAACTGTTGTGAAGGGGTTTTTCTTTACCAGGGAAATAATTATTCTGTCAACAACCAGTTGTTTTCCGTGGTCTTCCCGGCCTTTTAATGTTCCTGAGCTCACCAGTGCATATTTCTTTTTAAGAATGTACTAAATAGTTGATCTGGCCACACCTGTTTTTGCCATCTCTCTGTGTTTGTTTTTTATTTCTCACCCTAATGATGGCTTGCTTCACTGGCAGTGACTGCTCTTTGGACTTCCTATTGACGGTTAACTGCAACAGATTTCAAATGCAAATGCCACACTTGAAATTAACTCCTAGACCTTTTTATCTGCTTACTTGTAAATTATCTAATAAGGGAATAACACACCTGGCCATGGAACAGCTGAGCAGTCAATTGTCCAATTACTTTTGGTCCCTTAAGGGGGGAACACAAAAAGTTGTGTAATTCCTACACCGTTTGCCCAATTTGGATTTAAATACCCTCCAATTAAAGCTGAAAATCTGCACTTTCAGCTCATTATTTACTTTTATTTACTTTGAAATCCAATATGCTATGCTAGAAGCTAAAATAACTCTGTAAATGTCCAAATATTTATGGACCTGACTGTATGTTGTGAACTCCTCAGACGACTTATGCCATACCCACCAGATGGGTATGTGTTTTGTTTTGCCGGAGGTTTAGCCTGCGTCTTCCGTACATGGCACACGTGCTTTACTTTACAACTATACTGAACAAAAATATAAATGCAACATGCAACAATTTAAGATTCTACTGAGTTACAGTTCATATAAAGAAATCAGTCAATTAAAATGTATTAATTAGGCCCTAATCTATGGATTTTGCATGACTGGGCAGGGCCCCACCCACTGGGGAGCCATGCCCAGCCAATCAGAATTAGTTTTCCCCCACAAAAGTGCTTTATTACAGACAGAAATACTCCTCAGTTTCATCAGCTGTATGGGTGGCTGGTCTCAGACGATCCCGCAGGGTTAGAAGTCGGATGTGGAGGTCCTGGGCTGGTGTGTGTGCTCAATTCAAATGTTATTGGTCACATACAAATGGTTAGCAGATGTTATTGTGAGTGTAGTGAAATGCTTATGCTTCTAGATCTGACAGTGCAGCAGTATCTAACAGGTAATATCTAACAATTCCCCAACAAAACCTAATATCTAATAAATTACAAAACAATTAGTAAAGGAGTGGAATAAGAATATATAAGTATAAAATATATGGATGAGCAGTGACAGAGTGGCTAAGATGCAATAGATGGTAAAGAATAGATAGTGAAGGATACAGTATATTCATATGTGATGCGTAATGCGAGATATGTAAACATTCTTAAAGTGGTATTATTAAAGTGACTAGTGTTCCATTTGTTAAAGTGGCCAATGATATTAAGTCTGTAGGTAGGCAGCCGCCTCTCTTTGCTAGTGGTGGCTGTTTAACAATCTGATCTTGAAAAACAGCTTCTATCTCTCTGTCCCTGCTTTGGTGCACCTGTACTGACTTTGCCTTCTGGATGGAAGTGGGGTGAACAGGCAGTGGCTCAGGTGGTCCTTGTAGGTGTCCTGGAGGGCAGGTCGTTTGCCCCCGGTTGTGCAGACAGCACCACCCTCTGGAGAGCCCGGTGGTTGTGAGCGGTGCAGTTGCCATAAAATGCGGTGATAGAGCCCGACAGGATGCTCTCAATTGTGCACCTGTAAAAGTTAGTGGGGCTTTTGGGGGCAAGACATTTATTTTTTTCCTCCTTAGATTGAAGAGGCCCTGTTGTGACTTCACCACACTGTCTGTGTGTGTGGACATTTTAAATCAAATCGAAGTGTATTTGTCACGTGCGCCGAATACAACAGTTGTGGACTTTACAGTGAAATGCTTACTTACAGGCTCTAACCAACAGCGAAAAAAAAGGTATTAGGTGAACAATAGATTAGTTAAGAAATACAAACAAGTAAAAAAGACTGAAAAATAACAGTAGCAAAGCGATATACAGGCACCAGTTAGTCGGGCTAATTGAGGTGGTATGTACCTGTGGCGGGACACAATGCAGATAGTCCAGGTAGTCAATGTGCGGGGGCACCTGTTAGTCGGACTAATTGAGGTGGTATGTACCTGTGGCGGGACACAATGCAGATAGTCCAGGTAGTCAATGTGCGGGGGCACCTGTTAGTCGGGCTAATTGAGGTGGTATGTACCTGTGGCGGGACACAATGCAGATAGTCCAGGTAGTCAATGTGCGGGGGCACCTGTTAGTCGGGCTAATTGAGGTGGTATGTACCTGTGGCGGGACACAATGCAGATAGTCCAGGTAGTCAATGTGCGGGGGCACCTGTTAGTCGGGCTAATTGAGGTGGTATGTACCTGTGGCGGGACACAATGCAGATAGTCCAGGTAGTCAATGTGCGGGGCACCTGTTCGTCGGGCTAATTGAGGTGGTATGTACCTGTGGCGGGACACAATGCAGATAGTCCAGGTAGTCAATGTGCGGGGCACCTGTTAGTCGGGCTAATTGAGGTGGTATGTACCTGTGGCGGGACACAATGCAGATAGTCCAGGTAGTCAATGTGCGGGGGCACCTGTTAGTCGGGCTAATTGAGGTGGTATGTACCTGTGGCGGGACACAATGCAGATAGTCCAGGTAGTCAATGTGCGGGGGCACCTGTTAGTCGGGCTAATTGAGGTGGTATGTACCTGTGGCGGGACACAATGCAGATAGTCCAGGTAGTCAATGTGCGGGGGCACCTGTTCGTCGGGCTAATTGAGGTGGTATGTACCTGTGGCGGGACACAATGCAGATAGTCCAGGTAGTCAATGTGCGGGGGCACCTGTTAGTCGGGCTAATTGAGGTGGTATGTACCTGTGGCGGGACACAATGCAGATAGTCCAGGTAGTCAACGTGCGGGGGCACCTGTTCGTCGGGCTAATTGAGGTGGTATGTACCTGTGGCGGGACACAATGCAGATAGTCCAGGTAGTCAATGTGCGGGGGCACCTGTTAGTCGGGCTAATTGAGGTGGTATGTACCTGTGGCGGGACACAATGCAGATAGTCCAGGTAGTCAATGTGCGGGGGCACCTGTTAGTCGGGCTAATTGAGGTGGTATGTACCTGTGGCGGGACACAATGCAGGTAGTCAATGTGCGGGGCTACCTGTTAGTCGGGCTAATTGAGGTGGTATGTACCTGTGGCGGGACACAATGCAGATAGTCCAGGTAGTCAATGTGCGGGGGCACCTGTTAGTCGGGCTAATTGAGGTGGTATGTACCTGTGGCGGGACACAATGCAGATAGTCCAGGTAGTCAATGTGCGGGGGCACCTGTTAGTCGGGCTAATTGAGGTGGTATGTACCTGTGGCGGGACACAATGCAGGTAGTCAATGTGCAGGGGCTACCTGTTAGTCGGGCTAATTGAGGTGGTATGTACCTGTGGCGGGACACAATGCAGATAGTCCAGGTAGTCAACGTGCGGGGGCACCTGTTCGTCGGGCTAATTGAGGTGGTATGTACCTGTGGCGGGACACAATGCAGATAGTCCAGGTAGTCAATGTGCGGGGGCACCTGTTAGTCGGGCTAATTGAGGTGGTATGTACCTGTGGCGGGACACAATGCAGGTAGTCAATGTGCGGGGCTACCTGTTAGTCGGGCTAATTGAGGTGGTATGTACCTGTGGCGGGACACAATGCAGATAGTCCAGGTAGTCAATGTGCGGGGGCACCTGTTAGTCGGGCTAATTGAGGTGGTATGTACCTGTGGCGGGACACAATGCAGATAGTCCAGGTAGTCAATGTGCGGGGGCACCTGTTAGTCGGACTAATTGAGGTGGTATGTACCTGTGGCGGGACACAATGCAGATAGTCCAGGTAGTCAATGTGCGGGGGCACCTGTTAGTCGGGCTAATTGAGGTGGTATGTACCTGTGGCGGGACACAATGCAGATAGTCCAGGTAGTCAATGTGCGGGGGCACCTGTTAGTCGGGCTAATTGAGGTGGTATGTACCTGTGGCGGGACACAATGCAGATAGTCCAGGTAGTCAATGTGCGGGGGCACCTGTTAGTCGGGCTAATTGAGGTGGTATGTACCTGTGGCGGGACACAATGCAGATAGTCCAGGTAGTCAATGTGCGGGGGCACCTGTTCGTCGGGCTAATTGAGGTGGTATGTACCTGTGGCGGGACACAATGCAGATAGTCCAGGTAGTCAATGTGCGGGGCACCTGTTAGTCGGGCTAATTGAGGTGGTATGTACCTGTGGCGGGACACAATGCAGATAGTCCAGGTAGTCAACGTGCGGGGGCACCTGTTCGTCGGGCTAATTGAGGTGGTATGTACCTGTGGCGGGACACAATGCAGATAGTCCAGGTAGTCAATGTGCGGGGGCACCTGTTAGTCGGGCTAATTGAGGTGGTATGTACCTGTGGCGGGACACAATGCAGATAGTCCAGGTAGTCAATGTGCGGGGGCACCTGTTAGTCGGGCTAATTGAGGTGGTATGTACCTGTGGCGGGACACAATGCAGGTAGTCAATGTGCGGGGCTACCTGTTAGTCGGGCTAATTGAGGTGGTATGTACCTGTGGCGGGACACAATGCAGATAGTCCAGGTAGTCAATGTGCGGGGCTACCTGTTAGTCGGGCTAATTGAGGTGGTATGTACCTGTGGCGGGACACAATGCAGATAGTCCAGGTAGTCAATGTGCGGGGGCACCTGTTAGTCGGGCTAATTGAGGTGGTATGTACCTGTGGCGGGACACAATGCAGATAGTCCAGGTAGTCAATGTGCGGGGGCACCTGTTAGTCGGGCTAATTGAGGTGGTATGTACCTGTGGCGGGACACAATGCAGATAGTCCAGGTAGTCAATGTGCGGGGCACCTGTTAGTCGGGCTAATTGAGGTGGTATGTACCTGTGGCGGGACACAATGCAGGTAGTCAATGTGCAGGGGCTACCTGTTAGTCGGGCTAATTGAGGTGGTATGTACGTGTGGCGGGACACAATGCAGATAGTCCAGGTAGTCAATGTGCGGGGGCACCTGTTAGTCGGGCTAATTGAGGTGGTATGTACCTGTGGCGGGACACAATGCAGATAGTCCAGGTAGTCAACGTGCGGGGGCACCTGTTCGTCGGGCTAATTGAGGTGGTATGTACCTGTGGCGGGACACAATGCAGATAGTCCAGGTAGTCAATGTGCGGGGGCACCTGTTAGTCGGGCTAATTGAGGTGGTATGTACCTGTGGCGGGACACAATGCAGGTAGTCAATGTGCGGGGCTACCTGTTAGTCGGGCTAATTGAGGTGGTATGTACCTGTGGCGGGACACAATGCAGATAGTCCAGGTAGTCAATGTGCGGGGGCACCTGTTAGTCGGGCTAATTGAGGTGGTATGTACCTGTGGCGGGACACAATGCAGATAGTCCAGGTAGTCAATGTGCGGGGCACCTGTTAGTCGGGCTAATTGAGGTGGTATGTACCTGTGGCGGGACACAATGCAGATAGTCCAGGTAGTCAATGTGCGGGGGCACCTGTTAGTCGGGCTAATTGAGGTGGTATGTACCTGTGGCGGGACACAATGCAGGTAGTCAATGTGCGGGGCTACCTGTTAGTCGGGCTAATTGAGGTGGTATGTACCTGTGGCGGGACACAATGCAGATAGTCCAGGTAGTCAATGTGCGGGGGCACCTGTTAGTCGGGCTAATTGAGGTGGTATGTACCTGTGGCGGGACACAATGCAGATAGTCCAGGTAGTCAATGTGCGGGGGCACCTGTTAGTCGGGCTAATTGAGGTGGTATGTACCTGTGGCGGGTCACAATGCAGATAGTCCAGGTAGTCAATGTGCGGGGCACCTGTTAGTCGGGCTAATTGAGGTGGTATGTACCTGTGGCGGGACACAATGCAGATAGTCCAGGTAGTCAATGTGCGGGGGCACCTGTTCGTCGGGCTAATTGAGGTGGTATGTACCTGTGGCGGGACACAATGTAGGTAGTCAATGTGCGGGGCTACCTGTTAGTCGGGCTAATTGAGGTGGTATGTACCTGTGGCGGGACACAATGCAGATAGTCCAGGTAGTCAATGTGCGGGGGCACCTGTTAGTCGGGCTAATTGAGGTGGTATGTACCTGTGGCGGGACACAATGCAGATAGTCCAGGTAGTCAATGTGCGGGGGCACCTGTTAGTCGGGCTAATTGAGGTGGTATGTACCTGTGGCGGGACACAATGCAGATAGTCCAGGTAGTCAACGTGCGGGGGCACCTGTTCGTCGGGCTAATTGAGGTGGTATGTACCTGTGGCGGGACACAATGCAGATAGTCCAGGTAGTCAATGTGCGGGGGCACCTGTTAGTCGGGCTAATTGAGGTGGTATGTACCTGTGGCGGGACACAATGCAGGTAGTCAATGTGCGGGGCTACCTGTTAGTCGGGCTAATTGAGGTGGTATGTACCTGTGGCGGGACACAATGCAGATAGTCCAGGTAGTCAATGTGCGGGGCTACCTGTTAGTCGGGCTAATTGAGGTGGTATGTACCTGTGGCGGGACACAATGCAGATAGTCCAGGTAGTCAATGTGCGGGGGCACCTGTTAGTCGGGCTAATTGAGGTGGTATGTACCTGTGGCGGGACACAATGCAGATAGTCCAGGTAGTCAATGTGCGGGGCACCTGTTAGTCGGGCTAATTGAGGTGGTATGTACCTGTGGCGGGACACAATGCAGATAGTCCAGGTAGTCAATGTGCGGGGGCACCTGTTAGTCGGGCTAATTGAGGTGGTATGTACCTGTGGCGGGACACAATGCAGGTAGTCAATGTGCAGGGGCTACCTGTTAGTCGGGCTAATTGAGGTGGTATGTACGTGTGGCGGGACACAATGCAGATAGTCCAGGTAGTCAATGTGCGGGGGCACCTGTTAGTCGGGCTAATTGAGGTGGTATGTACCTGTGGCGGGACACAATGCAGATAGTCCAGGTAGTCAACGTGCGGGGGCACCTGTTAGTCGGGCTAATTGAGGTGGTATGTACCTGTGGCGGGACACAATGCAGATAGTCCAGGTAGTCAATGTGCGGGGGCACCTGTTAGTCGGGCTAATTGAGGTGGTATGTACCTGTGGCGGGACACAATGCAGGTAGTCAATGTGCGGGGCTACCTGTTAGTCGGGCTAATTGAGGTGGTATGTACCTGTGGCGGGACACAATGCAGATAGTCCAGGTAGTCAATGTGCGGGGCACCTGTTAGTCGGGCTAATTGAGGTGGTATGTACCTGTGGCGGGACACAATGCAGATAGTCCAGGTAGTCAATGTGCGGGGCACCTGTTAGTCGGGCTAATTGAGGTGGTATGTACCTGTGGCGGGACACAATGCAGATAGTCCAGGTAGTCAATGTGCGGGGCACCTGTTAGTCGGGCTAATTGAGGTGGTATGTACCTGTGGCGGGACACAATGCAGGTAGTCAATGTGCGGGGCTACCTGTTAGTCGGGCTAATTGAGGTGGTATGTACCTGTGGCGGGACACAATGCAGATAGTCCAGGTAGTCAATGTGCGGGGCACCTGTTAGTCGGGCTAATTGAGGTGGTATGTACCTGTGGCGGGACACAATGCAGATAGTCCAGGTAGTCAATGTGCGGGGGCACCTGTTAGTCGGGCTAATTGAGGTGGTATGTACCTGTGGCGGGACACAATGCAGATAGTCCAGGTAGTCAATGTGCGGGGGCACCTGTTAGTCGGACTAATTGAGGTGGTATGTACCTGTGGCGGGACACAATGCAGATAGTCCAGGTAGTCAATGTGCGGGGCACCTGTTAGTCAGGCTAATTGAGGTGGTATGTACCTGTGGCGGGACACAATGCAGATAGTCCAGGTAGTCAATGTGCGGGGCACCTGTTAGTCGGGCTAATTGAGGTGGTATGTACCTGTGGCGGGTCACAATGCAGATAGTCCAGGTAGTCAATGTGCGGGGGCACCTGTTAGTCGGGCTAATTGAGGTGGTATGTACCTGTGGCGGGACACAATGCAGATAGTCCAGGTAGTCAATGTGCGGGGGCACCTGTTAGTCGGGCTAATTGAGGTGGTATGTACCTGTGGCGGGACACAATGCAGATAGTCCAGGTAGTCAATGTGCGGGGCACCTGTTAGTCGGGCTAATTGAGGTGGTATGTACCTGTGGCGGGACACAATGCAGATAGTCCAGGTAGTCAACGTGCGGGGGCACCTGTTCGTCGGGCTAATTGAGGTGGTATGTACCTGTGGCGGGACACAATGCAGATAGTCCAGGTAGTCAATGTGCGGGGGCACCTGTTAGTCGGGCTAATTGAGGTGGTATGTACCTGTGGCGGGACACAATGCAGATAGTCCAGGTAGTCAATGTGCGGGGGCACCTGTTAGTCGGGCTAATTGAGGTGGTATGTACCTGTGGCGGGACACAATGCAGGTAGTCAATGTGCGGGGCTACCTGTTAGTCGGGCTAATTGAGGTGGTATGTACCTGTGGCGGGACACAATGCAGATAGTCCAGGTAGTCAATGTGCGGGGGCACCTGTTCGTCGGGCTAATTGAGGTGGTATGTACCTGTGGCGGGACACAATGCAGATAGTCCAGGTAGTCAATGTGCGGGGGCACCTGTTAGTCGGGCTAATTGAGGTGGTATGTACCTGTGGCGGGACACAATGCAGATAGTCCAGGTAGTCAACGTGCGGGGGCACCTGTTCGTCGGGCTAATTGAGGTGGTATGTACCTGTGGCGGGACACAATGCAGATAGTCCAGGTAGTCAATGTGCGGGGGCACCTGTTAGTCGGGCTAATTGAGGTGGTATGTACCTGTGGCGGGACACAATGCAGATAGTCCAGGTAGTCAATGTGCGGGGCACCTGTTAGTCGGGCTAATTGAGGTGGTATGTACCTGTGGCGGGACACAATGCAGGTAGTCAATGTGCGGGGCTACCTGTTAGTCGGGCTAATTGAGGTGGTATGTACCTGTGGCGGGACACAATGCAGATAGTCCAGGTAGTCAATGTGCGGGGGCACCTGTTAGTCGGGCTAATTGAGGTGGTATGTACCTGTGGCGGGACACAATGCAGATAGTCCAGGTAGTCAATGTGCGGGGGCACCTGTTAGTCGGGCTAATTGAGGTGGTATGTACCTGTGGCGGGACACAATGCAGATAGTCCAGGTAGTCAATGTGCGGGGGCACCTGTTAGTCGGGCTAATTGAGGTGGTATGTACCTGTGGCGGGACACAATGCAGGTAGTCAATGTGCAGGGGCTACCTGTTAGTCGGGCTAATTGAGGTGGTATGTACGTGTGGCGGGACACAATGCAGATAGTCCAGGTAGTCAATGTGCGGGGGCACCTGTTAGTCGGGCTAATTGAGGTGGTATGTACCTGTGGCGGGACACAATGCAGATAGTCCAGGTAGTCAACGTGCGGGGCACCTGTTCGTCGGGCTAATTGAGGTGGTATGTACCTGTGGCGGGACACAATGCAGATAGTCCAGGTAGTCAATGTGCGGGGGCACCTGTTAGTCGGGCTAATTGAGGTGGTATGTACCTGTGGCGGGACACAATGCAGGTAGTCAATGTGCGGGGCTAACTGTTAGTCGGGCTAATTGAGGTGGTATGTACCTGTGGCGGGACACAATGCAGATAGTCCAGGTAGTCAATGTGCGGGGGCACCTGTTAGTCGGGCTAATTGAGGTGGTATGTACCTGTGGCGGGACACAATGCAGATAGTCCAGGTAGTCAATGTGCGGGGGCACCTGTTAGTCGGGCTAATTGAGGTGGTATGTACCTGTGGCGGGACACAATGCAGATAGTCCAGGTAGTCAATGTGCGGGGGCACCTGTTAGTCGGGCTAATTGAGGTGGTATGTACCTGTGGCGGGACACAATGCAGGTAGTCAATGTGCAGGTTCTACCTGTTAGTCGGGCTAATTGAGGTGGTATGTACGTGTGGCGGGACACAATGCAGATAGTCCAGGTAGTCAGTGTGCGGGGGCACCTGTTAGTCGGGCTAATTGAGGTGGTATGTACCTGTGGCGGGACACAATGCAGATAGTCCAGGTAGTCAATGTGCGGGGGCACCTGTTAGTCGGGCTAATTGAGGTGGTATGTACCTGTGGCGGGACACAATGCAGATAGTCCAGGTAGTCAATGTGCGGGGGCACCTGTTCGTCGGGCTAATTGAGGTGGTATGTACCTGTGGCGGGACACAATGCAGATAGTCCAGGTAGTCAATGTGCGGGGGCGCCTGTTAGTCGGGCTAATTGAGGTGGTATGTACCTGTGGCGGGACACAATGCAGATAGTCCAGGTAGTCAATGTGCGGGGGCACCTGTTAGTCGGGCTAATTGTGGTGGTATGTACCTGTGGCGGGACACAATGCAGGTAGTCAATGTGCGGGGCTACCTGTTAGTCGGGCTAATTGAGGTGGTATGTACGTGTGGCGGGACACAATGCAGATAGTCCAGGTAGTCAATGTGCGGGGGCACCTGTTAGTCGGGCTAATTGAGGTGGTATGTACCTGTGGCGGGACACAATGCAGATAGTCCAGGTAGTCAATGTGCGGGGGCACCTGTTAGTCGGGCTAATTGTGGTGGTATGTACCTGTGGCGGGACACAATGCAGATAGTCCAGGTAGTCAATGTGCCGGGGCACCGGTATGTCGGGCTAATTGAGGTGGTATGTACCTGTGGCGGGACACAATGCAGATAGTCCAGGTAGTCAATGTGCGGGGGCACCGGTTAGTCGGGCTAATTGAGGTAGTAAAACTGACTATGCATATATGATAAACAGAGAGTAGCAGCAGCGTAAAAGAGGGATTGGGGGTCACACAATGCAAATTGTCCGGGTAGCCATTTGATTACCTGTTCAGGAGTCTTATGGCTTGAGGGTAAAAACTGTTGAGACGCCTTTTGGTCCTAGACTTGGCACTCCGGTACTGCTTGCCATGTGGTAGTAGAGAGACCAATCTATGCCTGGGGTGGCTGGGGTCTTTGACAATTTTTAGCGCTTTCCTCTGACACCGCCTGGTGTAGAGGTCCTGGATGGCAGGTAGCTTAGCCCCGGTGAAGTTCTGGGCCGTACGCACTACCCTCTGTAGTGCGTTGCAGTCGGAGGCCGAGCAGTTGCCGTACCAGGCAGTGATGCAACCAGTCAGGATGCTCTCGATGTTGCAGCTGTAGAACCTTTTCAAGATCTGAGGACCCATGCCAAATCTTTTTAGTTTCCTGAGGGGGAATGGGCTTTGTCATGCCCTCATCATGACTGTCTTGGTGTGTTTGGATCATTCTAGTTTGTTGGTGATGTGGACACCAAGGAACTTGAAGCTCTCAACCTGCTCCATTACAGCCCCGTCGATGAGAATGGGGCCGTACTTGGTCCTCCTTTTCATGTAGTCTACAATAATCTCCTTAGTCTTGGTTATGTTGAGGGATAGGTTGTTATTCTGGCACCACCCGGCCAGGTCTCCGATCTCCTCCCTATAAGCTGTCTTGTCGGTGATCAGGCCTACCACTGTTGTGTCATCTGCAAACTTAATGATGGAGTCTTGCCTGGCCACGCAGTCGTGGGTGAACAGGGAGTACTACGGTGTTGAACGCTGAGCTGTAGTCAATGAATAGCATTATCACGTAGGTGTTCCTTTTGTCCAGGTGGGAAAGGGCAGTGTGGAGTGCAATAGAGATTGCATGATCTGTTTGGGTGGTATGCAAATTGGAGTGGGTCTAGGAGTTCTGGGATAATGGTGGTGATGTGAGCCATTACCAGACTTTCAAAGCACTTCATGGATGTGAGTGCTACGGGTCTGTAGTCACTTAGGCAGGTTGCCTTAGTGTTCTTGGGCACAGGGACTATGGTGGTCTGTTTGAGACATGTTGGTATTACAGACTCATTTAGGGACATGTTGAAAATGTCAGTGAAGACATGCCCGGAGCACACATTTCAGTTTGTTGGTGATATGTACACCAACAAGCTTAAAGCTTTCCACCTTCTCCACTGCTGTGTCGCCGATGTGGATAGGGGGGTGCTCCTTCTGCTGTTTCCTTAAGTCCACAATAATCTTTTTTGTTTTGCTGACATTGAGTGAGAGGTTATTTTCCTGACACCACACTCTGAGGGCCCTCACCTCCTCCCTGTAGGCTGTCTCGACATGTTGGTAATCAAGCCTACCACTGTATTGTTGTCTGCAAACTTTGATTGAGTTGGAGGCGTGCATGGCCACGCAGTCGTGGGTGAACAGGGGGTATTGGAGGGGGCTGAGAACACACCCTTGTGGGGCCGCAGTGTTAAGGATCAGCAGAGTGGAGATGTTGTGTCCTACCTTCACCACTTGGGGGGGGCTGTCAGGAAGTCCAGGACCCAGTTGCACAGGGTGGGGTCGAGACCCAGGGTCTCAAGCTTAATGATGAGTTTGGAGTGTACTATGGTATTGAATGCTGAGATGTAGTCAATGAACAGCATTCTTACGTAGGTATCCCTCTTGTCCAGGTGGGATAGGGCAGTGTGATTGCGTCATCCGTGTACCTATTGGGGCGGTAAGCAAATTGGAGTGGGTCTAGGGTGTCAGGTAATGTGGAGGTGATATGGTCCTTGACTAGTCTCTCAAAGCACTTCATGATGACAGAAGTGAGTGCTACGGGGCGTTAGTCATTTAGTTCAGTTACCTTAGCTTTCTTGGGAACAGGAACAATGTTGGTCATCTTGAAGAATGTGAGGACAACAGACTGGGATAAGGATTGATTGAATATACTCTATACCATCTACTGCATCTTGCCTATGCCTTTCTATACCATCACTCATTCATATATTTTTTTATGTACATATTCTTATTCATTCATTTACACTTGTGTGTATAAGGTAATTGTTGTGAAATTGTTAGGTTAGATTACTTGTTGGATATTACTGCATTGTCAGAAGTAAAAGCACAAGCATTTTGCTACACTAGCATTAACATCTGCTAACTATGTGTATGTGACAAATAAAATTTGATTTCATATGTCCATAAACACACCAGCGCGCTGGTCTGTGCATGCTCTGAGGATGCGGCTAGGGATGCAGTCTGGGCCGGCAGCTTTGAGAGGGTTGCCACGTTTAAATGTTTTACTCATGTCTGCCACGGGGAAGGAGAGCCCACAGTCTTTGGTAGTGGGCCGTGTCAGAAGGACTGTATTGTCCTCAAAGTGCGCAAAGATGTTGTTTAATTTGTCTGGAAGCAAGACGTTGATGTCTGCAACGGGAATGGTTTCCTTTTTGCAATTCATGATTGTCTGTGGACCCTGCCACATCTTGTGTTTGAGCCGTTGAATTGGGACTCCACTTTGTCTCTATACTGAGACATTGCTTGTTTGATTGCGTTATGGAGGGAATAACTACACTGTATTTGGGCATGTTTCCAGTCACCTTGCCATGATTAAATGCGGTGGTTCGTGCTTTCAGTATAACGCGAATGTTACCATCAATCCATGGTTTCTGGTTAGGGAAGGTTTTAATAGCCACAGTGGGTACATCTCCTATACACTTCTTTATAAGCTCGCTCACCGAGTCAGCGTATACGTCAATGTTATTGTCTGAGGCTATCTGGAACATATCCCAGTTCACGTGATCGAAGCAATCTTGAAGCATGAAATCTGATTGGTCAGACCAGCATTGGATAGACCTAAGCATGGGCACTTTCTGTTTTAGTTTCTGCCTGTAGGAGGGGAGCAACAAGATTGAGTCATGGTCGGATTTGCCAAAAGAAGGCCAGGGGAGGGCCTTGTATGCATCGCGGAAGTTAGAGTAGCAATGGTCGAGCGTGTTACTCGCTCGTGTACTTCAATCGATATGCTGATAGAATTTCGGTAGCAGTGTTCTCAAATTAGCTTTGTTAAAATCCCCAGCTACAATAAATGCATCCTCGGGATATATGGTTTCCAGTTTGCATAAAGTCCAGTGAAGTTCTTTGATGGCCGTCTTGGTATCCACTTGCGGGTGATCTACACGGCTGTGACGATAACCGAGGATTGTTCTCTTGGGAGATAATACGGTCAGCATTTGATTGTGAGCAATTCTAGGTCAGGTGAACTAAAGGACTTCATGTTCATGTATGTTACAATTACACCATGAATCGTTAATCATGAAACATACACCCCCCACCCTTCTTCCCGGAGAGATGTTTATTTAAGAATCCAGGTGGCTGTACCGACTCTGACAACATATCCCGAGAGAGACATTTTTCGTTGAAACAGAGTATGTTACAATCCCGGATATCTCTTTGGAAAGCAACTCTTGCCCTGATTTCGTCAACTTTGTTAACTCGGAACTGGACATTAGCGAGTAATATACTCAGAAGCGGTGGGTAGTGTGCGCTCATCCGAAGCCTCACCAGAAGACCGCTCCGGCACCCTCTCTTCCGGTGGTGTTGTTTTGAGTCGGCCTCTGGAAACAGATCAAATGCCCTGGGAAGTGCTTTGGGAAAATCGGATTCCTGGTCGTTGTGCTGGTAAGTTGACGTCTCACTGATATCTAATAGGTCTTCCCGGCTGTATATAATAACACTTAAGGTTTTCGGGGCTGACAATGTAAGAAATAATATGGTCTGCGATTGTGAGGCCAGTACTGCAAAAGTCTCTAAAATTACGGAGGTGGCTTGTGGTAAAGAAATTAACATTCAATTCTCTGGCAGCAGCTCTGGTGGACATTCCTGCAGTCAGCATGCCAATTGCACGCCCCCTCAACTTGAGACAACTGTAGCATTGTCTTGTGTGACAAAACTGCATATTTTAGTGGCTTTTTATTGTCCCCAGCACAAGGTGCACCTGTGTAATGATCATGCGGTTTAATCAGCTTCTTGATATGCCACACCTGTCAGGTAGATAGATTATCTTGGCAAAGGAGAAATGTTCACTAATAGGGATGTAAACAAATTTGTACACAAATTTTGAGAGATATGCTTTTTGTCCGTATGGAATATTTCAGGGATCTTTTATTTCAGCTCATGAAAAATCGGACCAACACTTTACATGTTGCGTTTTATATTTTTGTTCAGTATAACTAAAAGCTAGCTAGTTGGAGTCTGTACTTCTGTTTGTATCACTGTACAGTAAAGCAACGAGTTGAAAATATTGAACGGATACAGTACACAGAACGCACCGCAGCCTAGTGCAGCACCCTCAACATAGTGTTGCGGACTGCTCCATTGACAATGAATGACTTCTGACGGAAGGCAAAGAGGTTGATGCATCTGGTGGACATGTGGCAATAGACCTATTTGTAGGAGGTATGCTAAACGTATGGATAGCACACAAGCTGTTAACCTCAAAGTATAAACAGCTGGGAATAAGGTTGTTTTAGTGTCTGTTCTATATCTAGGAGATAAGAAGGCTCAGGAAATAGTTTTTCAATACACATTTAACCTCTTATTTTTGTTGGCTCATAACTGTCTCCACACTTCTATTAATTTGTATAAATTACCTTCAGACTAGTCCCATGACATGGTCCGACAAACACCACTGTAGCAGTGTAACATATCTTTAGTTTAATTTGACCGATTTTATATTTTTTTTTTATCTTACTCGGATTGAAGCACCGGTTTTAACTGCATTACATCAAATTTAGTGTGCCAATGGTTTTTTATTTTGTGATGTATGGAACATAACCCAGCATGAAGTTGAATTTTAAATGTTTTAAAACTGGACTAGTGTTTGAAAAATCTTTAGCAATAGGAGAGAGCTGCCTAATATAACTGAACAATGATCTTTGTATAATTAACTCATTAATAAGTAGGCATTCGTTAGCGGGCAGCGTCTGTCTGGACTAAGGCAGACAGTTTATTTGTGGGCTATTATTGAATTGAATGTATTTTGGGTAACAGACGTATACAACAAAATGTACAATGTGGACCCAGAGGAATTCACTTGAAAGTATTAATTAAAATGCTTGTTTCCAATGTGGTCCTCGATGGTAAAAAGAATAACACATACCCTACCAGTCAAAAGTTTTAGATCATCTACTCATTCAAGGGTTTTTCTTTATTTTTACTATTTTCTGCATTGTAGAATAATAGTGAATGCATCCGAACTATGAAATAACACACATGGAATCATGTAGTAACCAAAAAAGTGTTTAACAAATGAAAATATATTTAATATTTGAGATTCTTCAACTAGATACCATTTGCATTGATGAAATCAATGCACGCTCTTGCCATTCTCTCAACCAGCTTCACCTGGAATGCTTTTCCAATAGTATTGAATGAGTTCCCACATATGCTGAGTAGTTGTTGGCTGATTTTCCTTCACTCTGCGGTCCAAATCATCCCAAACCATTTTAATTTAGTTGAGGTCGGGGGATTGTGGAGGCCAGGTCATGTGATGCAGCACTCCATCACTCTCCTTCTTGGTAAAATAGCCCTTACACAGCCTAAAGGTGTGTTGGGTCATTGTCCTGTTGAAAAACAAATGATAGTCCCACTAAGCGCAAACCAGATGGGATGGCGTATCGCTGCAGAATGCTGTGGTAGCCGTGCTGGTTAAGTGTGCCATGATTTCTAAATAAATCACAGACAGTGTCACCAGCAAAGCAACCCCACACCATAACCCCCCCTCCTCCGTAATTTACGGTGGGAAATACACATATGCAGATCACCCGTTCACCCACACCTTGTCTCACAAAGACACGGCGGTTGGAACCAAAAACTCTCATTTGGAATCCAGACCAAAGGCCACATTTCCACTGGTCTAATTAATGTCCATTGCTTGTGTTTCTTTGCCAAAGCAAGTGTCTTCTTCTTACTGGTGTCCTTTAGTAGTGGTTTCTTTGCCGCAATTCGACCATGAAGCCTGATTCACACAGTCTGAACAGTTGATGTTGAGATGTGTCTGTTACTTGAACTCTGTGAAGCATTTATTTGGGCCCCAATTTCCGAGGCTGTTAACTCTAATGAACTTATCCTCTACAGCAGAGGTAACTCTGGGTCTTCCTTTCCTGTGGTGGTTCTCATGAGAGCCAGTTTCATCATAGCGCTTGATGGTAATTGCGACTGCACTTGAAGAAACTTTAACATTTCTTGAAATTTTCCGTATTGATTGACCTTCATGTCTTAAAGTAATGATGGACTGTTGTTTCTCTTTGCTTTTTTTTAGCTGTTCTTGCCATAATATGAACTTAGCCTTAATATGAACTTAGCCTTATTTGGTAAAAGACCATCTTCTGTATACCACCCCTACCTTGTCACAACACAACTGATTAGCTCAAACCCATTAAGAAGGAAAGAAATTCCACAAATTAACTTTTAACAAGGCACTGTTAATTGAAATGCATTCCAGGTGACTACCTCATGAAGCTGGTTGAGAGAATGCAAAGAGCATGCAGAGCTGTCATCAATGCAAAAGGTGGCTATTTGAAGAATCTCAAATATAAAATGTATTGTGATTTATTTGACTCTTTTTATGGTTACTACATGACTCCATATGTGTTTCATAGTTTTGATGTCTTCACTATTATTATAGAATGTAGAAAATAGTAAAAAATAAAGAAAAACCCTTGAATGAGTAGGTGTTCTGAAACTTTTGACCGGTAGTGTGTAATGATTAAAGATAAGACAAAATGTCAAACAAACATAAATACATTGATTAAACTTTACATGCAACTTTTATCTGAAAATATGAAAATCTTGTAGCCTATCCTTTGTGTGATGATTTACATAGGCTAATTTGTGTAGTGATTTTAGAAGGTGTAGCCTACTACAGTCTTGTTCAATTCTATAGGTCTAGGCTAAAAGTGAATAATAGGCCTATAATGTGAAAATCGAAAATGTTTGATCAAACGGGTAACAAATTAATTTCAATGTGATTGATGTATGTCTCTTGAATGTGTCGCAATCTGAGAGCGAGAACGCGCATTCTGCCTCTGTTACAAGTGAGTGGGGAAGGAGTAGGGGCGCGTATCCAAAGCGCGCTCACACCTGAATTATTGGGGCCACATGCATCGGCAAAAGACGAGAACGCGCGCCCTGTGTCTTCTCTGCTTCCCTCTCGGATACTGTCGTTTCCTGCATTCTAGTTGATTGGCAAGTGGGGCCGGGACGACCACTGAGTAGCGAAATACTGGGATAAGATGGAGGTTTGCGAGAGACTTTTGTGCCTGGCCGTGGTGTCCAGCGTTCTCGGCGTTGGCTCGGTTCTGGGGAAATACGTGAGAGGTATCGTCAATACCAAGGAGGTAAGGTGTTTGATACCTAATGTATCACTTGTGACAATGACACCATCATTACACTCGTCAGCGCCTTCTCATGTAGCCTAAAGCCTTTCGGTGTTTCTATTCTATTGTGAGTGTGACGAGCTCCGAAATTGCCTGATCATATTTATTCCAAACCAAGCAATTCCTCCAAGATGTTACAGGCTGTCCATACTGCCTTGTATTTGTGCGCATCTCAATGTGTGTCAGAGCAAGCGTATTTCTATCTTCGTCGTTCTGGCTCTGTGGCTCTCACCGAACGGTAGAAGCAAGCTGTGCATGTTTACGAGAATGTGACTTGCAAATCCATCTAGCATTTATTTTTCTTTGTGATAGCGCCAAGTGTTGGCGATATCCTACACTGCAACCAAAATAACTCACATCCATCATTCGCATATAATAACGGTAACCCCGCCGTTACAGGTGTACGTCAGTTGTCGCTCACGTCGCATATTGTTTATATTATTTGTCCTCATCTCACATCAGCTGTGCTCCAACACTTAACACTATCCTATCAATATAAAACACAGTCTTCTGATATCAATCTATTATCAATATCAACGATACTATTATCTGATTTAATCTGTTTCCGCGTTTAGATGCTGTGCTGTTATTGTTTCCGTGTGCACCAGACAGATGTGCGCCAGCCGCGACTATCCCGTGCACTGAGTTCTCATAACTCTTCTCATCTCAGCTCTTTTAGTGTCCTACTTCTGCATAACAGTTTGATGATCAGGTGTGATATTTAACCCATGACATTCATGACTCATAAAGTAGCCTAACACCTGTCCTACACAATACAATTAATTCCCTCTTCCCCCTTCCCTCTTCAGAAGGACCACAATGGAAATAAACTTTGTGTTATCCTTGATGATTTTCTTATTGTATGGGGAGGCGTCACTGGCTGGAGTGCCCTTATGTACGTATATATAAAAAATGGTCTAAAATCAATCACTCTCATATGTAGAAACACTTAGGCTACTTATCAGACCATGTGGCTTCCAATCAAGAGCTATTGAAAATTGACAAACTATAATATAGTTAACTTGCTAAATACACTAGTGTATGATATCAGAAATGCTTATGAATAACATAATCCATATTAGATCCCCAGCTCATGTCAGACGTACTCTATACCCTCTTCTCTTACATGGTGTGTGTTAGTCTTCCCTCAAACACCATGTCACTGCTCTGAATGGACTGAAACAACACTCATCTGGACATGTTGATATATAGTGTGTGTGTGTTGCCGTGGGACTGTTCAACACATCAGTCTTGTCTGCGGACTCCCACCCAAGGTCACACACACACAGCCTCACTCCTCCACCTCAAAGTCACAGTAGAGTACAACATGTCAAATCAGCAGGCAAGGTATGATCAGGTTCAGTGATGGTGGGGAGGATTATATGTATGATCAGGTTCAGTGATGGTGGGGAGGATTATAGGTATGATCAGGTTCAGTGATGGTGGGGAGGATTATAGGTATGATCAGGTTCAGTGATGGTGGGGAGGATTATAGGTATGATCAGGTTCAGTGATGGTGGGGAGGATTATAGGTATGATCAGGTTCAGTGATGGTGGGGAGGATTATAGGTATGATCAGGTTCAGTGATGGTGGGGAGGATTATAGGTATGATCAGGTTCAGTGATGGTGGGGAGGATTATAGGTATGATCAGGTTCAGTGATGGTGGGGAGGATTATAGGTATGATCAGGTTCAGTGATGGTGGGGAGGATTATATGTATGATCAGGTTCAGTGATGGTGGGGAGGATTATAGGTATGATCAGGTTCAGTGATGTTGGGGAGGATTGTAGGTATGATCAGGTTCAGTGATGGTGGGGAGGATTATAGGTATGATCAGGTTCAGTGATGGTGGGGAGGATTATATGTATGATCAGGTTCAGTGATGGTGGGGAGGATTATAGGTATGATCAGGTTCAGTGATGTTGGGGAGGATTGTAGGTATGATCAGGTTCAGTGATGGTGGGGAGGATTATAGGTATGATCAGGTTCAGTGATGGTGGGGAGGATTATATGTATGATCAGGTTCAGTGATGGTGGGGAGGATTATATGTATGATCAGGTTCAGTGATGGTGGGGAGGATTATAGGTATGATCAGGTTCAGTGATGTTGGGGAGGATTGTAGGTATGATCAGGTTCAGTGATGGTGGGGAGGATTATAGGTATGATCAGGTTCAGTGATGGTGGGGAGGATTATAGGTATGATCAGGTTCAGTGATGGTGGGGAGGATTATAGGTATGATCAGGTTCAGTGATGGTGGGGAGGATTATAGGTATGATCAGGTTCAGTGATGGTGGGGAGGATTATAGGTATGATCAGGTTCAGTGATGGTGGGGAGGATTATAGGTATGATCAGGTTCAGTGATGGTGGGGAGGATTATAGGTATGATCAGGTTCAGTGATGGTGGGGAGGATTATAGGTATGATCAGGTTCAGTGATGGTGGGGAGGATTATAGGTATGATCAGGTTCAGTGATGGTGTGGAGGATTATATGTATGATCAGGTTCAGTGATGGTGGGGAGGATTATATGTATGATCAGGTTCAGTGATGGTGGGGAGGATTATATGTATGATCAGGTTCAGTGATGGTGGGGAGGATTATATGTATGATCAGGTTCAGTGATGGTGGGGAGGATTATATGTATGATCAGGTTCAGTGATGGTGGGGAGGATTATATGTATGATCAGGTTCAATGATGGTGGGGAGGATTATATGTATGATCAGGTTCAGTGATGGTGGGGAGGATTATATGTATGATCAGGTTCAGTGATGGTGGGGAGGATTATATGTATGATCAGGTTCAGTGATGGTGGGGAGGATTATAGGTATGATCAGGTTCAGTGATGGTGGGGAGGATTATAGGTATGATCAGGTTCAGTGATGGTGGGGAGGATTATATGTATGATCAGGTTCAGTGATGGTGGGGAGGATTATATGTATGATCAGGTTCAGTGATGGTGGGGAGGATTATAGGTATGATCAGGTTCAGTGATGGTGGGGAGGATTATAGGTATGATCAGGTTCAGTGATGGTGGGGAGGATTATAGGTATGATCAGGTTCAGTGATGGTGGGGAGGATTATATGTATGATCAGGTTCAGTGATGGTGGGGAGGATTATAGGTATGATCAGGTTCAGTGATGGTGGGGAGGATTATATGTATGATCAGGTTCAGTGATGGTGTGGAGGATTATATGTATGATCAGGTTCAGTGATGGTGGGGAGGATTGTAGGTATGTTCAGGTTCAGTGATGGTGGGGAGGATTATAGGTATGTTCAGGTTCAGTGATGGCAGGTTCAGGTATGTTCAGGTTCAGTGATGTGGGGAGGATTCTAGGTATGATCAGGTTCAGTGATGATGGGGAGGATTATATGTATGTTCAGGTTAAGTGATGGTGGGAAGGATTATAGGTATGATCAGGTTCAGTGATGGTGGGAGGATTATAGGTATGATCAGGTTCAGTGATGATGGGGAGGATTATATATGTATGTTCAGGTTCGTGATGGTGGGAAGGATTGTAGGTATGATCAGGTTCAGTGATGGTGTGGAGGATTATATGTATGATCAGGTTCAGTGATGGTGGGGAGGATTATATGTATGTTCAGGTTCAGTGTGTTCAGTGATGGTGGGGAGGATTATATGTATGTTCAGGTTCAGTGTTCAGTGATGGTGGGGAGGATTATATATATGATCAGGTTCAGTGATGGTGGGAAGGATTGTAGGTATGATCAGGTTCAGTGATGGTGGGGAGGATTATAGGTATGATCAGGTTCAGTGATGGTGGGGAGGATTATAGGTATGATCAGGTTCAGTGATGGTGGGGAGGATTATAGGTATGATCAGGTTCAGTGATGGTGGGAGGATTGTAGGTATGATCAGGTTCAGTGATGGTGGGGAGGATTGTAGGTATGATCAGGTTCAGTGATGGTGGGGAGGATTATAGGTATGATCAGGTTCAGTGATGGTGGGGAGGATTATATGTATGATCAGGTTCAGTGATGGTGGGGAGGATTATAGGTATGATCAGGTTCAGTGATGGTATGGGAGGATTATAGGTATGATCAGGTTCAGTGATGGTGGGGAGGATTATATGTATGATCAGGTTCAGTGCTGTTCAGTTATATGTATGATCAGGTTCAGTGATGGTGGGGAGGATTATATGTATGATCAGGTTCAGTGATGGTGGGGAGGATTATATGTATGATCAGGTTCAGTGATGGTGGGGAGGATTATATGTATGATCAGGTTCAGTGATGGTGGGGAGGATTATATGTATGATCAGGTTCAGTGATGGTGGGGAGGATTATATGTATGATCAGGTTCAGTGATGGTGGGGAGGATTATAGGTATGATCAGGTTCAGTGATGGTGGGGAGGATTATATGTATGATCAGGTTCAGTGATGGTGGGGAGGATTATATGTATGATCAGGTTCAGTGATGGTGGGGAGGATTATATGTATGATCAGGTTCAGTGATGGTGGGGAGGATTATAGGTATGATCAGGTTCAGTGATGGTGGGGAGGATTATAGGTATGTTCAGGTTCAGTGATGGTGGGGAGGATTGTAGGTATGTTCAGGTTCAGTGATGGTGGGGAGGATTATAGGTATGATCAGGTTCAGTGATGATGGGGAGGATTATATGTATGTTCAGGTTAAGTGATGGTGGGAAGGATTGTAGGTATGATCAGGTTCAGTGATGGTGTGGAGGATTATATGTATGATCAGGTTCAGTGATGGTGGGGAGGATTATAGGTATGATCAGGTTCAGTGATGGTGGGGAGGATTATATGTATGATCAGGTTCAGTGATGGTGTGGAGGATTATATGTATGATCAGGTTCAGTGATGGTGGGGAGGATTGTAGGTATGTTCAGGTTCAGTGATGGTGGGGAGGATTATAGGTATGTTCAGGTTCAGTGATGGCGGGGAGGATTGTAGGTATGTTCAGGTTCAGTGATGGTGGGGAGGATTCTAGGTATGATCAGGTTCAGTGATGATGGGGAGGATTATATGTATGTTCAGGTTAAGTGATGGTGGGAAGGATTGTAGGTATGATCAGGTTCAGTGATGGTGTGGAGGATTATAGGTATGATCAGGTTCAGTGATGATGGGGAGGATTATATGTATGTTCAGGTTAAGTGATGGTGGGAAGGATTGTAGGTATGATCAGGTTCAGTGATGGTGTGGAGGATTATATGTATGATCAGGTTCAGTGATGGTGGGGAGGATTATATGTATGTTCAGGTTCAGTGTGTTCAGTGATGGTGGGGAGGATTATATGTATGATCAGGTTCAGTGATGGTGGGAAGGATTGTAGTATGATCAGGTTCAGTGATGGTGGGGAGGATTATATGTATGATCAGGTTCAGTGATGGTGGGAGGATTATAGGTATGATCAGGTTCAGTGATGGTGGGGAGGATTGTAGGTATGATCAGGTTCAGTGATGGTGGGGAGGATTATATGTATGATCAGGTTCAGTGATGGTGGGGAGGATTATATGTATGATCAGGTTCAGTGATGGTGGGGAGGATTATATGTATGATCAGGTTCAGTGATGGTGGGGAGGATTATAGGTATGTTCAGGTTCAGTGATGGTGGGGAGGATTGTAGGTATGATCAGGTTCAGTGATGGTGGGGAGGATTATAGGTATGATCAGGTTCAGTGATGATGGGGAGGATTATATGTATGATCAGGTTCAGTGATGGTGGGGGATTGTAGGTATGGATTATTATATGTATGATCAGGTTCAGTGATGGTGGGGAGGATTATATGTATGTTCAGGTTCAGTGATGGTGGGGAGGATTATATGTATGATCAGGTTCAGTGATGGTGGGAAGGATTGTAGGTATGATCAGGTTCAGTGATGGTGGGGAGGATTATAGGTATGATCAGGTTCAGTGATGGTGGGGAGGATTATAGGTATGATCAGGTTCAGTGATGGTGGGGAGGATTGTAGGTATGATCAGGTTCAGTGATGGTGGGGAGGATTATATGTATGATCAGGTTCAGTGATGGTGGGGAGGATTATATGTATGATCAGGTTCAGTGATGGTGGGGAGGATTATATGTATGATCAGGTTCAGGGTGGGGAGGATTATAGGTATGTTCAGGTTCAGTGATGGTGGGGAGGATTATAGGTATGTTCAGGTTCAGTGATGGTGGGGAGGATTATATGTATGATCAGGTTCAGTGATGGTGGGGAGGATTATATGTATGTTCAGGTTCAGTGATGGTGGGGAAGGATTATAGGTATGATCAGGTTCAGTGATGGTGGGGAGGATTATATGTATGATCAGGTTCAGTGATGGTGGGGAGGATTATAGGTATGATCAGGTTCAGTGATGGTGGGGAGGATTATATGTATGATCAGGTTCAGTGATGGTGGGAGGATTATATGTATGATCAGGTTCAGTGATGGTGGGGAGGATTGTAGGTATGTTCAGGTTCAGTGATGGTGGGGAGGATTATAGGTATGTTCAGGTTCAGTGATGGTGGGGAGGATTATATGTTCAGGTTCAGTGATGGTGGGGAGGATTCTAGGTATGATCAGGTTCAGTGATGATGGGGAGGATTATATGTATGTTCAGGTTCAGTGATGGTGGGAAGGATTGAGGTATTCAGGTTCAGTGATGGTGTGGAGGATTATAGGTATGATCAGGTTCAGTGATGATGGGGAGGATTATATGTATGTTCAGGTTAAGTGATGGTGGGAAGGATTGTAGGTATGATCAGGTTCAGTGATGGTGGGAGGATTATATGTATGATCAGGTTCAGTGATGGTGGGGAGGATTATATGTATGTTCAGGTTCAGTGTTCAGTGATGGTGGGGAGGATTATATGTATGATCAGGTTCAGTGATGGTGGGAAGGATTGTAGGTATGATCAGGTTCAGTGATGGTGGGGAGGATTGTAGGTATGATCAGGTTCAGTGATGGTGGGGAGGATTATAGGTATGATCAGGTTCAGTGATGGTGGGGAGGATTATAGGTATGATCAGGTTCAGTGATGGTGGGAGGATTATAGGTATGATCAGGTTCAGTGATGGTGGGGAGGATTATATGGTATGATCAGGTTCAGTGATGGTGGGGAGGATTATAGGTATGTTCAGGTTCAGGTTCAGTGATGGTGGGGAGGATTATATGTATGATCAGGTTCAGTGATGGTGGGGAGGATTGTAGGTATGTTCAGGTTCAGTGATGGTGGGGAGGATTATAGGTATGATCAGGTTCAGTGATGATGGGGAGGATTATATGTATGTTCAGGTTATGATGGTGGGAAGGATTGTAGGTATGATCAGGTTCAGTGATGGTGGGGAGGATTATATGTTCAGGTATGATGGTGGGAGGTTCAGTGATGGTGGGGAGGATTGTAGGTATGATCAGGTTCAGTGATGGTGGGGAGGATTATATGTATGATCAGGTTCAGTGATGGTGGGGAGGATTATATGTATGATCAGGTTCAGTGATGGTGGGGAGGATTATATGTATGATCAGGTTCAGTGATGGTGGGGAGGATTATATGTATGATCAGGTTCAGTGATGGTGGGGAGGATTATATGTATGATCAGGTTCAGTGATGGTGGGGAGGATTATATGTATGATCAGGTTCAGTGATGGTGGGGAGGATTATATGTATGATCAGGTTCAGTGATGGTGGGGAGGATTATATGTATGATCAGGTTCAGTGATGGTGGGGAGGATTATATGTATGATCAGGTTCAGTGATGGTGGGAGGATTATAGGTTCAGGTTCAGATGGTGGGGAGGATTATAGGTATGATCAGGTTCAGTGATGGTGGGGAGGATTATATGTATGATCAGGTTCAGTGATGGTGGGGAGGATTATAGGTATGATCAGGTTCAGTGATGGTGGGGAGGATTATATGTATCAGGTTCAGTGATGGTGGGGAGGATTATATGTATGATCAGGTTCAGTGATGGTGGGGAGGATTATATGTATGATCAGGTTCAGTGATGGTGGGGAGGATTATATGTATGATCAGGTTCAGTGATGGTGGGAGGATTATAGGTATGGTCAGGTTCAGTGATGGTGGGGAGGATTATATGTATGATCAGGTTCAGTGATGGTGGGGAGGATTATAGGTATGATCAGGTTCAGTGATGGTGGGGAGGATTATATGTATGATCAGGTTCAGTGATGGTGGGGAGGATTATATGTATGATCAGGTTCAGTGATGGTGGGGAGGATTATATGTATGATCAGGTTCAGTGATGGTGGGGAGGATTATAGGTATGATCAGGTTCAGTGATGGTGGGGAGGATTATATGTATGATCAGGTTCAGTGATGGTGGGGAGGATTATATGTATGATCAGGTTCAGTGATGGTGGGGAGGATTATATGTATGATCAGGTTCAGTGATGGTGGGAGGATTATATGTATGATCAGGTTCAGTGATGGTGGGAGGATTATAGGTAGGTTCAGTGATGGTGGGGAGGATTGTAGGTATGTTCAGGTTCAGTGATGGGGGGAGGATTATAGGTATGATCAGGTTCAGTGATGGTGGGGAGGATTGTAGGTATGTTCAGGTTCAGTGATGGTGGGGAGGATTATAGGTATGATCAGGTTCAGTGATGATGGGGAGGAGTATATGTATGTTCAGGTTCAGTGATGGGGGAAGGATTGTAGGTATGATCAGGTTCAGTGATGGTGGGAGGATTATAGGTATGATCAGGTTCAGTGATGATGGGGAGGATTATATGTATGTTCAGGTTAAGTGGTGGGAAGGATTGTAGGTATGATCAGGTTCAGTGATGGTGTGGAGGATTATATGTATGATCAGGTTCAGTGATGGTGGGGAGGATTATATGTATGTTCAGGTTCAGTGTGTTCAGTGATGGTGGGGAGGATTATATGTATGATCAGGTTCAGTGATGGTGGGAAGGATTGTAGGTATGATCAGGTTCAGTGATGGTGGGGAGGATTGTAGGTATGATCAGGTTCAGTGATGGTGGGGAGGATTATAGGTATGATCAGGTTCAGTGATGGTGGGGAGGATTGTAGGTATGATCAGGTTCAGTGATGGTGGGGAGGATTGTAGGTATGATCAGGTTCAGTGATGGTGGGAGGATTGTAGGTATGTTCAGGTTCAGTGATGGCGGGGAGGATTATAGGTATGTTCAGGTTCAGTGTGTTCAGTGATGGTGGGGAGGATTATATGTATGATCAGGTTCAGTGATGGTGGGGAGGATTGTAGGTATGTTCAGGTTCAGTGATGGTGGGGAGGATTATAGGTATGATCAGGTTCAGTGATGATGGGGAGGATTATATGTATGTTCAGGTTAAGTGATGGTGGGAAGGATTGTAGGTATGATCAGGTTCAGTGATGGTGGGGAGGATTGTAGGTATGTTCAGGTTCAGTGATGGTGGGAAGGATTGTATGTATGATCAGGTTCAGTGATGGTGGGAGGATTGTAGGTATGATCAGGTTCAGTGATGGTGGGGAGGATTATATGTATGATCAGGTTCAGTGATGGTGGGGAGGATTATATGTATGATCAGGTTCAGTGATGGTGGGGAGGATTATATGTATGATCAGGTTCAGTGATGGTGGGGAGGATTATATGTATGATCAGGTTCAGTGATGGTGGGGAGGATTATATGTATGATCAGGTTCAGTGATGGTGGGGAGGATTATATGTATGATCAGGTTCAGTGATGGTGGGGAGGATTATATGTATGATCAGGTTCAGTGATGGTGGGGAGGATTATATGTATGATCAGGTTCAGTGATGGTGGGGAGGATTATATGTATGATCAGGTTCAGTGATGGTGGGGAGGATTATATGTATGATCAGGTTCAGTGATGGTGGGGAGGATTATAGGTATGATCAGGTTCAGTGATGGTGGGGAGGATTATATGTATGATCAGGTTCAGTGATGGTGGGGAGGATTATAGGTATGATCAGGTTCAGTGATGGTGGGGAGGATTATATGTATGATCAGGTTCAGTGATGGTGGGGAGGATTATATGTATGATCAGGTTCAGTGATGGTGGGGAGGATTATAGGTATGATCAGGTTCAGTGATGGTGGGGAGGATTATATGTATGATCAGGTTCAGTGATGGTGGGAGGATTATAGGTATGATCAGGTTCAGTGATGGTGGGGAGGATTATATGTATGATCAGGTTCAGTGATGGTGGGGAGGATTATAGGTATGATCAGGTTCAGTGATGGTGGGGAGGATTATATGTATGATCAGGTTCAGTGATGGTGGGGAGGATTATATGTATGATCAGGTTCAGTGATGGTGGGGAGGATTATATGTATGATCAGGTTCAGTGATGTTGGGGAGGATTATAGGTATGATCAGGTTCAGTGATGGTGGGGAGGATTATATGTATGATCAGGTTCAGTGATGGTGGGGAGGATTATATGTATGATCAGGTTCAGTGATGGTGGGGAGGATTATATGTATGATCAGGTTCAGTGATGGTGGGGAGGATTATATGTATGATCAGGTTCGGTGATGGTGGGGAGGATTATAGGTAGGTTCAGTGATGGTGGGGAGGATTGTAGGTATGTTCAGGTTCAGTGATGGTGGGGAGGATTATAGGTATGATCAGGTTCAGTGATGGCGGGGAGGATTGTAGGTATGTTCAGGTTCAGTGATGGTGGGGAGGATTATAGGTATGATCAGGTTCAGTGATGATGGGGAGGAGTATATGTATGTTCAGGTTCAGTGATGGGGGGAAGGATTGTAGGTATGATCAGGTTCAGTGATGGTGTGGAGGATTATAGGTATGATCAGGTTCAGTGATGATGGGGAGGATTATATGTATGTTCAGGTTAAGTGATGGTGGGAAGGATTGTAGGTATGATCAGGTTCAGTGATGGTGTGGAGGATTATATGTATGATCAGGTTCAGTGATGGTGGGGAGGATTATATGTATGTTCAGGTTCAGTGTGTTCAGTGATGGTGGGGAGGATTATATGTATGATCAGGTTCAGTGATGGTGGGGAGGATTATATGTATGATCAGGTTCAGTGATGGTGGGGAGGATTGTAGGTATGATCAGGTTCAGTGATGGTGGGGAGGATTATAGGTATGATCAGGTTCAGTGATGGTGGGGAGGATTGTAGGTATGATCAGGTTCAGTGATGGTGGGAGGATTGTAGGTATGATCAGGTTCAGTGATGGTGGGGAGGATTGTAGGTATGATCAGGTTCAGTGATGGTGGGGAGGATTATAGGTATGTTCAGGTTCAGTGTGTTCAGTGATGGTGGGGAGGATTATATGTATGATCAGGTTCAGTGATGGTGGGGAGGATTGTAGGTATGTTCAGGTTCAGTGATGGTGGGGAGGATTATAGGTATGATCAGGTTCAGTGATGATGGGGAGGATTATATGTATGTTCAGGTTCAGTGATGGTGGGGAGGATTATATGTATGATCAGGTTCAGTGATGGTGGGGAGGATTATATGTATGATCAGGTTCAGTGATGGTGGGGAGGATTATATGTATGATCAGGTTCAGTGATGGTGGGGAGGATTATAGGTATGATCAGGTTCAGTGATGGTGGGGAGGATTATATGTATGATCAGGTTCAGTGATGGTGGGAGGATTATAGGTATGATCAGGTTCAGTGATGGTGGGGAGGATTATATGTATGATCAGGTTCAGTGATGGTGGGGAGGATTATAGGTATGATCAGGTTCAGTGATGGTGGGGAGGATTATATGTATGATCAGGTTCAGTGATGGTGGGGAGGATTATATGTATGATCAGGTTCAGTGATGGTGGGGAGGATTATATGTATGATCAGGTTCAGTGATGGTGGGGAGGATTATAGGTATGATCAGGTTCAGTGATGGTGGGGAGGATTATATGTATGATCAGGTTCAGTGATGGTGGGGAGGATTATATGTATGATCGGGTTCAGTGATGGTGGGGAGGATTATATGTATGATCAGGTTCAGTGATGGTGGGGAGGATTATATGTATGATCAGGTTCGGTGATGGTGGGGAGGATTATAGGTAGGTTCAGTGATGGTGGGGAGGATTGTAGGTATGTTCAGGTTCAGTGATGGTGGGGAGGATTATAGGTATGATCAGGTTCAGTGATGATTGGGAGGATTATATGTATGTTCAGGTTAAGTGATGGTGGGAAGGATTGTAGGTATGATCAGGTTCAGTGATGGTGTGGAGTATTATATGTATGATCAGGTTCAGTGATGGTGGGGAGGATTATAGGTATGATCAGGTTCAGTGATGGTGGGGAGGATTATATGTATGATCAGGTTCAGTGATGGTGTGGAGGATTATATGTATGATCAGGTTCAGTGATGGTGGGGAGGATTGTAGGTATGTTCAGGTTCAGTGATGGTGGGGAGGATTATAGGTATGTTCAGGTTCAGTGATGGCGGGGAGGATTGTAGGTATGTTCAGGTTCAGTGATGGTGGGGAGGATTATAGGTATGATCAGGTTCAGTGATGATGGGGAGGAGTATATGTATGTTCAGGTTCAGTGATGGGGGAAGGATTGTAGGTATGATCAGGTTCAGTGATGGTGGAGGATTATAGGTATGATCAGGTTCAGTGATGATGGGGAGGATTATATGTATGTTCAGGTTAAGTGATGGTGGGAAGGATTGTAGGTATGATCAGGTTCAGTGATGGTGTGGAGGATTATATGTATGATCAGGTTCAGTGATGGTGGGGAGGATTATATGTATGTTCAGGTTCAGTGTGTTCAGTGATGGTGGGGAGGATTATATGTATGTTCAGGTTCAGTGTGTTCAGTGATGGTGGGGAGGATTATATGTATGATCAGGTTCAGTGATGGTGGGAAGGATTGTAGGTATGATCAGGTTCAGTGATGGTGGGGAGGATTGTAGGTATGATCAGGTTCAGTGATGGTGGGGAGGATTATAGGTATGATCAGGTTCAGTGATGGTGGGGAGGATTGTAGGTATGATCAGGTTCAGTGATGGTGGGAGGATTGTAGGTATGATCAGGTTCAGTGATGGTGGGGAGGATTGTAGGTATGATCAGGTTCAGTGATGGTGGGGAGGATTATAGGTATGTTCAGGTTCAGTGTGTTCAGTGATGGTGGGGAGGATTATATGTATGATCAGGTTCAGTGATGGTGGGGAGGATTGTAGGTATGTTCAGGTTCAGTGATGGTGGGGAGGATTATAGGTATGATCAGGTTCAGTGATGATGGGGAGGATTATATGTATGTTCAGGTTAAGTGATGGTGGGAGGATTGTAGGTATGATCAGGTTCAGTGATGGTGGGGAGGATTGTAGGTATGATCAGGTTCAGTGATGGTGGGGAGGATTGTATGTATGATCAGGTTCAGTGATGGTGGGAGGATTGTAGGTATGATCAGGTTCAGTGATGGTGGGGAGGATTGTATGTATGATCAGGTTCAGTGATGGTGGGAGGATTGTAGGTATGTTCAGGTTCAGTGATGGCGGGGAGGATTATAGGTATGTTCAGGTTCAGTGTGTTCAGTGATGGTGGGGAGGATTATATGTATGATCAGGTTCAGTGATGGTGGGAAGGATTGTAGGTATGATCAGGTTCAGTGATGGTGGGGAGGATTATAGGTATGTTCAGGTTCAGTGATGGCGGGGAGGATTATAGGTATGTTCAGGTTCAGTGTGTTCAGTGATGGTGGGGAGGATTATAGGTATGTTCAGGTTCAGTGTGTTCAGTGATGGTGGGGAGGATTATATGTATGATCAGGTTCAGTGATGGTGGGGAGGATTATATGTATGATCAGGTTCAGTGGTGGTGGGGAGGATTGTAGGTATGATCAGGTTCAGTGATGGTGGGAGGATTGTAGGTATGATCAGGTTCGGTGATGGTGGGGAGGATTGTAGGTATGATCAGGTTCAGTGATGGTGGGGAGGATTATAGGTATGATCAGGTTCAGTGATGGTGGGGAGGATTATAGGTATGTTCAGGTTCAGTGATGGCGGGGAGGATTATAGGTATGATCAGGTTCAGTGATGGCGGGGAGGATTATAGGTATATTCAGGTTCAGTGATGGTGGGGAGGATTATATGTATGATCAGGTTCAGTGATGGTGGGGAGGATTGTAGGTATGATCAGGTTCAGTGATGGTGGGGAGGATTATAGGTATGATCAGGTTCAGTGATGGTGGGGAGGATTATAGGTATGATCAGGTTCAGTGATGGTGGGGAGGATTGTAGGTATGATCAGGTTCAGTGATGGTGGGGAGGATTGTAGGTATGATCAGGTTCAGTGATGGTGGGGAGGATTATAGGTATGATCAGGTTCAGTGATGGTGGGGAGGATTGTATGTATGATCAGGTTCAGTGATGGTGGGAGGATTGTAGGTATGTTCAGGTTCAGTGATGGCGGGAGGATTATAGGTATGTTCAGGTTCAGTGTGTTCAGTGATGGTGGGGAGGATTGTAGGTATGATCAGGTTCAGTGATGGTGGGGAGGATTATAGGTATGATCAGGTTCAGTGATGGTGGGGAGGATTATATGTATGATCAGGTTCAGTGATGGTGTGGAGGATTATATGTATGATCAGGTTCAGTGATGGTGGGGAGGATTGTAGGTATGTTCAGGTTCAGTGATGGTGGGGAGGATTATAGGTATGTTCAGGTTCAGTGATGGCGGGGAGGATTGTAGGTATGTTCAGGTTCAGTGATGGTGGGGAGGATTATAGGTATGATCAGGTTCAGTGATGATGGGGAGGAGTATATGTATGTTCAGGTTCAGTGATGGGGGGAAGGATTGTAGGTATGATCAGGTTCAGTGATGGTGTGGAGGATTATAGGTATGATCAGGTTCAGTGATGATGGGGAGGATTATATGTATGTTCAGGTTAAGTGATGGTGGGAAGGATTGTAGGTATGATCAGGTTCAGTGATGGTGTGGAGGATTATATGTATGATCAGGTTCAGTGATGGTGGGGAGGATTATATGTATGTTCAGGTTCAGTGTGTTCAGTGATGGTGGGGAGGATTATATGTATGTTCAGGTTCAGTGTGTTCAGTGATGGTGGGGAGGATTATATGTATGATCAGGTTCAGTGATGGTGGGAAGGATTGTAGGTATGATCAGGTTCAGTGATGGTGGGGAGGATTGTAGGTATGATCAGGTTCAGTGATGGTGGGGAGGATTATAGGTATGATCAGGTTCAGTGATGGTGGGGAGGATTGTAGGTATGATCAGGTTCAGTGATGGTGGGAGGATTGTAGGTATGATCAGGTTCAGTGATGGTGGGGAGGATTGTAGGTATGATCAGGTTCAGTGATGGTGGGGAGGATTATAGGTATGTTCAGGTTCAGTGTGTTCAGTGATGGTGGGGAGGATTATATGTATGATCAGGTTCAGTGATGGTGGGGAGGATTGTAGGTATGTTCAGGTTCAGTGATGGTGGGGAGGATTATAGGTATGATCAGGTTCAGTGATGATGGGGAGGATTATATGTATGTTCAGGTTAAGTGATGGTGGGAAGGATTGTAGGTATGATCAGGTTCAGTGATGGTGGGGAGGATTGTAGGTATGATCAGGTTCAGTGATGGTGGGGAGGATTGTATGTATGATCAGGTTCAGTGATGGTGGGAGGATTGTAGGTATGATCAGGTTCAGTGATGGTGGGGAGGATTGTATGTATGATCAGGTTCAGTGATGGTGGGAGGATTGTAGGTATGTTCAGGTTCAGTGATGGCGGGAGGATTATAGGTATGTTCAGGTTCAGTGTGTTCAGTGATGGTGGGGAGGATTATATGTATGATCAGGTTCAGTGATGGTGGGAAGGATTGTAGGTATGATCAGGTTCAGTGATGGTGGGGAGGATTATAGGTATGTTCAGGTTCAGTGTGGGCGGTGATGGCGGGGAGGATTATAGGTATGTTCAGGTTCAGTGTGTTCAGTGATGGTGGGGAGGATTATAGGTATGTTCAGGTTCAGTGTGTTCAGTGATGGTGGGGAGGATTATAGGTATGTTCAGGTTCAGTGTGTTCAGTGATGGTGGGGAGGATTATATGTATGATCAGGTTCAGTGGTGGTGGGGAGGATTGTAGGTATGTTCAGGTTCAGTGATGGTGGGAGGATTGTAGGTATGATCAGGTTCAGTGATGGTGGGGAGGATTGTAGGTATGATCAGGTTCAGTGATGGTGGGGAGGATTATAGGTATGATCAGGTTCAGTGATGGTGGGGAGGATTATAGGTATGTTCAGGTTCAGTGATGGCGGGGAGGATTATAGGTATGATCAGGTTCAGTGATGGCGGGGAGGATTATAGGTATATTCAGGTTCAGTGATGGTGGGGAGGATTATATGTATGATCAGGTTCAGTGATGGTGGGGAGGATTGTAGGTATGATCAGGTTCAGTGATGGTGGGGAGGATTATAGGTATGATCAGGTTCAGTGATGGTGGGGAGGATTATAGGTATGATCAGGTTCAGTGATGGTGGGGAGGATTGTAGGTATGATCAGGTTCAGTGATGGTGGGGAGGATTGTAGGTATGATCAGGTTCAGTGATGGTGGGGAGGATTGTAGGTATGATCAGGTTCAGTGATGGTGGGGAGGATTGTATGTATGATCAGGTTCAGTGATGGTGGGAGGATTGTAGGTATGTTCAGGTTCAGTGATGGCGGGGAGGATTATAGGTATGTTCAGGTTCAGTGTGTTCAGTGATGGTGGGGAGGATTATATGTATGATCAGGTTCAGTGGTGGTGGGGAGGATTGTAGGTATGTTCAGGTTCAGTGATGGTGGGAGGATTGTAGGTATGATCAGGTTCAGTGATGGTGGGGAGGATTGTAGGTATGATCAGGTTCAGTGATGGTGGGGAGGATTATAGGTATGATCAGGTTCAGTGATGGTGGGGAGGATTATAGGTATGTTCAGGTTCAGTGATGGCGGGGAGGATTATAGGTATGATCAGGTTCAGTGATGGCGGGGAGGATTATAGGTATATTCAGGTTCAGTGATGGTGGGGAGGATTATATGTATGATCAGGTTCAGTGATGGTGGGGAGGATTGTAGGTATGATCAGGTTCAGTGATGGTGGGGAGGATTATAGGTATGATCAGGTTCAGTGATGGTGGGGAGGATTATAGGTATGATCAGGTTCAGTGATGGTGGGGAGGATTGTAGGTATGATCAGGTTCAGTGATGGTGGGGAGGATTGTAGGTATGATCAGGTTCAGTGATGGTGGGGAGGATTATAGGTATGATCAGGTTCAGTGATGGTGGGGAGGATTGTATGTATGATCAGGTTCAGTGATGGTGGGAGGATTGTAGGTATGTTCAGGTTCAGTGATGGCGGGAGGATTATAGGTATGTTCAGGTTCAGTGTGTTCAGTGATGGTGGGGAGGATTATATGTATGATCAGGTTCAGTGATGGTGGGAAGGATTGTAGGTATGATCAGGTTCAGTGATGGTGGGGAGGATTATAGGTATGTTCAGGTTCAGTGATGGCGGGGAGGATTATAGGTATGTTCAGGTTCAGTGATGGTGGGGAGGATTATATGTATGATCAGGTTCAGTGGTGGTGGGGAGGATTGTAGGTATGATCAGGTTCAGTGATGGTGGGAGGATTGTAGGTATGATCAGGTTCGGTGATGGTGGGGAGGATTGTAGGTATGATCAGGTTCAGTGATGGTGGGGAGGATTATAGGTATGATCAGGTTCAGTGATGGTGGGGAGGATTATAGGTATGTTCAGGTTCAGTGATGGCGGGGAGGATTATAGGTATGATCAGGTTCAGTGATTGCGGGGAGGATTATAGGTATATTCAGGTTCAGTGATGGTGGGGAGGATTATATGTATGATCAGGTTCAGTGATGGTGGGGAGGATTGTAGGTATGATCAGGTTCAGTGATGGTGGGGAGGATTATAGGTATGATCAGGTTCAGTGATGGTGGGGAGGATTATAGGTATGATCAGGTTCAGTGATGGTGGGGAGGATTGTAGGTATGATCAGGTTCAGTGATGGTGGGGAGGATTATAGGTATGATCAGGTTCAGTGTTGGTGGGGAGGATTGTAGGTATGATCAGGTTCAGTGATGGTGGGGAGGATTATAGGTATGTTCAGGTTTAGTGATGGTGGGGAGGATTATAGGTATGATCAGGTTCAGTGATGGTGGGGAGGATTATAGGTATGATCAGGTTCAGTGTTGGTGGGGAGGATTGTAGGTATGATCAGGTTCAGTTATGGTGGGAGGATTATATGTATGATCAGGTTCAGTGATGGTGGGGAGGATTATATGTATGATCAGGTTCAGTGATGGTGGGGAGGATTATAGGTATGTTCAGGTTCAGTGTGTTCAGTGATGGTGGGGAGGATTATAGGTATGTTCAGGTTCAGTGATGGTGGGGAGGATTATAGGTATGTTCAGGTTCAGTGTGTTCAGTGATGGTGGGGAGGATTATAGGTATGTTCAGGTTCAGTGATGGTGGGGAGGATTATAGGTATGTTCAGGTTCAGTGTGTTCAGTGATGGTGGGGAGGATTATAGGTATGTTCAGATTCAGTGATGGTGGGGAGGATTATAGGTATGTTCAGGTTCAGTGATGGTGGGGAGGATTATAGGTATGTTCAGGTTCAGTGATGGTGGGGAGGATTATAGGTATGTTCAGATTCAGTGATGGTGGGGAGGATTATAGGTATGTTCAGGTTCAGTGATGGTGGGGAGGATTATAGGTATGTTCAGTGATGGTGGGGAGGGTTATATGTATGATCAGGTTCAGTGATGGTGGGGAGGATTATATGTATGATCAGGTTCAGTGATGGTGTGGTGGATTGTAGGTATGATCAGGTTCAGTGATGGCGGGGAGGATTATAGGTATGATCAGGTTCAGTGATGGTGGGGAGGATTATAGGTATGATCAGGTTCAGTTATGGTGGGGAGGATTATAGGTATGATCAGGTTCAGTGATGGTGGGGAGGATTATAGGTATGATCAGGTTCAGTTATGGTGGGGAGGATTATAGGTATGTTCAGGTTCAGTGATGGTGGGGAGGATTATAGGTATGATCAGGTTCAGTGATGGTGTGGAGGATTATAGGTATGTTCAGGTTCAGTGATGGTGGGGAGGATTATAGGTATGTTCAGGTTCAGTGATGGTGGGGAGGATTATAGGTGTGTTCAGTGATGGTGGGGAGGGTTATAGGTATGATCAGGTTCAGTGATGGTGGGCAGGATTATAGGTATGATCAGGTTCAGTTATAGTGGTGGGGAGGATTATAGGTATGATCAGGTTCAGTGATGGTGGGGAGGATTATAGGTATGTTCAGTGATGGTGGGGAGGATTATAGATATGATCAGGTTCAGTGATGGTGGGGAGGATTATAGGTATGATCAGGTTCAGTGATGGTGGGGAGGATTATAGGTATGTTCAGGTTCAGTGATGGTGGGGAGGATTATAGGTATGTTCAGTGATGGTGGGGAGGATTATAGGTATGATCAGGTTCAGTGATGGTGGGGAGGATTATAGGTATGATCAGGTTCAGTTATGGTGGGGAGGATTATAGGTATGATCAGGTTCAGTGATGGTGGGGAGGATTATAGGTATGATCAGGTTCAGTGATGGTGTGGAGGATTATAGGTATGTTCAGGTTCAGTGATGGTGGGGAGGATTATAGGTATGTTCAGGTTCAGTGATGGTGGGGAGGATTATAGGTGTGTTCAGTGATGGTGGGGAGGGTTATAGGTATGATCAGGTTCAGTGATGGTGGGCAGGATTATAGGTATGATCAGGTTCAGTTATGGTGGGGAGGATTATAGGTATGTTCAGGTTCAGTGATGGTGGGGAGGATTATAGGTATGTTCAGTGATGGTGGGGAGGGTTATAGGTATGATCAGGTTCAGTGATGGTGGGCAGGATTATAGGTATGTTCAGGTTCAGTGATGGTGGGGAGGATTATAGGTATGTTCAGGTTCAGTGATGGTGGGGAGGATTATAGGTATGTTCAGTGATGGTGGGGAGGATTATAGGTATGATCAGGTTCAGTGATGGTGGGGAGGATTATAGGTATGTTCAGGTTCAGTGATGGTGGGGAGGATTATAGGTATGATCAGGTTCAGTGATGGTGGGGAGGATTATAGGTATGTTCAGGTTCAGTGATGGTGGGGAGGATTATAGGTATGATCAGGTTCAGTGATGGTGGGGAGGATTATAGGTATGATCAGGTTCAGTGATGGTGGGGAGGATTATAGGTATGATCAGGTTCAGTGATGGTGGGGAGGATTATAGGTATGATCAGGTTCAGTGATGGTGGGGAGGATTATAGGTATGATCAGGTTCAGTGATGGTGGGGAGGATTATAGGTATGATCAGGTTCAGTGATGGTGGGGAGGATTATAGGTATGTTCAGTGATGGTGGGGAGGGTTATAGGTATGATCAGGTTCAGTGATGGTGGGCAGGATTATAGGTATGTTCAGGTTCAGTGATGTTGGGGAGGATTATAGGTATGTTCAGGTTCAGTGATGATGGGGAGGATTATAGGTATGATCAGGTTCAGTGATGGTGGGGAGGATTATAGGTATGATCAGGTTCAGTGATGATGGGGAGGATTATAGGTATGATCAGGTTCAGTGATGGTGGGGAGGATTATAGGTATGATCAGGTTCAGTGATGGTGGGGAGGATTATAGGTATGATCAGGTTCAGTGATGGTGGGGAGGATTATAGGTATGTTCAGTGATGGTGGGGAGGATTATAGGTATGATCAGGTTCAGTGATGGTGGGGAGGGTTATAGGTTTGGTTTTTGTGAGTTTATTTATGTTTTTGTGTGATTCTGATTTCATGTGGCTGTGAGTATGTTCAGGGAAGTGAGTGTGTTTGTGTTGCACCGTTGTGTAACCTTACCAATGAATCATTGAGAGGTCCAGGGGTGACTGGACTATAGCTGATTGGTAATTAATTGTTAATGAGGCTTAGCAAGCAAACTGGGTTCTGGAGAGAGGGGGAGAGACAGAGAGGGAAAGAGGAAGGGAGGGACAGCGTGAGCGGGTAGAGACGGAGAGGACGGGACAGGGAGAGGGAGTAGTAGTGACCGCTGTAGTGACCGGATACTGCATCGAGGCCTAGCACTTGATTAATGGGCTGTCTAACCACACACACCCTCTGACACCCTCTTTCACTCACACACACACACACACTCACTCACTCACATACACACACTGGCTCAATGTCTCTGCATCAGAATCCAGTGGCTGTGGGGTAATGAGAGGACAAAGGAGGATTAAGGTTGACACCCCATCCACTGTTCCACTGCTCCTGTTTCCCTACTACTCTCCACTGAGACCGACTGGGCCTAGGGCAGGACTACAGGTGCCCTCTGGGCTAGGCTTACACTGAGCTGCATGGACTGGGGCTAGCTTGGACTGGCCTGCTCAGAAACACTGCTGTTAGACTAGGTTCTATTTCCTTACTGTTCCTGAAGCGCATGCCCCGCCCACCTGAGGATCTTTATTCAGCCATATATTTCCTGTTTGAGGAGTGCAAAATCCACTTGTCACTAAAATCTTGCTGCAGTGATTGCTTTAATTTGGCTCCTGCGACTCGCTCGTTAACTTGACTCATTAACGTTATGACCGAGGAAATGACGCCTCTAGCACTGAGATGCAGTGCCTTAGACCACTCGGGAGCCGAAGTGACAATAGTGGTAGGTGGATCGTTTGTCCAGATCTGTAATAGGCTATAGCAGTGGTCACCAAACTTTTGAGTCGAGATCACAGAGTCAAAATGCAAGCCGAGAACTACAGTTCAAATGTTCTTTTTTTAAGCTACTTTAAAAAACCTATTAAAACAATAGTGTAATAATGAGATTTGAGCAGTAGGCTTCTCGGGACATTTTGAAAATGATATTTTAACATTTGAGGAAGGCTGGCTATATGATCACATCGGTAATAAAATCAGTTGTTGTATTACTTGTGAGGCACAGCGGAGTGAGAATATGTAACCGGCTCTGTACCGGTACTTTTCTGCTTTGGGTTCTGGTGAGGTGTAGGTGGAAGACAAGGCTCTGGATACAATTCTGCCAGTTGTCTCTCTTTTAATGACTGCATGGAATGGATACAAATACAAGCAAAAGTTACTGCTGCCGTCTGGCCTCCCATACAACTATATTTGCCTCTCCTCATCACGCGCTGAGCAAACTCAGGAGTAAAAGCATCAACAAAAAAATACATTGTACAAAATGTACATGTTCATATTTTCAAAAGACTCATTCGTTTTATAAATGTTGTACACCAATAATCTGCTAATAAGTGCTCAATATTTCTTAGCATGTACCATTATACCATTATACCTGAGGCATACTAATGAAGTAACAACGCCATTTTTTAAATGACTGGACAGGTAACAAAAATAAACAACAGCTTACTAGGCACATTAAACATGAAATACAAAATCGTCACATTTCTCAACATACCTGCATGGAATGGGTACAAATACAAGCAAAAGTTACTGCTGCCGTCTGGACTCACATACAACTATATTTGCCTGATAAAAGACAAAAGACAGAATGTCCGTAAGAAAACTCATGCTGTCGGTACCTGAAAGAGACCCTCTCCCACAACAGAGCTAGCAGTAGCTGGGCTAGCCTTGTAAAGTTGCACTCAAACATTATTCCCAGTCACATTAATATATTCCTATAAACAGTAATGCAACACTAAATCAGTGACGATATAACTTTTGTCTTTTCTTGTGCATTTGTGAACATGTGCATTCAAAAGACCGGCACATACATAACCCTCCTCATCACGCTGTGAGCAAATTGAGGAGTAAAAAACATGGCTCCCGTTGATGACATCACAGAATTAATACAATTTAGAAAATAAATACAGGTAAGCCTAAAATAGGCTACTGTCGGTGCGCACTCCCTTAATATCATAGGCCTGCAGTATAATATGCTAAGAGCCACATCAAACGTTCACACCAATTTCTCAACTTTATTAGGTTAACATCAAAAGTAAGTACATTTTTATAGGGAAAATACGAGAAGGATATTATAACAAAAAAAGGGCTCAGAATTTAATTAAACTCTTACGAACTGGTTTGAACCTTCATGGATTTAAAAAAAAAATATTGGCAAAAGCCGGCAATTACCAGCTAACCGAAACATATATTCCAAACATATATTCCAAACATATATTCCAGGCAGGCCCAGTGATTCATGACGCTTTCTCTGCCACCTCTCCAAACTGAGCGGCTATTCCTCACTCACCTAGAACCTAATGCTTCAATACAGACGTTGAATTGACGTGGGTACTGTGTGTGTGTGTGTATGTATATATCTATATATATATATCTATATATATATATATAAAATGTTTTACTGGCAAATAAAATCAATCAATCCAATCAAGAGACATCTGTTGCAAAACACGAAAAAGTTTGATTGTCAAGCCAAACCTTCGATACTAAAGGTAAACCTACAAGGTAAGGAGGAATGCATTTTCTGTTTGTCCAGATTGACAATCATCAGTTGAAGTCAAAAGTTTACATACACTTACTTTGGAGTCGTTAAAACTCTTTTTTTCAACCACTCCACAAATTTGTTTTGCCAAGTCGGTTAGGACATCTACTTTGTGCATGACACAAGTCATTTTTCCAACAATTGTTTACAGACAGATTATTTCACATATAATTCACTGTATCACAATTCCAGTGTGTCAGAAGTTTACATACACTAAGTTGACTGTGCCTCTAAACAGCTTGGAAAATTCTGGGAAATGATGTCATGGCTTTATTTTAGTTAATTGGAGGTGTACCTGTGGATGTATTTCAAGGCCTACCTTCAAACTCAGTGCCTCTTTACTTGACATCATGGGAACATCAAAAGTAATCAGCCAAGACCTCCACAAGTCTGGTTCATCCTTGGGAGCAATTTCCAAACTCCTGAATGTACCACGTTCATCTGTACAAACAATAGTATGCAAGTATAAACACCATGGGACCACGTAGCCGTCATACCGATCAGGAAGGAGACGCATTCTGTCTCCTAGATGAACATGCTTTGGTTCGAAAAGTGCAAATCAATCCCAGAATAACAGCAAAGGACCTTGTGAAGATGCTGGAGGAAACAGGTACAAAAGTATCTATATCCACAGTAAAACAAGTCTTATATTGACGTAACCTGAAAGGCCGTGCAGCAAGGAAGAAGCCACTGCTCCAAAATCTCCATGTGCAGTTCCCCATGTGGGAACAGCCAGCTCTGATCGTAGTGTAATGAAACAGCCAGGGAGAGTGAGATCGTCTGTGGTGGTCAGCGAACCCTCAACCTTCTGGCCCGTAGCCCTGCCTGGCTTCGACTGTGCCACAAAGAATGCTGAAGTGGCAAAGTCTTTATCCACGTTTATAAACACAGGGTCGTTACAGTTATTGTTATTTGTGGGCGTAAACATTATTTAGAGTAAAAAGGGGGCATGAACATATTTTTATCATTGGGGAGGGGGGTACATTTATTTTTGAATCTGAGGGTATCCTGTATTAGCATTGTTTTTTAGTTAAGCAACATGACAACAGTAATTTATGAAGCTGTCTCGACAGCACAGGTGACTGCAGGTAGGGTAGACAGCACAGGGGACTGCAGGTAGGGTAGACAGCACAAGTGACTGCAGTTAGGGTAGACAGAGCACGTTTTTGGTGGTTTCAGCCCTGTTACTCTCCTGGTGTTAATTTATTCATAGATGCAAATATGTCACATATAATTGTCTTCATTTGAACACGAAATATATATAAAAAATATCTGATTCAGTAAGAAAATGTCTATATAGCTGAATTCCCACCAAAATGCCAGAACTCCATTCATGATGTGCTAAAGTTCAATAGCTGATGGATTATAAAGATTAAACGTTTGGAGTATCTTCATCCATTGTTCAACTGTTGCATTTAAGGGGAATATACATTTTTTGGACCTTTTAACAATTTTGATGACCATTTCTACCTTATTGGGTAAGAACATGGTAAGACAGAACTCAGAAACGCTGTTGTTAGACTCTATTTCCTTACTGGGTATGACCAGGGTAAGACAGGACTGCATGGCTGGAAGTGATCAGCAACTGAAAACATCAGGCCCCAAACAGCCCAGCCAGATCGAAGAAGAGGTCATAGATACAGAAAGACGGCTAGAGCGAGAGAGATTGTCAATACAAATGGAAAGACGTTAAGGAATGGTCTAAAATTAGATTAATTTGTCTGTGCAACACAGAAATACAGATTCATTTACGGGTGTGTGTGTGTGTGTGTGTGTGTGTGTGTGTGTGTGTGTGTGTGTGTGTGTGTGTGTGTGTGTGTGTGTGTGTGAAAGAGAGGAGGAAGTAGAAAGGAGTGTGTGTATTTCTGAGTGAGTGCGGTGACTTTCATGGTTTCTATGGCAGCTGCAAACTCAGGCAGCATGTGGCAGTTGCTATGACAATAATGGGGGAATGGAGGTTTGGTGTGTTTGTGTCTGAGCCTAACAAGGGGGTCTTTCACAGTCCTTGGGCAGTCATATGATATACCCCAGGTCTCCAGCCCCACCACCTCTCCTCCTTTGTGACTGCTCTGTAGTCATGGATACACCTTTAGCCTAGAACAATACAATCTAGGACAATAAAATACATTGAAGTGCAGTATGTAGTACTGTATGCTTCAGCAGGTCTGGAAGTTAGACCTCTTGATATACAGTACCAGTCAAAAGTTTGGACACACCTACTCCAGGGGTTTTCTTTATTTTTTACGATTTTCTACATTGCCGAATTGTAGTGAATACATTAAAACTATGAAATAACACAAAATATATTTTATATTTCAGATACTTCAAAGTAGCCACTCTTTGCCTTGAGGACAGCTTTTTCACACTCTTGGCATTCTCTCAACCAGCTTCATGAGGTAGTCACATGGAATGCATTTCAATTAACAGGTGTGCCTTGTTAAATGTTCATTGCCGGAATTTCTTTCATTCTTAATGCATTTGAGCCAATCAGTTGTGTTGTGACAAGGTAGGAGTGGTATACAGAAGATAGCCCTATTTGGTAAAAGACCAAGTCAATATTATGGCAAGAACAGCTCAAATAAGCAGAGGGCTATCAAAACAGTCCATCATTACTTTTAAGACATGGTCAGTCAATTTCAAGAAATGTTAAGGTTTCTTCATTTGCAAAAACCATCAAGCGCTATGATGAAACTGTCTCTCATGAGGACCTCCACAGGAAAGGAAATCCCAGAGTTACCTTTGCTGCAGAGGATAAGTTCATTAGAGTTAACTGCACCTCAGATTGCAACCCAAATAAATGCTTCAGAGTTCAAGTAACAGACACATCTGAACATCGACTGTTCAGAGGAAAGTACATGAATCAGGCCTTCATGGTCGAATTGCTGCAAAGAAACCACTACTAAAGGACACTAATAATAATAAGAGACTTACTTGGGCTAAGAGAAACACGAGCAATGGACTTTAGACTGGTGGAAATCTGTCCTTGGGTCTGATGAGTCCAAATTTGAGATGTTTTTGTTCCAACCACCGTGACTTTGTGAGACGCAAAGTAGGTGAACGGATCATCTCTGCATGTGTGGTTCCCACCGTGAAGCATGGAGGAGGAGGTGTGATGGTGACACTGTCAGTCATTTATTTATAATTCAAGACACACTTAACCATCATGGCTACCATAGCATTCTGCAGTGATACGCCATCCCATCTGGTTTGCCCTTAGTGGGACTATTATTTGTTTTTCAACAGGACAATGGCAAGGGCTAATTGACCAAGAAGGAGAGTGATGGAGTGGCGCATCAGATGACCTGTCCTCCATAATCACCCGACCTCAACCCAATTGATGGTTTGGGATGAGTAATAAGTGCTCAGCATATGTGGGAACTCCTTCAAAACTGTTGGAAAATCATTCTTCATGAAGCTGGTTGAGAGTCTGCAAAGCTGTCCTCAATGCAATGGGTGGCTACTTTAAAGAATATAAAATATATTTAGATTTGTTTAACACTTTTTTGGTTACTACATGATTCCATATGTGTTTTTTCATAGTTTTGATGTCTTCACTATTATTCTACAATGTAGAAAATTGTAAAAAATACAAATAAAGAAAAACCCTTGAATGAGTTGTTGTGTCCAAACTTTTGACTGGGACTGTATGGCTGAATGTGTTAACTGTTAACTACAGATGGCTTGCTCTCTGACATATGGCTATGGATTTGCTCTCTATCTATGAGATATAGTACAGCTGTAAATTCCATTTTTTTCTGTGTTGTTTAAAACCCCTTAAGGATTGTACCCTTTCTCTATTTTCACCTAAAATGACATACCCAAATCTAACTGCCTGTAGCTCAGGACCTGAAGCAAGGATATGCGCATTCATTTGAAAAGAAACACTTTGAAGTTTGTGGAAATTTGAAATTAATGTAGGATAATATAATACATTCAATCTGGTAAAAGATAATAATTTTTGAAATGCAAGAGAAAGGCCATAATATAATATTGCAACGTAGGCGCAATTTAGATTTTGTGCTCTAGATGGCAGCAGCGTGTGTGTAAAGTTTCAGATTGATCCAAATGTGTCTGCCCAAATGTGCCGAATTGGTAAATGTATTCATTTTCAAGTACTTAATTATGTAGAATTTACAAAAATGATACGGTAATACAAAATGTAAGTTTACACACTCCCAGGAATGTCATACATGATGGATCATTAGCTTGTACACTAACTTTCACACATCTAGATGCCCGAGCGGGGTGGGTGTGGAGCCAGAGGCAGCACAGGGGTTCAAACTGTAGAACCCAGTTCTTACTGTACATTTGAATATAAAAATTGATTTTATCAAACAAAACTATGCTACATTTTATCTCTGGGACCCTCCGGATGAATAATCAGAGCAAGATAACTGAATGTAAGTACATTATTTACCTTCAGAGGTGAATGTATCAAACCAGTTGTCGTGATATGTTTTTGTTGTTGTTGTGCACTGTCCTCAAACAATAGCACTGTATATTTTCACTGTAATACCTACTGTAGATTGGACAGTACAGTTAGATTAACAAGAATTTAAGCCTTCTGCTCATATAAGACACGTCTATGTCCTGGAAAGTTTGCTGTTACTTACAACTGTTTTGCTAACAACATTAGCTCACATTAGCTCAACCGTCCCGGTATAGGGACACCGATCCCTTATTGATGATCAATTCTATACAGCCTGTGTTTGTGTCTGTGTCTGTCAGCCTACATCTGCAGCACAGCCCATTGACTGATACCCTGCTGCAGAGCCTTTATGGAAGGACAGTGAAGAACTGTATACCATCAGCACAATGTCTTGGTATGATGCTGGTTGAATATTACAGCCAGGTTCTCCTGCTTTCTTCCCCATCTCACCTTCATCTCCCTCTCTTCTCTCCCCATTCTCTACCCTATGCCCCTGTCTCCCTCCTCCTCCTCGCCCGGCTCTGTTTCCCCACTCTAAACAGGACTGGTTGTTCCTCACTCGCTTCTGTTTTCTCACTGATTTTGGACGTCTGGACTTCCGGTTCCGCTACCAAAAGGTCAGGTTATAGGTCAACTGCCCCCTGTCTATCATTCTCTTTTCTTATTCCGTTCCATCAGTATTGTTGGCTCTCCCCCTCTTAGTGAGTTGTCTGTCTGTCTGTCCCCCCCCCCCTCTCTCTCTCTCTCATATTGTCCCACTGTACCCTATTCTTTTCTTATTTTCTGTCTGACAAACTTTGTTTTACAAATCATCCTTCATCATCCTTCCTCTGTCCATCTCTCGCTTGTCTCTCTCCTCTAAATTAATTTCATCACTCTTTCTGTCCTTGGTCTGCTCCTGTTATATTATCCATACATTTACCCTCTCCTGTCCTCTACCCTATCTTCTCGTCTTTTTTTGTCCTCCTTTCTGTGTTCCTCTGGTTGCTGTTAGTGGCCTGCAGACTTTGAGGCAGTCTTGTATTAATCTTAGGCCCCCTTTCCCACTCCCCTTTCCTCCCTCCTCATTTCCCATTCCTCCCCTCCTCCATTCTCTCTCTCCTCTTTAGTCGCGATGCTGTCAGAATATATTGCTCTACTTCGATGACAGCTCTCAGTGGCCAGCTGTGTACAAGAAGCCGGACAAGGTGAGAAACCACTACTCTGTGTCATGCTTGGCGTGTGTGTGTGTCTTTCTGTGTGTATATATATGTGTGTGTCAGGATGGTGTATTGGAGGTGAAGTCAAGTGCAGGAGAGTAGATTATAATGAAAAGGAGCACTAATATTATAGTTCCAAAAAAACAAGAGCACTATATGAATAAAACGCGCTCAAAAAACGGAACGTAAAAGTAGAGCGTGTAAACTAACACCACCTAACATGAAAACAATTACACACAACACATGATGGGAAACAGAGGGTTAAATACAAGTAGCTTAATTGGGGAAATGAAAACCAAGTGTGTATGGTAACAAGACAAGACAAATGGATATACGAATAATGGAGCGGCGATGGCTAGAAAGCCGGTGACGTCGAACGCCGCCCGAACAAGGAGAGGAGCTGGCTGCCAGTCCACTGATTATGCCATCATTGACTTGAATGGCGATTCTCTTTCTATTCATTATATTTCTATGGTTAGTTCGTCCAGTACCTATTAGTGGTTAGTTCGTCCAGTACCTATTAGTGGTTAGTTCGTCCAGTACCTATTAGTGGTTAGTTCGTCCAGTACCTATTAGTGGTTAGTTCGTCCAGTACCTATTAGTGGTTAGTTCGTCCAGTACCTATTAGTGGTTAGTTTGTCCAGTACCTATTAGTGGTTAGTTCGTCCAGTACCTATTAGTGGTTAGTTCGTCCAGTACCTATTAGTGGTTAGTTCGTCCAGTACCTGTGTGCATAATGTGATGTGTGTATGACACAGTTTCTTTATTATTCTTGACCGTATTTCTTGACCGCAGGACTGCTACCAGAAGGAGGCGGTGTTGAGACCAGAGAATAACCAGGTTATCAACCTGACCACGCGCTACACCTGGTCTGGCTGTGTGGTAAGAACATGGACAACCTCTACAGCTCTCTGTCTCATATAGTGCCTTCAGAAAGTATTCATACCCCTTGACGTATTCCACATTTTGTTGTGTTACAGCCTGAATTCAAAATGAAATTGATTAAATATAAAAATGCACACATACCACATAATGGCAAAGTGAAAACATGTTTTTAGAAATGTTTTGTAAATTTCTTTAAAATGAAATATCACACCCCTTTCCTATGACACTCCAAACTGAGTTCAGGTGCATTCCGTTTCCTCTGATCATACTTGAGATGTTGATACAACTTGATTGGAGTCCACCTGTGGCCAATAAAATAGTTTGGACATGATTTAGAAATGCACCTTTCTGTATAAGATCCCACAGTTGACAGAGCAAAAACTATACCATGAAGTCCAGGGAACTGTCCGTAGAGCTCCAAGAGAGAATAGTGATGAGGCATATATCTGGGCAAGGGTATAAAACCATTTCTAGTGTTGAAAGGTTCCAAAAGCACAGTGGTATCCAATCATTGGGAAATGGGGAAGAATATGGATCTACCCAGACTCTGCCTAGAGCAGGCTGTCCAACCAAACTGAGCAACTGGGCAAGAAGGAAGGTCAGGGAGGAGACCGAAAACCCATTGACCACTCTGACAGAACTACAGAGTTCCTTGGCTGAGATGGGAGAACCTGCCAGAAGGACAACTCTCTACAGCAGAGATATTCAACTCTTCCCCTACGAGGTCCTGGGCCTGCTGGTTTTCTGTTCTACCTGATAATTAATTTTACCCGCTTGGTGTCCCAGGTCTAAATCAGTCCCTGATTAAAGGAAAATAAGAAAAAAATGCATTGGAACTGGCTTTGAGGTCCAGAGTTGAGTTTGAAGGTTCTACAGCACTTCATCAATCTGGGTTTATGGGAGAGTGGCCAGACGGAAGCCACTCCTGAGAAAAAGGCACATGATAGCACACCTCTAGTTTACAACTCACAACTCATCACCCGTCTAACACCTACTGTGAAGCATGGTGGTGTCAGACTCATGCCATAGGGATGCTTTTCAGTGGAAGGGACTGGGAGACTGGTAATACTGGGAGACTGGTAAAACTGGGAGACGGGTAAAACTGGGAGACGGGTAAAACTGGGAGACGAGTAAAACTGGGAGACGGGTAAAACTGGGAGACGGGTAAAACTGGGAGACGGGTAAAACTGGGAGACGGGTAAAACTGGGAGACGGGTAAAACTGGGAGACGGGTAAAACTGGGAGACGGGTAAAACTGGGAGACGGGTAAGACTGGGAGACGGGTAAGACTGGGAGACTGGTAAAACTGGGAGACGGGTAAGACTGGGAGACGGGTAAGACTGGGAGACGGGTAAGACTGGGAGACGGGTAAGACTGGGAGACGGGTAAGACTGGGAGACGGGTAAAACTGGGAGACGGGTAAGACTGGGAGACGGGTAAGACTGGGAGACGGGTAAGACTGGGAGACGGGTAAAACTGGGAGACGGGTAAGACTGGGAGACGGGTAAGACTGGGAGACGGGTAAGACTGGGAGACGGGTAAGACTGGGAGACGGGTAAGACTGGGAGACGGGTAAAACTGGGAGACGGGTAAAACTGGGAGACGGGTAAGACTGGGAGACGGGTAAGACTGGGAGACTGGTAACCATTTTTAATTCAGGCTGTAACACAACAAAATGTAATAAGTCAAGAGGTATTAACACTTTCTGAAGGCTCTGTATATGTGGTCTTGTCTTGAATGTTTGCCTGTGGGACTGTGGTTGTTTTTAGTTATTCAGTTCTCACTAAAAGAGCTATTTTGAGGTGTGAGGAGTGTGTGTTTGTGAGACAGAGGGGTCTGGGTGTATCTCCCTCTTTGGAAATGTGTTAGGATGTGTTGATTCAATGCGTTTTAGAGTGTGTGAGCGTCTTCTCTATTAATATATCAACTTTCTCTCCTGTCTGTTTCTGCTGTCTCTGTCTCTAAGGTGGAAGGAGAGGGAGATGAGGAGGTGCTGAGCTGTGTGGGAGGTCGTAGTTTCCGCTCGGTGAGGGAGAGATGGTGGTACATCGCTCTCAGCAAGTGTGGGGTGAGCACTGACCTTTCACTTCTCACTGATGGCTTGTTACTCTGATGACACACACCGCCCGCACACGTATACACACAACCCCCCCCCCCCACACACACAACCACAACAAATACACTCACAGATTGACATGTACAAAACATTAAGAACACCTGCTCTTTCCATGACAGACTGACCAGGTGAATCCAGGTGAAAGCTATGATCCCTTATTGATGTCACTTGTTAAATCGACATCAATCAGTGTAGATGAAGCAGATGAGACTGGTTAAAGGATTTTTAAGCCTTGAGACAATTGAGACATGGATTTGTGTGCCATTCAGAAGGCAAAAAATGTATTGTGCAGGGTTTTTCACGCTCAACAGTTTCCTGTGTGTATCATGAATGGTCCACCACCCTAAAGACATCCAGCCAACTTGACACAACTGTGGGAATGATTGGAGTCAACATGGGCCAGCATCCCTGTGGAAAGCTTTCGACACCTTGTAGAGCCCATGCCTCAACGAATTGAGAGGGGGGGCTGGGGGTGCAACTCAATATTAGGAAGGTGTTCCTAATGTTTGGTATACTCAGTGTAGATCTTGTCTGTATGTGTGCTTGCATGCTTTTGTGTGTGCATATGGATGCACAAGTGTGTGTCGCAAGTGTCTGCATCTGTATGTGTGTGTGTGTGGTGGCAGGGCCAGTGTATCCACACACTGACTGGCAGTGTTGTGGTGTTAGTAGAGAGTGAGTATTTGTGAAGAGGGACAGACAGGGTTGAAGCGGATGTTTCCTGGAGAGTGTGTTGTGTTGTCACGGCAGCAAGTGGAGGGCTGTTGACGGACATGATGCCTAATGGTGTAGAACTGAAGTTAAAGCTCTGTCTCCGGCCCACATGGCCCCAGGGACTCTCCCCGTCTCGCCCAGCCTTACCTCGCCTGCACACTGCCAATATAATACACGCCTTCCACCCTCTCTCATTTCTTACTATCTCTGGAGCGTCTGTCACTCTCTCTGTCTTTCTCTTCACCTCTTTCTCTCATTTTTACTGTTTCTTGTTCACCCAATCTCTCCTTTACTCTGGCCTTCATTCTCTGTCACTTTATCTCCTCCCACTGTTCTGTCTCTCTCCTTCTCTCCCAGTCCCGTCTGTCTCTTCTCACTGCTCTATGTCTCTCCTTCTCTCCCAGTCCTGTCTGTCTCTTCTCACTGCTCTCTGTCTCTCTCCTTCTCTCCCAGTTCTGTCTGTCTCTTCTCACTGCTCTCTGTCTCTCTCCCTCCAACCCAGTCCTGTCTGTCTCTTCTCACTGCTCTCTCTCTCTCCTTCTCTCTCAGTCCTGTCTGTCTCTTCTCACTGCTCTCTGTCTCTCTCCTCCTCTCCCAGTCCTGTCTGTCTCCTCTCACTGCTCTCTGTCTCTCTCCCTCCAACCCAGTCCTGTCTGTCTCCTCTCACTGCTCTCTCTCTCTCCCTGCAACCCAGAACCTGTCTGTCTCTTCTCACTGCTCTCTGTCGCTCTCCCTCCAACCAAGTCCTGTCTGTCTCTTCTCACTGCTCTCTGTCTCTCTCCCTCCAACCCAGTGCTGTCTGTCTCTTCTCACTGCTCTCTGTCTCTCTCCCTCCAACCCAGTCCTGCCTGTCTCTTCTCACTGCTCTCTGTCTCTCTCCCTCCAACCCAGTCCTGTCTGTCTCTTCTCACTGCTCTCTCTCTCCCTCCAACCCAGTCCTGTCTGTCTCCTCTCACTTGCAACCCAGTCCTGTCTGTCTCTTCTCACTGCTCTGTCTCTCTCCCTCCAACCCAGTCCTGTCTGTCTCTTCTCACTGCTCTCTCTCTCTCTCTCTCTCTCTCCTTCTCTCTCAGTCTCTCCTGTCTGTCTCTTCTCACTGCTCTCTGTCTCTCTCCTCCTCTCCCAGTCCTGTCTGTCTCCTCTCACTGCTCTCTGTCTCTCTCCCTCCAACCCAGAACATGTCTGTCTCTTCTCACTGCTCTCTGTCTCTCTCCCTCCAACCCAGTCCTGTCTGTCTCCTCTCACTGCTCTCTCTCTCTCCCTGCAACCCAGTCCTGTCTGTCTCTTCTCACTGCTCTCTGTCGCTCTCCCTCCAACCAAGTCCTGTCTGTCTCTTCTCACTGCTCTCTGTCTCTCTCCCTCCAACCCAGTGCTGTCTGTCTCTTCTCACTGCTCTCTGTCTCTCTCCCTCCAACCCAGTCCTGTCTGTCTCTTCTCACTGCTCTCTGTCTCTCTCCCTCCAACCCAGTCCTGTCTGTCTCTTCTCACTGCTCTCTCTCTCTCCCTCCAACCCAGTCCTGTCTGTCTCCTCTCACTTGCAACCCAGTCCTGTCTGTCTCTTCTCACTGCTCTGTCTCTCTCCCTCCAACCCAGTCCTGTCTGTCTCTTCTCACTTCTCTCCGTCTCTCTCCTTCTCTCCCAGTCCTGTCTGTCTCTTCTCACTGCTCTATGTCTCTCTCCTTCTCTCCCAGTCCTGTCTGTCTCTTCTCACTGCTCGCTGTCTCTCGCCTTCTCTCCCAGTCCTGTCTGTCTCTTCTCACTGCTCTCTGTCTTTCTCCTTCTCTCCCAGTCCTGTCTGTCTCTTCTCTCTGTCTCTCTCCCTCCAACCCAGTCCTGTCTGTCTCTTCTCACTGCTCTCTGTCTCTCTCCCTCCAACCCAGTCCTGTCTGTCTCTTCTCACTGCTCTCTGTCTCTCTCCCTCCAACCCAGTCCTGTCTGTCTCTTCTCACTGCTCTCTCTCTCTCCCTCCAACCCAGTCCTGTCTGTCTCCTCTCACTGCAACCCAGTCCTGTCTGTCTCCTCTCACTGCAACCCAGTCCTGTCTGTCTCTTCTGACTGCTCTGTCTCTCTCCCTCCAACCCAGTCCTGTCTGTCTCTTCTCACTTCTCTCCATCTCTCTCCTTCTCTCCCAGTCCTGTCTGTCTCTTCTCACTGCTCGCTGTCTCTCTCCTTCTCTCCCAGTCCTGTCTGTCTCTTCTCACTGCTCGCTGTCTCTCTCCTTCTCTCCCAGTCCTGTCTGTCTCTTCTCACTGCTCTCTGTCTTTCTCCTTCTCTCCCAGTCCTGTCTGTCTCTTCTCACTGCTCTCTCTCTCTCCCTCCAACCCAGTCCTGTCTGTCTCTTCTCACTGCTCTCTGTCTCTCTCCCTCCAACCCAGTGCTGTCTGTCTCTTCTCACTGCTCTCTCTCTCTCCCTCCAACCCAGTCCTGTCTGTCTCTTCTCACTGCTCTCTGTCTCTCTCCCTCCAACCCAGTGCTGTCTGTCTCTTCTCACTGCTCTCTCTCTCTCCCTCCAACCCAGTCCTGTCTCTTCTCACTGCTCTCTCTCTCTCCCTCCAACCCAGTCCTGTCTGTCTCTTCTCACTGCTCTCTGTCTCTCTCCCTCCAACCCAGTGCTGTCTGTCTCTTCTCACTGCTCTCTCTCTCTCCTCCAACCCAGTCCTGTCTCTTCTCACTGCTCTCTCTCTCTCCCTCCAACCCAGTCCTGTCTGTCTCTTCTCACTGCTCTCTGTCTCTCTCCCTCCAACCCAGTCCTGTCTGTCTCTTCTCACTTCTCTCCGTCTCTCTCCTTCTCTCCCAGTCCTGCCTGTCTCTTCTCACTGCTCTATCTCTCTCCTTCTCTCCCAGTCCTGTCTGTCTCTTCTCACTGCTCGCTGTCTCTCGCCTTCTCTCCCAGTCCTGTCTGTCTCTTCTCACTGCTCTCTGTCTTTCTCCTTCTCTCCCAGTCCTGTCTGTCTCTTCTCTCTGTCTCTCTCCCTCCAACCCAGTCCTGTCTGTCTCTTCTCACTGCTCTCTGTCTCTCTCCCTCCAACCCAGTCCTGTCTGTCTCTTCTCACTGCTCTCTGTCTCTCTCCCTCCAACCCAGTCCTGTCTGTCTCTTCTCACTGCTCTCTCTCTCTCCCTCCAACCCAGTCCTGTCTGTCTCCTCTCACTGCAACCCAGTCCTGTCTGTCTCCTCTCACTGCAACCCAGTCCTGTCTGTCTCTTCTCACTGCTCTGTCTCTCTCCCTCCAACCCAGTCCTGTCTGTCTCTTCTCACTTCTCTCCATCTCTCTCCTTCTCTCCCAGTCCTGTCTGTCTCTTCTCACTGCTCTATGTCTCTCTCCTTCTCTCCCAGTCCTGTCTGTCTCTTCTCACTGCTCGCTGTCTCTCTCCTTCTCTCCCAGTCCTGTCTGTCTCTTCTCACTGCTCTCTGTCTTTCTCCTTCTCTCCCAGTCCTGTCTGTCTCTTCTCTCTGTCTCTCTCCCTCCAACCCAGTCCTGTCTGTCTCTTCTCACTGCTCTCTCTCTCTCCCTCCAACCCAGTCCTGTCTCTTCTCACTGCTCTCTCTCTCCCTCCAACCCAGTCCTGTCTGTCTCTTCTCACTGCTCTCTGTCTCTCTCCCTCCAACCCAGTGCTGTCTGTCTCTTCTCACTGCTCTCTCTCTCTCCCTCCAACCCAGTCCTGTCTCTTCTCACTGCTCTCTCTCTCTCCCTCCAACCCAGTCCTGTCTGTCTCTTCTCACTGCTCTCTGTCTCTCTCCCTCCAACCCAGTGCTGTCTGTCTCTTCTCACTGCTCTCTCTCTCTCCCTCCAACCCAGTCCTGTCTCTTCTCACTGCTCTCTCTCTCTCCCTCCAACCCAGTCCTGTCTCTTCTCACTGCTCTCTGTCTCTCTCCCTCCAACCCAGTGCTGTCTGTCTCTTCTCACTGCTCTCTGTCTCTTTCCCTCCAACCCAGTCCTGTCTGTCTCCTCTCACTGCAACCCAGTCCTGTCTGTCTCTTCTCACTGCTCTGTCTCTCTCCCTCCAACCCAGTCCTGTCTGTCTCTTCTCACTTCTCTCCGTCTCTCTCCTTCTCTCCCAGTCCTGTCTGTCTCTTCTCACTGCTCTATGTCTCTCTCCTTCTCTCCCAGTCCTGTCTGTCTCTTCTCACTGCTCTGTCTCTCTCCCTCCAACCCAGTCCTGTCTGTCTCTTCTCACTTCTCTCCGTCTCTCTCCTTCTCTCCCAGTCCTGTCTGTCTCTTCTCACTGCTCTATGTCTCTCTCCTTCTCTCCCAGTCCTGTCTGTCTCTTCTCACTGCTCGGTCTCTCTCCCTCCAACCCAGTCCTGTCTCTTCTCACTGCTCTCTGTCTCTCTCCCTCCAACCCAGTGCTGTCTGTCTCTTCTCACTGCTCTCTGTCTCTTTCCCTCCAACCCAGTCCTGTCTGTCTCCTCTCACTGCAACCCAGTCCTGTCTGTCTCTTCTCACTGCTCTGTCTCTCTCCCTCCAACCCAGTCCTGTCTGTCTCTTCTCACTTCTCTCCGTCTCTCTCCTTCTCTCCCAGTCCTGTCTGTCTCTTCTCACTGCTCTATGTCTCTCCCTCCAACCCAGTCCTGTCTCTTCTCACTGCTCTCTGTCTCTCTCCCTCCAACCCAGTGCTGTCTGTCTCTTCTCACTGCTCTCTGTCTCTTTCCCTCCAACCCAGTCCTGTCTGTCTCCTCTCACTGCAACCCAGTCCTGTCTGTCTCTTCTCACTGCTCTGTCTCTCTCCCTCCAACCCAGTCCTGTCTGTCTCTTCTCACTTCTCTCCGTCTCTCTCCTTCTCTCCCAGTCCTGTCTGTCTCTTCTCACTGTTCTATGTCTCTCTCCTTCTCTCCCAGTCCTGTCTGTCTCTTCTCACTGCTCTGTCTCTCTCCCTCCAACCCAGTCCTGTCTGTCTCTTCTCACTGCTCTGTCTCTCTCCCTCCAACCCAGTCCTGTCTGTCTCTTCTCACTTCTCTCCGTCTCTCTCCTTCTCTCCCAGTCCTGTCTGTCTCTTCTCACTGCTCGGTCTCTCTCCCTCCAACCCAGTCCTGCCTGTCTCCTCTCACTGTTCTGTCTCTCAAGTTCTCTCTCCCTCTCTCCCAGTCCTGCCTGGCTGGTATTGATTTTGTGACAGTGCACGGTTCATGCTCCTCACTCCTCTGATGGAGGTACTGAGATCGAGTCTTGGCTGGCAGATGAAATCAAAGGTTTTTTTCTCTCACTTACAGCACAACAACACAAACTCTAGAGGCTTTGAACTCCTCTCTGTGAAATGAGCTCTTTGTGCACTCACTGTCGCTCCATCTAACTCCCCGCTCTCTTCCTCTGTCTCCCTCTCCCTCTCCCTCCATCTAACTCCCCGCCCTCTCCCTCTCCCTCTCCCTCTCCCTCTCCCTCTCCCTCTCCCTCTCCCTCTCCCTCTGCCTCCATCTAACTCCCCGCTCTCTTCCTCTGTCTCTCTCCATCTCCCTCTACCTCTACCTCTACCTCTCCCTCTCACTCCATCTAACCCCTCTCCCTCTCCCTCTCCCTCTCCCTCCCCTCTCCCTCCATCTAACTCCCCACTCTCTTCCTCTCCCTCTCCCTCCATCTAACTCCCCTCTCCCTCTCCCTCCATCTAACTCCCCACTCTCTCCCTCTCCCTCTCCCTCCATCTAACTCCCCACTCTCTCCCTCTCCCTCTCCCTCCATCTAACTCCCCACTCTCTCCCTCTCCCTCTCCCTCCATCTAACTCCCCACTCTCTCCCTCTCCCTCTCCCTCCATCTAACTCCCCACTCTCTCCCTCTCCCTCTCCCTCTCCCTCTCCCTCTCCCTCTCCCTCCATCTAACTCCCCGCTCTCTTCCTCTCCCTCTTCCTCTCCCTCTCCCTCTCCCTCCATCTAACTCCCCTCCCTCTCCCTCTCCCTCCCTCTCCCTCTCCCTCTCCCTCTCCCTCCATCTAACTCCCTCTCCCTCTCCCTCCATCTAACCCCTCTCCCTCTCCCTCCATCTAACTCCTCTCCCTCCCTCCATCTAACCCCTCTCCCTCCATCTAACTCCCTCTCCCTCCATCTAACTCCTCTCCCTCTCCCTCTGTCTCTGTCTCTGTCTCTCCCTCTCCCTCTCCCTCTCCCTCCATCTAACTCCCCGCTCTCTTCCTCTGTCTCTCTCTCTCCCTCTCCGTCTCTGTCTCTCAGGGGGAAGGTTTGCAGCTGGAGTATGAGATGAAGCTGACCAATGGCCAGTCTTTCTGGACACAGCATTTCTCTGCAGACGAGTTTGGTGAGAACGACACAGATTACAGAATGAACGTTAATGGCTCGTCCAACACTATTTAACACGGCCAATAAAGCATATTAAAATGAACAAATTATTACAACGAAGGAATGGATGAATGAATTAATGATGATGGATTAACATGAGTGGAATGGGTAAAAAGGAAACGCAGTTTAGAAAAACAATATTAAGCTACTCTCTTATTCTGATGTTCTAATGACCTCTCTCTTTCTGTCGCTCTCTCTGTTCCTCTCCCTCCCTCCCCCTCTCTCATCACCATCTCATACCCTCTATCTGCCTCTCTCTCTCTCTTTCACTTTTGCTCCCCATTTCTCTACCTCTCTCTATCTCTCCCTAACCGCATGCCTCTATTCTCAGGGATCCTGGAAACTGACATCACGTTCCTGGTTATCTTCTCCCTGGTCTTCATCCTCTCATGTTATTTTGCCTGTAAGTGCCTGAGGAACAAGATCAGATCACGTCTTCCTCACACCAGAAAAGCACTTAGCAGCCAATCCTAACCTGAGATCTCTGCTCTTAACTCCCATCTTCACACAAATGTCTCATTGGCATTAATGCATCAATGCACCAAACGTCAGAATTACACTAGCCTTAAGTGCTAGTCCTTTCTGGGAGGAGGGAAGGGGTGTGAAAAGCGCCTGCCTTTCTGGAATGAAGACAAAGAGTAGAGGAGTAGAGCTTGTCATTATGGAGTCATGGGGGCATGTCTTTCTGGAATGAAGACAAAGAGTAGAGGAAAAGAGCTTGTCATTATGGAGTCATGGGGGCATGTCTTTCTGGAATGAAGACAAAGAGTAGAGGAATAGAGCTTGTCATTATGGAGTCATGGGGGCATGTCTTTCTGGAATGAAGACAAAGAGTAGAGGAATAGAGCTTGTCATTATGGAGTCATGGGGGCATGTCTTTCTGGAATGAAGACAAAGAGTAGAGGATTAGAGCTTGTCATTATGGAGTCATGGGGGCATGTCTTTCTGGAATAAAGACAAAGAGTAGAGGAATAGAGCTTGTCATTATGGAGTCATGGGGGCATGTCTTTCTGGAATAAAGACAAAGAGTAGAGGAATAGAGCTTGTCATTATGGAGTCATGGGGGCATGTCTTTCTGGAATGAGGGAAGAGTAGAGGAATAGAGCTTGTCATTATGGAGTCATGGGGGCATGTCTTTCTGGAATGAGGGAAGAGTAGAGGAATAGAGCTCGTCATTATGGAGTCATGGGGGCATGTCTTTCTGGAATGAGGGAAGAGTCGAGGATTAGAGCTTGTCATTATGGAGTCATGGGGGTATGTCTTTCTGGAATGAGGGAAGAGTAGAGGAATAGAGCTTGTCATTATGGAGCCATGGGGGCATGTCTTTCTGGAATGAGGGAAGAGTAGAGGATTAGAGCTTGTCATTATGGAGTCATGGGGGCATGTCTTTCTGGAATGAGGGAAGAGTAGAGGAATAGAGCTTGTCATTATGGAGTCATGGGGGCATGTCTTTCTGGAATGAGGGAAGAGTAGAGGAATAGAGCTTGTCATTATGGAGTCATGGGGGCATGTCTTTCTGGAATGAAGACAAAGAGTAGAGGAATAGAGCTTGTCATTATGGAGCCATGTCTTTCTGGAATGAAGACAAAGAGTAGAGGAATAGAGCTTGTCATTATGGAGCCATGGGGGCATGTCTTTCTGGAATGAAGACAAAGAGTAGAGGAATAGAGCTTGTCATTATGGAGTCATGGGGGCATGTCTTTCTGGAATGAGGGAAGAGTAGAGGAATAGAGCTCGTCATTATGGAGTCATGGGGGCATGTCTTTCTGGAATGAAGACAAAGAGTAGAGGAATAGAGCTTGTCATTATGGAGCCATGGGGGCATGTCTTTCTGGAATGAAGACAAAGAGTAGAGGAATAGAGCTTGTCATTATGGAGTCATGGGGGCATGTCTTTCTGGAATGAGGGAAGAGTAGAGGAATAGAGCTTGTCATTATGGAGTCATGGGGGCATGTCTTTCTGGAATGAAGACAAAGAGTAGAGGAATAGAGCTTGTCATTATGGAGTCATGGGGGCATGTCTTTCTGGAATGAGGGAAGAGTAGAGGAATAGAGCTTGTCATTATGGAGTCATGGGGGCATGTCTTTCTGGAATGAGGGAAGAGTAGAGGAATAGAGCTCGTCATTATGGAGTCATGGGGGCATGTCTTTCTGGAATGAAGACAAAGAGTAGAGGAATAGAGCTTGTCATTATGGAGTCATGGGGGCATGTCTTTCTGGAATGAGGGAAGAGTAGAGGAATAGAGCTCGTCATTATGGAGTCATGGGGGCATGTCTTTCTGGAATGAGGGAAGAGTAGAGGAATAGAGCTTGTCATTATGGAGTCATGGGGGCATGTCTTTCTGGAATGAGGGAAGAGTAGAGGATTAGAGCTTGTCATTATGGAGTCATGGGGGCATGTCTTTCTGGAATGAGGGAAGAGTAGAGGAATAGAGCTTGTCATTATGGAGCCATGGGGGCATGTCTTTCTGGAATGAAGACAAAGAGTAGAGGATTAGAGCTTGTCATTATGGAGTCATGGGGGCATGTCTTTCTGGAATGAGGGAAGAGTAGAGGATTAGAGCTTGTCATTATGGAGTCATGGGGGCATGTCTTTCTGGAATGAGGGAAGAGTAGAGGAATAGAGCTTGTCATTATGGAGCCATGGGGGCATGTCTTTCTGGAATGAAGACAAAGAGTAGAGGATTAGAGCTTGTCATTATGGAGTCATGGGGGCATGTCTTTCTGGAATGAGGGAAGAGTAGAGGATTAGAGCTTGTCATTATGGAGTCATGGGGGCATGTCTTTCTGGAATGAGGGAAGAGTAGAGGAATAGAGCTTGTCATTATGGAGCCATGGGGGCATGTCTTTCTGGAATGAAGACAAAGAGTAGAGGATTAGAGCTTGTCATTATGGAGTCATGGGGGCATGTCTTTCTGGAATGAGGGAAGAGTAGAGGAATAGAGCTCGTCATTATGGAGTCATGGGGGCATGTCTTTCTGGAATGAAGACAAAGAGTAGAGGAATAGAGCTTGTCATTATGGAGTCATGGGGGCATGTCTTTCTGGAATGAGGGAAGAGTAGAGGAATAGAGCTTGTCATTATGGAGTCATGGGGGCATGTCTTTCTGGAATAAAGACAAAGAGTAGAGGAATAGAGCTTGTCATTATGGAGTCATGGGGGCATGTCTTTCTGGAATGAGGGAAGAGTCGAGGATTAGAGCTTGTCATTATGGAGTCATGGGGGCATGTCTTTCTGGAATGAGGGAAGAGTAGAGGAATAGAGCTCGTCATTATGGAGTCATGGGGGCATGTCTTTCTGGAATGAGGGAAGAGTAGAGGAATAGAGCTTGTCATTATGGAGTCATGGGGGCATGTCTTTCTGGAATGAGGGAAGAGTAGAGGATTAGAGCTTGTCATTATGGAGTCATGGGGGCATGTCTTTCTGGAATGAGGGAAGAGTAGAGGAATAGAGCTTGTCATTATGGAGTCATGGGGGCATGTCTTTCTGGAATGAAGACAAAGAGTAGAGGAATAGAGCTCGTCATTATGGAGTCATGGGGGCATGTCTTTCTGGAATGAAGACAAAGAGTAGAGGAATAGAGCTCGTCATTATGGAGTCATGGGGGCATGTCTTTCTGGAATGAAGACAAAGAGTAGAGGAATAGAGCTTGTCATTATGGAGTCATGGGGGCATGTCTTTCTGGAATGAAGACAAAGAGTAGAGGAATAGAGCTTGTCATTATGGAGTCATGGGGGCATGTCTTTCTGGAATGAGGGAAGAGTAGAGGAATAGAGCTTGTCATTATGGAGTCATGGGGGCATGCATGTCTTTCTGGAATGAGGGAAGAGTAGAGGAATAGAGCTTATCATTATGGAGTCATGGGGGCATGTCTTTCTGGAATGAGGGAAGAGTAGAGGAATAGAGCTTGTCATTATGGAGTCATGGGGGCATGTCTTTCTGGAATGAGGGAAGAGTAGAGGAATAGAGCTTGTCATTATGGAGTCATGGGGGCATGTCTTTCTGGAATGAGGGAAGAGTGGCCCCTCTCTGGTGGAGGAACTTGTCATTAGGGCTGAACATGTAGCCGGGGAAAGTAAAGTGGGGCAGATGAAGGGAAGGCAGATGTGACAGAGTTAAAATATGGAGAGTATCTTCTCAGATAATACAGCCCATGTGTCTACAAACACACAGACTCCTGCTGCACATACTAATGCCTAATACACCACTCCCCTCCCTCTCATTCTCTATCCTTCTCTTTACATTACCATCTCTGTTTCTGTGTCTCTGTCACTGCATCTTTTCCCTCTAACCCACCTCTCTCTCTTTTCATCTGTCCCTCTCTTTCCTCTTCATATCTCTCTCTCTTTTCATCTGTCCCTCTCTTTCCTCTTCATATCTCTCTCTCTTTTCATCTGCCCCTCTCTTTCCTCTTCATATCTCTCTCCTCTTCATCTGTCTCTCTCTTTCCTCTTCATATCTCTCTCCTCTTCATCTGTCCCTCTCTTTCCTCTTCATATCTCTCTCCTCTTCATCTGTCTCTCTCTTTCCTCTTCATATCTCTCTCCTCTTCATCTGTCTCTCTCTTTCCTCTTCATATCTCTCTCCTCTTCATCTGTCCCTCTCTTTCCTCTTCATATCTCTCTCCTCTTCATCTGTCCCTCTCTTTCCTCTTCATATCTCTCTCCTCTTCATCTGTCTCTCTCTTTCCTCTTCATATCTCTCTCCTCTTCATCTGTCTCTCTCTTTCCTCTTCATATCTCTCTCCTCTTCATCTGTCTCTCTCTTTCCTCTTCATATCTCTCTCCTCTTCATCTCTCTCCCTCTCTCGCTCCTCTTCATATCTCTCCTCTTCATGTCTCTCTCTTTCCTCTTCATATCTCTCTCTTCTTCATCTCTCTCTCTCTCTCTCGCTCCTCTTCATCTGTCTCTCTCTTTCCTCTTCATCTGTCTCTCTCTCTCACTCCTCTTCATATCTCTCTCCTCTTCATCTCTCTCTCTCTCTCTCTCTCTCTCGCTCCTCTTCATATCTCTCTCCTCTTCATCTCTCTCTCTCTTTCCTCTTCATCTGTCTCTCCTTTCTCCTCTTCATATCTCTCTCCTCTTCATATATCTCTTTATTTGTATCTCGCTCGCTCTCTATCTTTCTCTATCTCTCCTAGATAATCTGAAAGGAAGGCAGCTTCTCCATACAACATATAAGATGTTTATGACTGCGGCTGGTGTAGAAGGCGAGTGTGGACCACATCTCTCTCTCTCTCTCTCTCTCTCTCTCTCTCTCTCTCTCTCTCTCTCTCTCTCTCTCTCTCTCTCTCTCTCTCTCTCTCTCTCTCTCTCTCTCTCTCTCTCTCTCTCTCTCTCTCTCTCTCTCTCTCTCTCTCTCTCTCTCTCTCTCTCTCTCTCACACTCACACTCACACTCACACTTACACTTACACTTACACTTACACTCACACTCACACACACACACACACACACAGCCAATTGCAGCAGAATCGCAACCTGACTCACACACTGCAGTTGTTGGCATCTCATCTCTCTCTGGTAATGACGCCTTCTGATTATCATAGATATTAACCACTGCTTCAGCACCATACAGATAGCTCCCTGTCTCTGTGTAGGGTATGACTGCTGCTGCTATATGCAGCTCTGCAGTGCAGAACAGTGAAATATCCCTCTCTCTGTCTCTCCCTCTCCTCCCTCCTCCTCCCCTCAGTTGTCAGCCTTCTGTTCCACTGTATCTACTGGGGCCTGTATGCCAGAGATGGAGTGGGCAACGGCAGTCTCAAGATAATGGGTGAGTTTGATCATCACAAACACCCTGATAAAGGATGTAATCCAGAAACACCCTGATAAAGGATGTAATCCAGAAACACCCTGATAAAGGATGTAATGCAAAAACATCCTGATAAAAGATGTAATGCAGAAACACCCTGACAAAGGATGTATTCCAGAAACACCCTGATAAAGGATGTAATGCAGAAACACCCTGATAAAGGATGTAATGCGGAAACACCCTGATAAAGGATGTAATGAAGAAACACCCTGATAAAGGATGTAATGCAGAAACACCCTGATAAAGGATGTAATTCAGAAACACCCTGATAAAGGATGTAATTCAGAAACACCCTGATAAAGGATGTAATGCAGAAACACCCTGATAAAGGATGTAATGCAGAAACACCCTGATAAAGGATGTAAAGCAGAAACACCCTGATAAAGGATGTAATGCAGAAACACCCTGATAAAGGATGTAATGCAGAAACACCCTGATAAAGGATGTAATGCAGAAACACCCTGATAAAGGATGTAAAGCAGAAACACCCTGATAAAGGATGTAATGCAGAAACACCCTGATAAAGGATGTAAAGCAGAAACACCCTGATAAAGGATGTAATGCAGAAACACCCTGATAAAGGATGTAATGCAGAAACACCCTGATAAAGGATGTAAAGCAGAAACACCCTGATAAAGGATGTAATGCAGAAACACCCTGATAAAGGATGTAATGCAGAAACACCCTGATAAAGGATGTAATGCAGAAACACCCTGATAAAGGATGTAATGCAGAAACACCCTGATAAAGGATGTAAAGCAGAAACACCCTGATAAAGGATGTAATGCAGAAACACCCTGATAAAGGATGTAAAGCAGAAACACCCTGATAAAGGATGTAAAGCAGAAACTTTCCCACACAACCCATGCAGTGTAAGAGAGTGCACACGAGAGGATGAGTGTGTCCTTATTTGGGTGTGTGTTGTGAGGGTGTGCTGGAGTGAGTGAGTGACCTGATTTCAGGTTATGGTATGATGTTACATATTCAGATACTATAACCTACTTACAGTAATCTTTCTTTCACTCTGTGGGGTTCTCATTTTCTTCCCTCCTTCTCGCCATCTCTCTCTCTCTCTCCAGGGAAATTACTGTTCTCTGTCAGTTTCCTGGTGTTCCTGCTGATGCTGATCCTGCTGGGAAAAGGCTTCACTGTCACCAGGTAGGGAGTGTGTGTGTTTTTGTGTATGTCTCTCACACTGTGTCTGGTCTCAGGCCGTCTCACCTATGCTCTCAGGGTCAGAGCGACAGTAGCTGTCCCAGCCTTAATAACACCCTCTACCCTAGGGGACATGTCAGTCAAACTGCTTGTCTGGATTACAGGTTCAGTGCTTCATTACAATGTGTCTCAGGATTAAATCCTCCAGCCACTCTCTCTGTCTTACTCCTTCTAACTCGTACCAGTAGCCCAGTCTCTCTCTGTCTTACTCCTTCTAACTCGTACCAGTAGCCCAGTCTCTCTCTGTCTTACTCCTTCTAACTCGTACCAGTAGCCCAGTCTCTCTCTGTCTTACTCCTTCTAACTCGTCCCAGTAGCCCAGTCTCTCTCTGTCTTACTCCTTCTAACTCGTACCAGTAGCCCAGTCTCTCTCTGTCTTACTCCTTCTAACTCGGACCAGTAGCCCAGTCTCTCTCTGTCTTACTCCTTCTAACTCATACCAGTAGCCCAGTCTCTCTCTGTCTTACTCCTTCTAACTCGTACCAGTAGCCCAGGCTCTCTCTGTCTTACTCCTTCTAACTCGTACCATTAGCCCAGTCTCTCTCTGTCTTACTCCTTCTAACTCGTACCAGTAGCCGAGTCTTTCTCTGTCTTACTCCTTCTAAGTCGTACCAGTAGCCCAGTCTCTCTCTGTCTTACTCCTTCTAACTCGTACCAGTAGGTCAGTCTCTCTCTGTCTTACTCCTTCTAACTCGTACCAGTAGCCCAGTCTCTCTCTGTCTTACTCCTTCTAACTCGTACCATTAGCCCAGTCTCTCTCTGTCTTACTCCTTCTAACTCGTACCAGTAGCCCAGTCTCTCTCTGTCTTACGCCTTCTAACTCGTACCAGTAGCCCAGTCTCTCTCTGTCTTACTCCTTCTAACTCGTAACCAGTAGGCCAGTCTCTCTCTGTCTTACTCCTTCTAACTCGTAACCAGTAGGCCAGTCTCTCTCTGTCTTATTCCTTCTAACTCGTAACCAGTAGGCCAGTCTCTCTCTGTCTTACTCCTTCTAACTTGTAACCAGTAGCCCAGTCTCTCTCTGTCTTACTCCTTCTAACTCGTAACCAGTAGGCCAGTCTCTCTCTGTCTTATTCCTTCTAACTCGTAACCAGTAGGCCAGTCTCTCTCTGTCTTACTCCTTCTAACTCGTAACCAGTAGCCCAGTCTCTCTCTGTCTTACTCCTTCTAACTCGTAACCAGTAGGCCAGTCTCTCTCTGTCTTATTCCTTCTAACTCGTAACCAGTAGGCCAGTCTCTCTCTGTCTTACTCCTTCTAACTCGTAACCAGTAGCCCAGTCTCTCTCTGTCTTATTCCTTCTAACTCGTACCAGTAGGTCAGTCTCTCTCTGTCTTTCTCACTTCCTCTCACTCTACTTTCCCTGTTTCTCTTTCTCTTCCCGCTCTGCTCCTCTCTCATTGCCCTCTGTCTTTCTCCCTTTCTCTCTCACTATCTCATACAGTATAGTAGCTGTGACTTTATTAGAGCAGACCTTGTCATTATTGCTACATCTCTGAAATGTGGTGATGAATAGCCATTTAGATAAGCTGCCTGACTACACTGCACCATAAAGAGGGAATATGTGGCCAACCGTGTGTGTGAGTGCGTGTGTGTGTGTGTGTGTGTGTGTGTGTGTGTGTGTGTGTGTGTGTGTGTGTGTGTGCATACATGGGTGAGGAAATCCATCTCTGTTTGCAGGAGGAGAGTGTGTGTGTGTATTCATCTGTCTGTGTGAAAGCTAACCCCCCTGTGTGTATCCGTCTCTGTCAGGGCGAGGATCAGCCACAGTGGATCTGTCAAGCTGTCCATCTACATGACAGTCTACACCGTCACCTATATCATCCTCTTCATATACGAGGCAGAGGTACTGCAGTCTACACTACAGAACTGCTGCTGCTACACTCCTACTGTCCATGCTATAAGTGAAGGGCCAGTGTATGACGGTCTACGTTTCAACCGGGGATTCCTGTGTCCCACAACACTATGTTAGCCTACTGAGTTGAAGTCTAGGTATTAGCTCTAGGAGCTAGTCTTCAGGTCTCGGGCACGGTTACCCTGTTTGACCAATGATATCCAGTCTCTGGCCTGTGAAACTGAATACATAGCCCGCAAGCAGAGGCACTGTTAATGACCCAGTTGTAGAGAAGTGTCAATGACGCGGACACACACACACAAACAAACATACACATACGCACACATTTGTAGACACAGTCACCAACAAAAACGAGTAGATTTCACATCCCAACATGTCAGCAGACCACAGACTGTTACAACACATGCTGGGGAATGTATTGTAACACACGTCTCTGCTATTTGAGGGTAAAGTTAGTAGGTAGATTAGTAGGGTGCGGTCCATTAGAGTGGTTGTATGATGTAAGTGTGTGTGTGTCTCAGTTCTTTGACCCAGGTGAGGTGCTGTATGCATATGACAGCCCGGCGGGCTACGGTCTGATGGGTCTCCAGCTGCTGGCCTATGTGTGGTTCTGCTACGCAGTCCTGATCTCCCTCAAACACTACCCTGAGAAACAACCCTTCTACATCCCCTTCTTCACGGCATACACACTCTGGTGAGAGGACATAGCTCTGTCAGGTTCATCAACTTCATTCCCCTAAAAAGCATTGCATCCAATAAACTCCCCGTCTCCCTTATCTTTCCACTTCTCGCTTGCTCGTCTTAAATCCGTCCTCCTCCGCCTCTCCCTCTCGTTTCCTTTTGTCACTACTCCACCATATTCCTTTTTTCTCCTTCCTTCGTTTACATATCTCAATCTCTCCCTTCCCTATCTCTCTCTCCTCTTTCTCTCTTAATCGCTCTCCCTCATTAACTCTCTCCTCTCTCTCTCATTAACTCTCTCTCCGCTCTCTCCCTCATAAACTCTCTCTCCGCTCTCTCCCTCATAAACTCTCTCTCCGCTCTCTCCCTCATTAACTCTCTCCTCTCTCTCCCTCATTATCTCTCTCTCCTCTCTCTCCCTCATTATCTCTCTCTCCTCTCTCTCCCTCTGGCAGGTTTTTCGCGGTGCCCGTCATGGCTCTGATAGCTAACTTTGGCATCCCTCGCTGGGCACGGGAGAAGATCGTCAACGGCATCCAACTGGGAATCCACCTCTATGCTCACATCGTATTCCTCGTTAGTACCCTTCATCTCTCTACACACTCACACACAGGCATGCATGTGCCCACATACACACACTGCCTCACTGTAGACGTTAATTATCTCGAAGACCTCATCGCCCGCCTCGTTAGTAACCCCCTGCCCTCTACACGCAGGCACACACACACTCACCTCCCTTTTAAATATCTGTGAGTCATATCTCTCTGTCCTCATCGGCCTCTGCGTTAGTATACTCCCAAACCCAGACTTCTATACCAGACTGAGCCTCTCAGTCCCAGACTTCTGTACCAGACTGAGCCTCTCAGTCCCAGACTTCTGTACCAGACTGAGCCTCTCAGTCCCAGACTTCTATACCAGACTGAGCCTCTCGTTCCCAGACTTCTGTACCAGACTGAGCCTCTCAGTCCCAGACTTCTGTACCAGACTGAGCCTCTCTGTCCCAGACTTCTATACCAGACTGAGCCTCTCTGTCCCAGACTTCTATACCAGACTGAGCCTCTCTGTCCCAGACTTCTATACCAGACTGAGCCTCTCGTTCCCAGACTTCTGTACCAGACTGAGCCTCTCAGTCCCAGACTTCTGTACCAGACTGAGCCTCTCAGTCCCAGACTTCTGTACCAGACTGAGCCTCTCAGTCCCAGACTTCTGTACCAGACTGAGCCTCTCAGTCCCAGACTTCTGTACCAGACTGAGCCTCTCAGTCCCAGACTTCTATACCAGACTGAGCCTCTCAGTCCCAGACTTCTATACCAGACTGAGCCTCTCGTTCCCAGACTTCTGTACCAGACTGAGCCTCTCAGTCCCAGACTTCTGTACCAGACTGAGCCTCTCAGTCCCAGACTTCTGTACCAGACTGAGCCTCTCAGTCCCAGACTTCTGTACCAGACTGAGCCTCTCAGTCCCAGACTTCTGTACCAGACTGAGCCTCTCAGTCCCAGACTTCTGTACCAGACTGAGCCTCTCAGTCCCAGACTTCTGTACCAGACTGAGCCTTTGTGTATCAGTGTATGGAGAATACAGGGTAATATTTGTACAGGCAAAAGGCAATATTCTGAATATGATACATTCCTCCCATCCATCCCCTCTCCCCCTACTTGCCTCGCCACAGGCTATCACGCGGCCCTCTGCGGCCAATAAGAACTTCCCGTACCACGTGCGGACCTCTCAGATCGGGATCCTGCTGTCTAGTCCAAAGGCGGGTGTGGCGAGTGAGAGTTTCCCCCACCATGCCTATGGGAACAGCTCCTTCCTGGGCGACTCCCAGCCCAACTTCACAGAACTCTTCTCCATCCAGTCGGTGAGTTGATGTATGATCTGAGGAGGATCTAACTGATACTAAGGTACGATATAGTCCCTGTAACACTCCAGAGGTGTTAAAGCACAGAGGAAGTTGTCAGAGAAGGATGTGGTAACTGACATTGTGACAAATACAACCCAGCTTGACCTTTAACCTTTACCTCCCTCTCTCTTAGGGCCCAGTGAAGACGGTGGAGGAGACGGTGGCCCGGAAGGGACAGGAAGTGCAGAGGAACAGTGAGCATAAGATCATCACCACCACGGCCGACCTGTCGTTACCCACCTTCCCCCCACTCCCTCCCCCCATGCCCACCCACCTCCCCCGCCCTCCCCCTCCACAACTCCCCTCCCACTTCACCGAGTACTTCAGCATGCAGGGGGGAGGGGGCATGGGCACCAAGGCATGAGACAGACGGAGAGAAAGAAAGAGGGACACAGAGAGAAAGATCGAGAGGGAGGTGAAGATCCAGGTAGCATAGAAAACAGGTCAAGCTATGTATAGCCACGAGGGAAGGAGGGAGGGATATGAGGAGGAAGAGAAGGGGAAGTCATTATAAGCAGACATGTGGAATGGAAATCCTAAATGTCCCATTTTCACCTCTGAATGGGAAAAAGTCTGAATAAAGAAGAGGATATGGCTGTGAGTTAAAGTGCTGAGCTTGTAAAAGAAAAAAGAAGCAATAAATATTTGAACATGAGCAGGGAGAGAGGCACCGGGAGGGAGAGATGACAGAGTGGATGTAGCCTGACCAATAGAATGATAGGAGCGCACAGTGGAGACTGAACAAAACTCCTATGAACACTTTTATTCAAGACTTTATAAGGCATCAATGGAGGGGCTGAGGGAAACGTGTAAATAGCTGAAGAGAATGAGTTCCCATTACTCTAAAATAGTTGCAGTTTATATTACAAAAGGGATGTTTTTTTTCCATTGTCGAATTCCAAGTGGTGCTGTGACCATTGCAGTTCTCATGCCATTACATTGTACAAGAGTAAAATATTCACTCACATCCTGAAACATACATTTTTTTTTCATGTTTGACAGATGTTAACACAAAATGTAGAATTTCTCCATATAGAATATGTTGGGATGATTTATATTCTTATATATTCTCCAGGCTATAGGATTGATATACTGATGTTTAAGTGTACAATGTTCAGTTTACTGTGGACCCCTGAGGTACTGCTAAAACAAGCATGTACTCCCTGTCTCTAAACTGATTATACTCCATGTGTTCATACAGTGTGTGTGCCTGTTGTACCAAACTACTATACAATAGCTGTGTATATTTCATACCATATAGGCTACCGAGGTGTTAATGTCACTTCTTCTGGATCTCTATTGGAACCTTCTGGAACCTTATGTCATACTGTCCACAGACAACTGTTTTAACTCAGAATACTACTGTTCAGTTTTCACTGGAGTGCAAGATATTAGCTTGCTCTGAATGTAATTCCTTGATGTATGTAGACCTTGGTGAATGTATTAATGCAATAGAGCACAGGGAAAGGGGTGGTTTTAAAGTTAAATTATAATTTTTTACATAGAAATCATACTTATAGCTTGTTTTACTTTCAATTTCAGCCTCCATCCTTGACACATGATTTAAGGAGGGAAAGTTGTCCAGCGAGGATGTGAACTAACTTCACAATCACCCCCCCCCGACTAGTATGTAACGATGTCATGTCAAACCTGTACATGTCTGTCTGTATGGCCGTTTCCCTCAGTGAAGTTGTACATCTGATCTGATACTGCGTGAGGGGCTCATTGTTGTTTCTCCATAAGTAGGAACAGTAGTTCTTCCTGACCATGAAAAGTCCTGGGCCCATAAACAACTAAAGCAAACCTTTTAGAGTAACTGTGAAAGTAGTAGCACCAACGTCCTGTTTGTCCTGCATGAAGCACTTTAGTGTTCTCCTACTCTTAGTTTTCTGTTCTGCCATTTATTTCAAAGTGACTTTGAATAGCGCTTTAATCTGGATCATACGTATCCACACACTACATCCAATGATATTCCGGTATCAAATATACAAATGTTACCTGTAGATATGTTCATATTAATCAATGTCATCAAGTGTCATTATCAGACATATAAAATGTACATGATCTGAATAATATTAAGTTGATTAATGAAATAGCCTAATGATATCAATGTAAGGGAGGGAGGGGGGTATTCACAAGACTGTGTCAAGGCCAATTTACCACCTGTTCTAAGAAATAGAAGTAATCAATTACATTTTTTTTTATAACTTGTTAATATCTGAGTATGAAACATGCAAGTCTCTTTAATCATTTTTAAATCCAATCTGTAAAAAAAAATGGTGTGGGAGAAAGAATGGTGGTTAATTGACTGTTTCCAATGGTTTAATTAATAGCCCTTTACTACAGAAAGACAATGTCTGGAGTAGGCTTGGGTTGGTCAGACTGGTACTGCACATGTTATGTACATGAGAACATACAGTCAAAGGTATAATGTAGTCTGTAAAAAAGAATGACACTTGAATTAGATTGTTCTGGTGTTCTAAAGGTTGTCTCTGTAGGCGTATATATATTTGTCTCTATTGCCATTACAGTCCACTGTTGTCCATGGTTACGGATGCCATTACTTGACTGAATAGATTTTGACAGACAGGTTCCAGTCATTCTGTACAACAAGCTGCATGATCAACGTATCTATGGTATTTGTCTATTATACACAGACGCAAGTAGAAGAGCAACGGGAGATGAGTGAGGGTTTTATATGCATGACAGACAACAGCACAGCTTCCTGGGTATTTAGAAGGGTCTGGTTAAGAGCACATTACTGAAGCACTGTTAGAAATGAATGCATTTTAATGGTGTCAAATTAGGATATTCTGAATACGCTGTACATAAACTTTTTGCCAAATTAAAATGGTTGGTTTTACTAGAGGCCTGGTCTGTTTCTTTCATACCTTGGCCACAGTGTGAATGTGTAATGTGATGTAGAAGGGCAAGGGCATTCGTCCAAAACATCTACTCCATCTTGGTACAGTACAATTATTTTCTGGAACCTCACACTTGGAGCGCTTACAGGCAAGTGGCAAAGGAGAGCTGGTCCAATTGAATGGAATTGCAATAGGTTTGGGGTCATTTTGGCAAGTAGTTACCAGAATGTAAAAACCAACCTCTACAGCAGCTCTTAATAAAAAGACAGTTTGAATCTAAACAAATAGAATGGATGGGGAAGCTCATGATGAGTGTGTGATTATGTCTGGCTGAAGGTAGTTGCTTTCATAAAACATCCTGCCTCTATTTGCCACTGTGTTTATTCTGAATCAGTAGAGAGATTTAAAAACAGGACATCAACCATGATGATAATGAACAGTTTGGGGGACATGTTTCTGAACCGGTAAAGAGATTAAAAACAGGACGATAATGAACAGTTTGGGGGACATGTTTCTGAACCGGTAAAGAGATTAAAAACAGGACATCAACCATGATGATAATGAACAGTTTGGGGGACATGTTTCTGAACCGGTAAAGAGATTAAAAACAGGACATCAACCATGATGATAATGAACAGTTTGGGGGACATGTTTCTGAACCGGTAAAGAGATTAAAAACAGGACGATAATGAACAGTTTGGGGGACATGTTACTGAACCGGTAGAGATTAAAAACAGGACATCAACCATGATGATAATGAACAGTTTGGGGGACATGTTTCTGAACCGGTAAAGAGATTAAAAACAGGACGATAATGAACAGTTTGGGGGACATGTTACTGAACCGGTAGAGATTAAAAACAGGACGATAATGAACAGTTTGGGGGACATGTTACTGAACCGGTAGAGATTAAAAACAGGACATCAACCATGATGATAATGAACAGTTTGGGGGACATGTTTCTGAACCGGTAGAGAGATTAAAAACAGGACATCAACCATGATGATAATGAACAGTTTGGGGGACATGTTTCTGAACCGGTAAAGAGATTAAAAACAGGACATCAACCATGATGATAATGAACAGTTTGGGGGACATGTTTCTGAACCGGTAAAGAGATTAAAAACAGGACGATAATGAACAGTTTGGGGGACATGTTACTGAACCGGTAGAGATTAAAAACAGGACATCAACCATGATGATAATGAACAGTTTGGGGGACATGTTTCTGAACCGGTAGAGAGATTAAAAACAGGACATCAACCATGATGATAATGAACAGTTTGGGGGACATGTTTCTGAACCGGTAGAGAGATTAAAAACAGGACATCAACCATGATGATAATGAACAGTTTGGGGGACATGTTTCTGAACCGGTAGAGAGATTAAAAACAGGACATCAACCATGATGATAATGAACAGTTTGGGGGACATGTTTCTGAACCGGTAGAGAGATTAAAAACAGGACATCAACCATGATGATAATGAACAGTTTGGGGGACATGTTTCTGAACCGGTAAAGAGATTAAAAACAGGACATCAACCATGATGATAATGAACAGTTTCGGGGACATGCTTCTGAACCGGTAGAAGGGATAATAACAGCATATCAAACCTGTTTGATTTAAGCATATCTGTTAAACTCACATTAGTGCCATAAACAGAACGTGTAACATTGTCAAACAATCACATTTATTTTGTGGGGTCAAATACTGTAGCCAGACATCTAAAAACTGTAATACATGTGATGTCAGTGTGTGGCTGGTTGCATTATGCCTCAACCTTGGCTGCTGCCTGCTGTGCCCACTGTTCTCTGTAGCCTTTGAGGAGCTGGTTGATTAGCGTGAGTTCATTGTCTCGCTTGGTGGTCTGGAGAGGTGGGAACGGGTTGCCTTTATACTCCAGCACGGCCATAGCAGCCTTGTCCAGGTTCTCCCTGTTGGGAATGCGGGCCATCCGGGTGTAGGCTTTGGGCTGGGTCTCAAACCTGGGAGCCAGGACCTTGAAGAGCTTTGGGATCAGGTCCTTTTCCTTAAACCACAGGAGAGAGAGACGGGATGATGACTGACTGAAAGAACTAGGAACACACTCATACTAATCTGGTAGATAATAGTACAACAAAGCTGGGGACATTGGGACGGTCTGACTTGGTCTGAGTAGATTAAAATACTAACAAAGATCATAAAGAACATTTACTGTGAGCCAGAAATTTGCCATTTTCATCGCTTTCTCGTCAGTCTCCCTTCTTGGCATAGTCAATCAACTGCAAAACAACATAACATTGGTCAACAACGTCACAAGCTGTCAAAACTACACAGTAGCCTACTAAACAGGGATGATTTTTTTATTATTATTTTTTAACCTTTATTTAACCAGGCAAGTCAGTTAAGAACATATTCTTATTTTCAATGACGGCCTGGGAACAATGACTGCCTGTTCAGGGGCAGAACAGGGGCAGAACGACAGAACGACCTTGTCAGCTCGGGGGTTTGAACTCACAACCTTCCGGTTACTAGTCCAGCGCTCTAACCACTAGGCTACGCTGCCGCCCATTGAGAAGTAGCTGACTAAATCAAATAAATACAACCATGGAGTTAAATGAAAAAGTATGGATTTCAGCAAACAAAGGCACACATCTACATAGGACAACCATAGGTACACGGTAAGCGTTTCATCATTTACTATTGATCTTGGGCAAATCAATGTAGTCAGAGCTGAATTTCACAAAGCCAGGACTCTGCTCAACTCCATAGTTCATCAGAAACTTCCTTCACAATGGGAGTCGAGTTTAGTCAACTAGTGGAGTAGCCCAAAGGCTGGCAGATCAGAATAGAGTCGCTTCATCTTACTGTCCAAAGGGAATCTATGTAGCCAGCTATACACTCATATCCCCTATGGACCGGGTTGTACATAACATTCTCCATTCAAGTTGCAAAGGAGTCGATTACCTCCTTAACTCGATTTAATGGCGAGAAGGTGGAAAAAACATACTGTAATGAAACAGCTGGGAGCAGGTCTCGAACCCTCCGGCTCGGCGCTCTATCGACTGTGCCGCAAAAGCATGCTCGTGCGGTCGTTACACTACTCCCTCCTTTTCAAAGATAGCGTCCTCGCGACTCTACGTCTTACAGGAACGCGCACTGTCCTGGATGCAAGGTCTGATCACTTCTGACACCAATGTAATGAAACAGACAGGGAGCAGGTCTCGAACCGTCGACCTTCTTGCCCGAAGTCCGGCGCGCTATCGACTGTGCCGCAAAAGCATGCTCGTGCGGCAGGGTCGATTTCTGCGCATATAAACCCAGTGTCTTAACAATACTTTCTTTATGAAATACAATTTTCGCCATGTTCCGGCTGTTGCCAATCAGGTTGAAGCAGTCTATTATTTTCACCCCTGGTCTGATTGGCTGAAGGGGTATAGACGTATAGCCGGCTGCATACATTCCTTTTGGACGGTAAAATGAAACGACTCAATATCGCCATCAGCCAGCCTTTGAATTACTGGAGAAGCAACTTTGTTGAGCTGCGTAAAAAGGTAACGTTACCATGTAACATGTCCTCACCTTTTCAGCATAGAATCGAACTTCGTCTGCTCTGCCTCGGGTGGTCTCTATCCTCTCGTGTCGAACGAGGCCGGTAAGAATGTTCCGAAGCATGTTTACCGAGACCCATTTTACGGGCCACCCGGCCATGGGATATCAACATCTGAATATTGACGCGCATCTTGTCGAGTTCCGACGCCTACAAAGAGGCTAGAAAGAAAAAAGGAATCAAGCCGGCCTTCAAAAATGTAAACCGATGTTTCTAACGAAGGTTATCTTCCGTTATTCTCGTTTAAATTAGGTTTATGTGATCATTAATACATCCCCGAGGTCGCTTAATAACGTGACAACTTTGACACTGCAGGTGCATCAGTTATCTCAGTCTGTGTGGGTGAAAACTTTTCCACTTTAGGATTAAATCGTTCCGCCTCAAATGTATTATATTGGTCATTAATTAATTCATTGTTGTTTTGCTATTAGATATCAGGTCTTTCTATGTTGCGTAGAGATATTTCAAAATGTAAAAAAAAGGTTAATTTCTGATTAGGAAATGTAATCGGAAATAAGTGTACATATTTAAATGACCTATTTACGATATATGATGACAAATAGCATAGATATACAGTACCAGTCAAAATGTTGAACACACCTACTCATTTTATTTACATGTACTATTTTCTACATTGTAGATTAATAGTGAAGACATCAACTATGAAAAAACAAAAAAGTGTTAAACAAATCAAATCAAGATAGATTTTAGATTCTTCAAAGTAGCCAACCTTTGCCTTGATGGCAGCTCTGCACACTCTTGGAATTCTCTCAACCAGCTTCACGTGGAATGCTTTTCCAAACATCTTGAAGGAGTTCCCACATATGCTGAGCACTTTTTGGCTGCTTTTCTTTCACTCTGCTTTCCAACACATCCCAAACCATCTCAATTGAGTTTAGGTTGGGTGATTGTGGAGGCCAGGTCATCTGATGCAGCACTCCATCACTCTCCTTCTTTGTCAAATAGCCCTTACACAGCCTGGAAGTGTGTTTTGGGTCATTGACCTGTTGATAAACAAATGATAGTCCCACTAAGGGCAAACCAGATGGGATGGCGTATCGCTGCAGAATGCTGTAGTAGCCATGCTGGTTAAGTGTGTCTTGAATTATAAATAAATCACAGACAATGTCACCAGCAAAGCACCCCCACATCATCACACCTCCTCCTCCATGCTTCACTGTGGGAACCATAAATGTGGAGATTATCCGTTCACCTACTCTGCGTCTCACAAAGACAAGCGGTTGGAACCAAAAATCTCACATTTTGACTCCTCAGACCAAAATACAGATTTCCACTGATCTAATGTTCATTGCTCGTGTTTCTTGTCCCAACCAAGTCTCTTCTTATTATTGTTGTCCTTTAGTAACAGACACATCTCAACATCAACTGTTCAGAGGAGACTGTGACTGTGAATCAGGCCTTCATGGTCGAATTGTGGTTTCTTTTCCACAATTCGACCATGAAGGCCTGATTCACACAGTCTCCTCTGAACAGTTGATGTTGAGATGTGTCTGTTACTAAAGGACTTGCTTTATTGATACATATCAAATGGTTAAGGTAGGGTACCATGACACAATGAATTCACCCCCTGTATCCTTTAGAAAGAAAAACAGTATATTCTTGATCCATACTTTAACAATTTGCTAGTGGTTCCTAGTTTCTCCGGTGTTTACTAGTAAAACTATTTGACATGAGAAGATAGAATACCTTTACAAAGATTTCTAAGGACAGTGAAAGTACAAACACAACAGAAAAAGGATTTTTGTGTTAAATGCTTTATTTGTCATGAAAACTTATGTGGATATTGAACTGTACAGGATGTTGTAGAGGTGTGGGACTATTGAATGACCAAAGCTAGGATCAGACTTAGTAGGTGGCCATGGTGCTGGTCAGCCAGTCATTAAAGATGCACACCTAGAGAAGGAGAAGGGAGACATCAGTGGACACAGGGCCAAGTCACTGTAAACCTGGGATAAAGTTGGTATTAGAGCTGGGGTGAAGTTGGTATTATTGAAGTTAGAAACATGTAGTTGTGACAGGGATGAGCCAGTGGTCTAATTAAGGCTTTATCCCACAAACTTAGCAGCAGAAGCCTATATTCTTACCATGGCATAGACACCGTGGTTATCAGTGCTGGGCACAGCCTTATCCCCAGGACACAATACCCTGAAGCTGACCGTTGCACACCACGGGGCCACCGGAGTCACCCTGAGAGAGAGACAATGAGAGATTTACTTCACTGTTTCTCTATACTGTATTTTCGGTCAGACAACAACCACCCGAGCCACTGCCTGTTCACCCCGCTATCATCCAGAAGGCGAGGTCAGTAGCAGGGACCGAGAGACTGAAAAACAGCTTCTATCTCAAGGCCATCAGACTGTTAAACAGCCACCACTAACATTGAGTGGCTGCTGCCAACATACTGACTCAACTCCAGCCACTTTAATGATGGAAATGGATGTAAAAATGTATCACTAGCCACTTTAAACAATGCCACTTAATATGTTTACATACCCTACATTACTCATTTCATATGTATATACTGTACTCTATATCATCTACTGCATCTTGCCATCTTTATGTAAGACATGTATCACTAGCCACTTTAAACTATGCCACTTTATGTTTATATACCCTACATTACTCATGTATATACTTTACTCTATACCATCTACTGTATCTTGCCTATGCTGTTCTGTACCATCACTCATTCATATATCTTTATGTACATATTATTTATCCCTTTACACTTGTGTGTATAAGGTAGTAGTTGTGGAATTGTTAGGTTAGATTACTCGTTTGTTATTACTGCACTGTCGGGACTAGAAGCACAAGCATTACGCTACACTCTCATTAACATCTGCTAACCATGTGTATGTGACAAATAACATTTGATTTGATTTAATAGTTTTGATAAGCTGGTCAGTAGTACCTGGCAAGAGTCCAGCACAGAACATGGCGTTAGTGATCATACCTGACCAAGTATGTTTTACAACAGCCCCAAAATACATGAACGTGTTGCCATTATTGCTGCACTCACTGGAGTGTAACCTTTGACCCAGGTTCTGCACTCACTGGAGCTCATGATGTTGCCCCATCCAGAGACGGTACACATGGTGCCCGCGGGGGCACAGCTGCTGGGCAGAGCAACGGGCTTGATCAGCATGATGTCATTGTCCATGTTGTAGGAGCTGTAGTTGGGGTGGGGGATGACGTGGGAAGAAGAGATGAACTGCTCCTTACCTTCAGTCCTGTCAACGTTGTTCTCGCCCAGACACACCTCCACACAGCTTAGGGAGAACGAGGGAAAGGAAAGTCTTTCATCACTTGATGGTGTTTTGTGCTGAGCCTTGGGGTGCAGGTGAAGTGAACTGCATGATATCTGGATGATAGGATGTTGTTAAACCATGACAGACATGTAAATAACCTTGTACATGCCTGGGAGTGTGCGAGCCGGAACGTCTCATAGGAACAGGAGCCTATCTCCTGTTTCTGTAAGGTGAGGCAGCTTGATGTACCAATACACATATTGAATGTATTCATTAAATGTAAGTCTTACTCCTCTATAAGCACATAGGATACTTCAGGTACAGTTGAAGTCGGAAGTTTACATACACTTAGGTTGGAGTCATTAAAACTCATTTATCAACCACTCCACAAAATTCTTGTTAACAAACTATAGTTTTGGCAAGTGGGTTAGGACATCTACTTTGTGCATGACACAGGTAATTTGTCCAACAGTTGTTTACAGACAGATTATTTCACTTATAATTCACTGTATCACAATTCCAGTGTGTCAGAAGTTTACATACACTAAGTTGACTGTGCCTTTTTAAACAGCTTGGAAAATTCCAGAAAATTATGTCATGGCTTTAGAAGCTTCTGATAGGCTAGTTTACCTCATTTGAGTCAATTGGAGGTGTACCTGTGGATGTATTTCAAGGCCTACCATCAAACTCAGTGCCTCTTTGCTTGACTTCATGGGGAAAATCAAAAGAAATCAGCCAAGACCTCAGAAAAAAATTGTAGACCTCCACAAGTCTGGTTCATCCTTAGGAGCAGTTTCCAAATGCCTGAAAGTACCACGTTCATCTGTACAAACAATAGTACACAAGTATAAACACCATGGGATAACGCAGCCGTCATACCGCTCAGGAAGGAGACGCGTTCTGTCTCCTAGAGATGAATGTGCTTTGGTGCGAAAAGTGCAAATTCATCCCAGAACATTTACATTTACATTTAAGTAATTTAGCAGACGCTCTTATCCAGAGCGACTTACAAATTGAACAACCGCAAAGGACCTTGTGAAGATGCTGGAGGAAACAAGTACAAAAGTATCTATATCCACAGTAAAATGAGTCCTATATTAACATAACCTGAAAGGCTGCTCAGCAAGGAAGAAGCCACTGCTCCAAAACCACCATAAAAAAAAGCCTGAGGAGAGTGCATCATTTTATACATGGCAAGTTATTAATAAACATATTAGGCACATTTGGGCAGTCTTGACACATTTTATATTATTTAACAGAAATGCAATGGTTCATTGGATCAGACTAAAACTTTGCACATACACTGCTGCCAACTAGTGGACAAAATCTAAATTGCACCTGGACTGGAATAATACATTATGGCCTTTCTCTTGCATTTCAAAGATGATGGTACAAAAAAATACAAGTGTTTTTTTTTTCTTCTTTGTATTATCTTTTACAGATCTATTCTGTTATATTCTCCTTCATTCCTTCCACATTTCCACAAACTTCAAAGTGTTTCCTTTCAAATGGTACCAAGAATATGCATATCCTTGCTTCAGGGCCTGAGCTACAGGCAGTTAGATGTCGGTATGTAATTTTAGGCAAAAAAATGTTAAAGGGTTGTATCCTTTTTTTATGAGCATGGCCTTATTTCTATTACAGCATATTGGATGACTGTCATTCATATTCCATTCATCTATCTTAATGTAACAGCGATAGGTTAAAAGGCTACTACTACATGATACTCAAATGTCTCTATACCCATCATGAGATTGCTACAACCTAGTCTATAAATGAAAGTTTACATTGTAGGTGCATAGGTTGAGAGAAATTTGAGTTATCAAGGTGACAGACGTCGACACATTCAACACTGCCTTGCCTGCATCTAGGGATGTGGACATACATTTAGGGTTATGGTTGAGCCAGGATGTGGACATGAAGTTAGGGTTATGGTTAGAGTTATGGGTAAGGGTTGGCCGGGGTGTAGACTAGTGTCAACCACAGGAGATTATGGCACCTTAATTGGAGATTGTGAGATCAGGAGATCGTGGCACCTTACTCTATTAGTGTAATGGTATCAAATACATCAAACACATGGTTTCCATTTACTCTGTTCCAGCCATTATTATGAGCCGTCCTCCCGTCCTGAACTCATGGTCATATAAGGTATACAGAGTTTATTTTTAAGACAGCCTTGTATGACTTTTCAACAAAACCCCATAAATCCAGTTTGCTTGTTTACAAAGCTACATTTGGCCTTGTGAGCAGCAAAGTTGTGTTTGTCGACTTCTCCAAGAGAATACCACCGTGTGAACCACACAGCTGTGTTGCAGTCATGTTGAGGTCAAGATACAGTCTGAACTGCAGAGAATACTGGCCATCTCAAACTGGCAGTTGTAGTGCACTGTACATGTATCACTGTCTCCTGTAAGAATTTCAATCAAATGCAGATGGTAAGAACCTGCACAAAAAAAGGAAAATTAATATTTAGCTTCATGCTGCCTTTAGGGACAACTTTATACCAATCCTTGATGGAAAATGCTGTGTCGTAATGCTGACCTTGGCAGTGCACCTTTTGCCTCTGATTGGATTTCTGTTGACCAATCAAACAGTTCCATTAAACGGGGCGGCACACCCAATTCTGCATATATACCAGGGGTGCAGATTAACCCCTTTCATCGACAGGATCATACAGCAACCATGATTTCTCTGGTCTTCGTTCTGCTCATTGGAGCCGCTTGTGAGTATAATAATGACCATAGAAAAAGAACAGGACTGTGTAATGACACTAACATCACAAATGTGTTTTTTTTACGTAATTAAGAAATATGTTGTTTTATCATAGTGCTATGCTTTTCCATCTCAAAAGCTGAGGTAATAAAGCTAAGAATATGCCTGCTCTCTGTTTACAGTCGCAACGGAGGATGACAAGATCGTTGGAGGGTATGAGTGCAAGGCCTACTCCCAGCCCCACCAGGTGTCTCTGAACTCTGGGTACCACTTCTGTGGTGGCTCCTTGGTCAATGAGAACTGGGTTGTGTCTGCTGCTCACTGCTACAAGTCGTAAGTACACTCCCAAGGGAACTACTAGCAACATATTGAGTCAATAACAGCTAGCAACAATTTGATAAGCTTAACTTTTGCGAAACTTAAGGACACAAGTGAACTCTACATTCACATGAACTCTCTCTCTTTCAGCCGTGTGGAGGTGCGTCTGGGCGAGCACAACATCAAGGTGACTGAGGGTAGCGAGCAGTTCATCTCTTCATCCCGCGTGATCCGTCACCCCAACTACAGCTCCTACAACATCGACAATGACATCATGCTGATCAAGCTGAGCAAGCCCGCCACCCTCAACACCTACGTGCAGCCTGTTGCTCTGCCCAGCAGCTGTGCCCCCGCGGGCACCATGTGTACCGTCTCTGGATGGGGCAACACCATGAGCTCCAGTGAGTACAGAATCTGGGTCAAAGGTTACATGTGCCAGTTGGTCATCTTCATGGTGACTGAGTGTGTTTACAGGCATTGAAAATATACTATTAGAAACACAATGCCATTATATATAATAACTCTCCTCCTTCTACCATAACTCTCCTCCTTCTACCATAACTCTCCTCCTTCTCCCTCTCTCCATTCCTCTCTGTCTGCTTTTCCTTACAGCCGCTGACAAGAACAAGCTTCAGTGCCTGAACATCCCCATCCTGTCCTACAGCGACTGTAACAACTCCTACCCTGGCATGATCACCAACGCCATGTTCTGCGCTGGATACCTGGAGGGAGGCAAGGACTCTTGCCAGGTACTTACCACACTGACCTCAATTCAGTGGTACCACAATGATGACTTTAAATGTACTTTTTCAGTTCAATTAATACAGAAATATGAGTTGTATATAACTCTTTCTTTCTCTCTCTCTCTTTCTGCCTTCCTTCTTCCCTCTCTCGCTCTCTCTCTCTCTCTCTCTCTCTCAGGGTGACTCTGGTGGCCCTGTGGTGTGCAACGGTGAGCTCCAGGGTGTTGTGTCCTGGGGTTACGGCTGTGCCGAGCCCGGTAACCCCGGTGTCTACGCCAAGGTAAGACAGAAAAATAGTTTTCCTGTTGTGGAAACATCAACATTCATACATCACTGTGACATCACTTGGTTTCCCAAAAGAAAAAGACATTGAGTCTATAAAACATTGATTGATGGTTCTCATGTTGCCTCCCATTGAGTGTGTCCACTAATGTCTCCCTTCTTCTTCTCTTCCTCCAGGTGTGCATCTTCAATGACTGGCTGACCAGCACCATGGCCACCTACTAAGTCTGATCCTAGCTTCGATCCTCCAGCATGGTCCCAGAACTCTACAACATCCTGTGCAGTTCAACATCTACCTTTTATACTGGAGATGAAATACTAATGACAAATTAAATATTTAACATAATTTCAGTCTGAGTATTTTTCCCAAAGATAAATAAAAAAGTGAATATACTCTCGAAGGTTCTTCTTACATGCCTGCAGCAGAGAGCACATATTCATGTATGACATTAAATATTTTGTTCTGTATAGCATCAGGAGAGTGTTGATTGCAAGTGGAATGTTAATAAATGCTGGAATTATATCAGCTAAAAGCTATGGTCTGTGATTGGTACATATATTTCTTGACTTTTAAATAAATGCTGATTTTTGAAGAGTATAATGTATAAATGCCTCAGGAGCTCAGGTAATCTGTCGTACCCCATCAGACACTCAAACTGGACAGTTTTATCTCCATCTCTTCATTCAAAGACTCAATCATGGACACTCTTACTGACAGTTGCGGCTGCTTCGCGTGATGTATTGTTGTTGTCTCTACCTTCTTGCCCTTTGTGCTGTTGTCTGTGCCCAATAATCTTTGTACCATGTTGTGTTGCTACCATGTTGTGTTGTCATGTGTTGCTGCCATGCTATGCTGTTGTCTAAGGTCTCTCTTTACGTAGTGTTGTCTCTCTTGTCGTTGTGTGTTTTGTCCTGTATTTTTATAGCATTTTTTATTTTTAATCCCAGCCCCCGTCCCCTCAGGAGGCCTTTTGCCTTTTGGTAGGCCGTCATTGTAAATAAGAATTTGTTCTTAACTGACTTGCCTAGTTAAATCCAATTTAAATCATAATAAAAGAATGCAACATATTTTACTCCATTGTTTGTAAACAATGTGATTTGTAAACAAACACTGACTTTGAAATATGATTCAATCATATTTGCATTGTTGACAAGCTCATTGCTCTGTTGATCATTTTGCTTTATAAAGACAATTTACTACTCTCTATAGCCCTCAACTCTAGAATAGAAAACCAGCAGGTTCTGGACATTGTAGGGTAAGAGTTGAATACCCCTGCTCTATAGCAATCATTAAGACAAATTAGATTTTTTATTTGGTTGAGCTATCCCTTTAACAAATTAAACTGTTAGGAGGAATTATATCTGGACATCCTTATATTGGAAATGTAATATATCACATTTTCTATTTCAGTGCAAACATTAGTTAAGTATTCTATGGGGTTATGGTTGCATACAGTTCAGAGAGAAGTGATGTGTTACAACTGTAACCTGTGTGAAATGCAGTGGTGGGCCGTCAGGGCCAGCAAGGCCTTCTCTGCTGGCCATCATCAGAATATCATTTAAAATATATATATTTTCCCACAAATATGTATTAAATTATACCCCAGAGTAAGAGTTATACTCTTCATTTCATAACTTTCCTCTTGGTTGCACTGCTTCCAACCCCAGGTTGAGATTTGGAGGGCTGGTCTTTAAGTTAGATCTTTTATCCAATCATATTCAGCCATCATGTGTTGCTAGGGGTCTAAAATCTGCCCTCAGGCCTTCAGAATCAACAGTGCGGGCGCTTGTAGCTAAAAGTGAATTAAAATTTAGTGTCAACCAATCAGCTTTAGAGTTGGCTATTGTACGCCTGCTGGCTGGCTCCAGTGTTACACAGGAGCCAGCTAGTAGGCGTAGTACGTGCACGTCTTGATTGGATTACCAATATTGAGAGGCAAGTCCTATGGGCAGGGCTATGCAGAACTAGGAAACTGAATTTGATAAACGAATTGATTTGCGTACTACTAAGCTGTTTTTTCAACCCACAATGGCGGAAGGAGGAGAAGATATCGATTTGGTCGAGGATATAATTATAACGCCATTCTCAAGACAAGTTAGACATTGTAAGGAGAGGTCGCCCGACGCAGACGCTACAAAGCCTGTCACAGGCGGGAAAGGGGTTCGTTCACCACTTTCAAAGTTCTAACTACGAGCGCTAACAATGGCTCACAGGCTCCGAGAAGCACTGCAAACTGTACTGCGGGGAATGCCTATTATTTGCAAGTGATAGATTTGGTGTTTGGAGCCACACTGGCTTTGCAAACTTGAGTTGTCTAAGCAAGGCAGCAACGAGACACCAAAGTACGGCTGGGCACTTACAAGCAATGGTGCTTTTGAAAAATTTTGGGGACACCCGAGTGGATCTACAGCTCAACGAACAAGCGCGCAGGGCAACGGAGCTGCACAATGAAAAATAGGGAAATATTGAAAAGACTCAGTGATTGGGTCATGTTTTTGGGTAAACAGGAACTGTATTTTTTTTTTTTTGGACTTAAAGCTCAAAGTTTGTGGACCAGAATGGATAGAAGAAGAATATTAATGTAACTCTGTTGCACTCGACTATGTTCTTGCCTATTAGTTGAACTGTACTGTATTGTACTCTTCCCCTGCAATTCTCTGAATAAAAATGTCAATTTCAAGGTGACGCAACACCTGGTTATACTGCGTTTCTGTCTAAATGTATAGTGTCTCGAGCCATGGCATCATAATGATGGTAATAAGAGGTGGATTAATTCGGGTGGGACCTCACTGAAGGCACAGGCCCCAGGCACGCCACTGGTGAGATGGCTAGCTAGTTAGCGGTGCACGCTAGTAACATTTCAATTTGTGAAGTCACTCGCTCTGAGAACTTGAAGTACTGTAGTTGTTTCCCTTGCTCAGCAAGGGCTGTGGCTTTTGTGGAGCGATAGGTAGCAATGCTTCGTGGGAGGCAAGTGTCAATGTGTTTAGACTTTAGAGGGTCCCTGGTTCAAGTCCAGGGCGGGGTGAGGAGAGGGACCGAAGCAAAACTGTTACATTGGTGCTGTGAGGTAACTTGCACAATAACTGAAGGCAGCTGGGGATGATGTAGCGGTAGGATCACTGGGATGCTGCGGGTTGAGTAGCGAGCTGTACTGACTAGTTTCTCTAGCCAGCATATCGTTCGTCTGTCCCTTGAGGAGGATGACAAATCCGATGAACCACAACATTAAACAAGTATAGCGAGTGAAATGGAGTTAGTTGGCTATACTCATACTGCCCCGGCCTATTAAACAAAAGCAAATTGAGCAATAAACTTCGGTGTCACAACACTCTAGCGAACTCAGTCACTGTTCTCCAAGATCACCTCCATCCAATACGCACGTACCCGCCCAATCTACTTCACGCCACACCGTACGTGGATGCGGACAGTTCTGTACAGGGACGCGGAAAGTTCAAGATGATAATAAAGTAAATCCAGTCTTTACAGGGGGTTGCATTCACCCCTCACTAGGAAAACCTGACGTCCCGACAAGTTATACATAAGATTAGGCATCACAATGAATTTGACACATAACACAGTTTACAACACACCTTGAGCTGTAACTTCTCTTAACACTATGCAACAGTAAAGCACAGGCATATAAAAACACACCTTCAAACCAAAAAAACTCGGAAGTATGAGATGTGTGTGGTGCAAGAAAACACTAATGAGGTGAAGTGATGGTATGGCGATGTACCTGAATTCTTCACCCAGCCAGCTGAAGGACCTCCCGGATGAGTCTACTTTCAAAGTTTCTGCACTGATGCCCTGGTCAGAGTTTATGCAAGGAAGGCGGGCCATAATGGACAAAGAACTTCTCCCAAAGCACCCTGGCCACAGTGCTGGCTTCCTGATCTTAAGTGGCGTAAGCTTGGGCGTAGCGAGTGAAGTGATCTGTCACTACGAGGATGTTACTGATGTTCTTTGTGTCATTAAATCAAATCAAATGTTATTTGTCACATACACATGGTTAGCAGATGTTAATGCGAGTGTAGCGAAATGCTTGTGCTTCTAGTTCCAACAATGCAGTAATATCCAACAATTTCACAACAACTACCTTATACACACAAGTGTAAAGGAATGAATAAGAATATGTACATAAAAAAATATATGAATGAGTGATGGTATAGAACGGCATAGGCAAGATGCAGTAGATGGTATAGAGTACAGTATATACATATGAGATGAGTAATGTAGGGTATGTAAACATATAGAAGTGGCATTGTTTAAAGTGGCGAGTGATACATTACATCAAGATGATTCCAGCCTCCAGCAGATCTTCCAGGTGTTTTCGGACATCCTCTACATCTGCAGGAGCAATTCTGCGAGACCTCTCTCTGAATGGGCGATCATCCTCATCTGATGCTCCACTCTTTTAGCACACCCTACATCCCACTCATTCAGTTAAAATGCTTTGGCCCTCTCACTCACTCAGTAGTCTTCTCAGGAGCTCTCTACAGTCAGATAGCACAGCAGAGTCACCGAAGTCGAACAGGTCAGGATTGAACAGAGTACAGTTCCCCCATTTTCAGCCGAGGTTACAGACTTACAGGCTGCATGCCTTCATCTTTTATTTTTTGGGTGATGCACCTGCTTCTCTGGGAAGTGTTAGGCTCTAAATTAACCTTGTAAAATTCAAGGACGATTAGTAAAGCTCAATCCAGGTTTATTCACCATTTGGGTCATACAGCTGCACAGGCAAATACATGTTTCCACCAGTGGTAGTATATATACACGATTTGGGTGTTGTGTCCTCCTTCCATCTAAACATGACATCTTTATTGCTAGGCAGGAGGTTACATGATGCGGGCCATAAACTGTCCATTATTGTGACCGGACCTCGGCCCCCCCATTCCTGACTAAACCACATCTCTCCACCCTTATCAGTGCCTGCAAACGTGATTGCCTTCCATTTACTCAATACATTCAGGACAGGACAGTACCAGGACAGTGTGAGTCTTGTTGCCTTGGTGAACTCCTTACAGACTTCAATCTCGGCTTCAGCCAGGGGGGAAAAGTCAAGGGCCTCCCAGAGGTGTGTTTAAGGAACCCTATGGGTCCCTCCTCCCTCAGTGTTCTCTCTTTCCCTCTGGTGGTAGGCCATTAGGCGGTTGGAGTTCTGATTGGGTACACCCACTTGTGTCGCACGGTCCAGCTTCTCACACAGCTTCCCTAGCACAGAGAACATGTTGGAGTTTGTTCTCAAGAGCATGGAAGAGTCATCATGTGTTGGGGGCTCTGGGAATACTAAGGCAGGTGTGTGTAAAGGCTTCTGGACACCCACCACTTCAGCTGGAAACTAGATGGTGACTTCAATGTAGACGTCAGAGGGGTAGCTGTTTTCACTCAACCCACCCTCTGTAGGCTGGAGAGGATTATAAAGCAACCAAGATTTCTCTGGTCTTTGTTCTGCTCATTGGAGCCGCTTGTGAGTATCATAATGATCATAGAAAAAAGAACAGGACTGACACAAATGTTTCTTTGACGTTTGTAACGATGAAAGTCGGGAAGCAAGTTCAGGGAGTGAATACATGTAATAAATAAAAGAACAAAACAAGAACCACAACAGCGCACCGACGTAGAACAGAAACAATGACGACTGGGTAAGAAATCAAGGGGAGTGACATATATAGGGCAGGGAATCAAGGAGGTGATGGAGTCCAGGTGAGTGTCATTATCCGCCTAACACTGGTGACAGGTGTGCGCCTTAACGAGGAGCTGCTTGCTGCAATTTCGATGAAGCTCTCTTGTTCAGATATCAGTAAGTGAGTTTCCACCCCCTTCTTATTAAATGGTATCTGTTGCTTTTATACATGTCTTACTATTCGAAAGTCATCTTAATTCTCAATCAAAAAACTCCCATGGCTCATTTTTCAAATTGCCATGTTTTGTTTCTGAAGGTTTCATTGAGTTGTGAGATAGTACTTTTGCACATATAACACATTGTGGCTGAGGAAAGGCACTACTCCCAATATACTGTAAGTGAACCCCAAATAAATGTAGTTCTCATCATATTTGCGCTTCTTTCATGGTCCAACGTCCCTGTCTGTTGTTCGGTGTTTTCTCGGGTAAGGGGGCAGTAGCTCTTCTGCTGCATCAGATTCACAACTGTCAGTATCCATGCTAGCTGGGCTAACAACAAATGTAGAATTACTGATGCTAGCATTGGATGTGCTCATGGAAGCAGAAGAACTTGTCGTCGACAGGTGCAGGTGTAGTACTGCTGGTAGAGCTGGTATGCTGGTCTTGCTGCTGGTGAGTTTCTGATCCACCTCTACGCAGACAACACCATTCTGTATACTTCTGGCCCTTCTTTGGACACTGTGTTAACAACCCTCCAGACGAGCTTCAATGCCATACAGCTCTCCTTCCGTGGCCTCCAACTGCTCTTAAATACAAGTAAAACTAAATGCATGCTCACTGCCTGCACCTGCCCGCCCGCCCATCCAGCATCACTACTCTGGACAGTTCTGACTTAGAATATGTGGACAACGACAAATACCTAGGTGTTTGGTTAGACTGTAAACTCTCCTTATAGACTCACATCAAACATCTCCAATCCAAAGATAAATCTAGAATTGGCTTCCTATTTCGCAACAAAGCATCCTTCACTCATGCTGCCAAACATACCCTTGTAAAACTGACCATCCTACTGAACCTCGACTTTGGTGATGTCATCTATAAAATAGCCTCCAATACCCTACTCAATAAATTGGATGCAGTCTATCACAGTGCCATCCGTTTTGTCACCAAGCCCCATATACTACCCATCACTGCGACCTGTACACTCGTTGGCTGGCCCTCACTTCATACTCGTCGCCCAACCCACTGGCTCCAGGTCATCTACAAGACCCTGCTAGGTAAAGTCCCCCCTTATCTCAGCTCACTGGTCACCATAGCAGCACCCACCTGTAGCACATGCTCCAGCAGGTATATCTTTCTGCTCACCCCCAAAACCAATTCCTCCTTTGGCCGCCTCTCCTTCCAGTTCTCTGCTGCCAATGACTGGAATGAACTACAAAAATCTCTGAAACTGGAAACACTTATCTCCCTCACTAGCTTTAAGCACCAGCTGTCAGAGCAGCTCACAGATTACTGCACCTGTACATAGCCCATCTATAATTTAACCCAAACAGATACCTCTCTTTCCCTAATGTATTTATTTGTTTATTTTGCTCCTTTGCACCCCATTATTTCTATTTCTACTTTGCACATTCTTCCACTGCAAATCTACCATTCCAGTGTTTTTACTTGCTATATTGCATTTACTTTGCCACCATGGCCTTTTTTTGCCTTTACCTCCCTTATCTCACCTCATTTGCTCACATTGTATATAGACTTATTTTTCTATTGTATTATTGACTGTATGTTTGTTTTACTCCATGTGTAACTTTGTGTTGTTGTATGTGCCAAACTGCTTTGCTTTATCTTGGCCAGGTCACTATTGTACATGAGAACTTGTTCTCAACTTGCCTACCTGGTTAAATAAAGGTGAAATAAATAAACACATGTTTCTCTATGGACAAGGGCCTTATTTTCTTAGCCATTTATCAATTTTTGAGCAAATGGAATGAACAACAGCTACATTTGGCTAACTACGAACCGTTAGTGGAATTGCCGTGAGAGAGTAACAGTTAATATGATTGGATGTTAATCATTTGACTAGGCTACCTGTGTTTGACATTGTGTTGTTATTTCGCTGAACACTAGATGGTTTAATTCTATTTTTGGCAGTGAAACGAGGCTACTCAGGCAAGAAAAAAACCTAACCCGAATGTATAGCCCTGTTGGAAAATATAAATGGACTGTTTGAAAATGTTTTTTTAAACATTTATTTCCATTTGAGGGATGCTGCAGTTTTGCATATTGTTATTTATTTTTCTTTGATATGGTGCAATATTCTATTATGCTGTTCAGATTGTACTAATTTTGAATGGTTAGATGTATGTGCACTTTGTTTATATACATGAAAAAGCTATACTTTAAATGCAAATGTTTAATAGCATTCTTTTTCAATACAAACCAATGCATTTTTAAATACATTGTGGTTAAGGTAGAGTATGATTTAATTTAAAAATGTAATTAGAATTGTTTTAACCCCAATCATAATCATACTATAGCAAACTGTTTGACTTGAAAAAGTAGAACACATATATTTTTTAAAGAGCCGTTTGGGAGGCAAAAGTGCTGGCTCTTTTTGGTGAGCTGATCTGGCTCATTGAAAACAGACGGAATGCCCATCACAAGCACGTAAACAAGTCTACAAGTTGTTACCGGAAATGACAATAACGTACTCCTTCAACCTCCAGCTGCGTACCCCCTCTAGCCCAATGGTCAGCACACTCTCAGGGGTACGCACAATGCCGATTCACATCGCTGGGCAATACGGACTTTCAGCTCCCTCCAAAGATTTTCTATTGGGTTCAGGTCTGGAGACTGGCTCGGCCACTCCAGGACCTTGAGAGGATTCTTATGAAGCCATTCCTTAGTTGCCCTGGCTGTGTGTTTTGGGTCGTTGTTATGCTGGAAGACCCAGCCACGACCCATCTTCAATGCTCTTACTGAGGGAAGGAGGTTGTTGGCCAAGATCTCGCGATACATGGCCCCATCCATCCTCCCCTCAATACGGTGCAGTCGTCCTGTCCCCTTTGCAGAAAAGCATCCCCAAAGAATGATGTTTCCACCTCCATGCTTCACGGTTGGGATGGTGTTCTTGGGGTTGTACTCATCCTTCTTCTTCCTACAAACAGGGTGAGTGGAGTTTAGACCAAAAAGCTCTATTTCTGTCTCATCAGACCACATGACCTTCTCCCGTTCCTCTTCTGGATCACCCAGATGGTCATTGGGAAACTTCAGACGGGCCTGGACATGCGCTGGCTTAAGCAGGGGGACCTTGCTGGATTTTAATCCATGACAGCGTAGTGTGTTACTAATGGTTTTCTTTGAGACTGTGGTCCCAGCTCTTTTCAGGTCATTGACCAGGTCCTGCCGTGTAGTTCTGGGCTGATCCCTTCACCTTCCTCATGATCATTGATGCCCCACGATGTGAGATCTTGCATGGAGCCCCAGGCCGAGGGTGATTGACCGGCATCTTGAACTTCTTCCATTTTCTAATAATTGCACCAACAGTTGTTGCCTTCTCACCAAGCTGCTTGCCTATTGTCCTGTAGCCCATCCCAGCCTTGTGCAGGTCTCCAATTTTATCCCTGATGTCCTTACACAGCTCTCTGGTCTTGGCCACTGTGGAGAGGTTGGAGTCGGTTTGATTGAGTGTGTGGACAGGTGTCTTTTATACAGGTAACGAGTGGAGAACAGGAGGGCTCTCTTGAATCTAGGGGGCACTATTTTTGGAAAAATAACATCCCCAAAGTAAACAGATATTTTGTCAGGACAAGATGCTAGAATATGCATATAATTGACAGCTTAGGATAGAAAACACTCTAAAGTTTCCAAAACTGTAAAAATATTGTCTGTGAGTATAACAGAACTGATATTGCAGGCGAAAGCCTGAGAAAAAATCGATCAGGAAGGGACTCTTATTAGAAAGCTCTGCGTTCCTATGCATCCCTATTGAGCAGTGAATGAGATATCAACCATATTCCTTTTTCTATGGCTTCCCTAATGTGTCTAGTGTCACAATACATAGTTTCAGACTATTATTTTGAAAAATTGTCAGCTGAAGTCTCTCAGAGTGTTTTGTGCATAAAGGACAAATGCGGCCATTGTTTCTCTCTATCCTACTAAGAAGCCACCAGTCCCGGTTGATATATTATCGAATAGATATTTGAAAAACACCTTGAGGATTGATTATAAACAACGTTTGCCATGTTTCTGTCGATATTATGGAGCTAATTTGGAATATTTTTCAGCATTGTAGTGACCACAATTTCTGGTCAATTTCTCAGCCAAACGTGAAGAGCAAACTGAGCTATTTCGCCTACAAAAATAATATTTTTGGAAAAAAGGAACATTTGCTATCTAACTGGAAGTCTCGTGAGTGAAAACATCCGAAGCTCATCAAAGGTAAACGATTTAATTTTATTGCTTTTCTGATTTTCGTGACCAGGTTGCCTGCTGCTAGCTAGTCATAATGCTTTCCTATGCTATCGATAAACTTACACAAATGCTTGTCCTGTTTTGGCTGTAAAGCATATTTTCAAAATCTGAGATGACAGGGTGATTATTAACAAAAGGCTATGCTGTTCTTCAATATATTTCACTTGTGATTTCATGAATATTAATATTTTCTAGTAATATTTATGTCCTTTGCGTTATGCTAATTAGTGTCAGTTGATGATTACGCTTCCGGACCCGGGATGGGTAGTATCAAGAGGTTTCTTAAAGAAAAACTAACAGGTCTGTGAGAGCCGGAATTCTTACTGGTTGGTAGGTGATCAAATAATTATGTCATCCAATAAAATGCAAATGAATTACTTAAAAATCATACAATGTGATTTTCTGGATTTTTGTTTTAGATTCCGTCTCTCACAGTTGAAGTGTACCTATGATAAAAATTACAGACCTCTACATGCTTTGTAAGTAGGAAAGGCTGCAAAATCGTCAGTGTATCAAATACTTGTTCTCCCCACTGTAGCTGAAAAGAGTGAACAGTAACTTATTACTTCAGGTTCATGTTTTATCTACTGATACTACATTCTCATCTACGGCTCATATACATATATAATACTGGATTAAATAATGATGTAGTAGTAACTGCTTACCGTACCTCTCTCCACTGGCTCCACAGTGACCTGCTCAAAGGGTCCAGGACTCTGCACACCTCCTCCACCACCTCCCATTCCTCTTGGATCAGAGCATCAACAGGTGCATTGACATTGGCCAGGGTAGAGATGATGTCTCAAGAAACCTCTTCAACATATAAAATGTTGAATTCCACCTTGTAGTGCAGTCTTGTTTAGGCCTCAGCTCAAGCATCCCCATCTGTCATTGTGTAGACTTTAGTTTTTTAGCACCTACTGTGCTCCTGTGGAAGTATTCCACAATTGCTTTCATTTTGTCCACAGTGGGCTTCATCACCTTCAGAGCATCTCTTACAATCAGGTTGATTTTGTGGGCAAGACATGTATGATGGGTCCATTCTAAAATGTTCATGGCTTTGGATATGTTAGCTCCATTGTCGCTAACACAATAGACCACTTTTCCATCTATTTGCCATTCTCTGGCCACTCTCAACAGTTCCTCTGCCAAGTTCTCTGAGGTGCGTCTGTCGCTGAACTCAAAGCAGTCCAGAAGACAGTGTTGTGTCTTTGGCTATGCCGGATTAAGTGATATGACATGCTATTCTATAAAATAATTTCTCCCTAATTAATATTATCTGATTGAGCATGTAAATGTAATTAACTAGAGAGTTGGGCACCACAAAATAATATTTATAGAGCTGTTATCTTCTGAATAAACTCTTAGTAATATTTTACATCAATAGCAGTCAATATTAATCGTCATCTTAATTCAGTCTCATCGGAAAGTTGTAAATTCTTGGTTATCTGCACGAACCTTGGCTAACAAGTTAAATCAGCAATACAAAATTGGGGTTAATCATTTATATACTAAATACCTAACTAATCACACATAATTAAATCATAACTTGATTACAAATGACGTCATAAAGGAAAACGTCCCTGGCGGGCAGAACAGATATGACAGCTTGTTACACAAAAGAAAAGGGGCTGGGTTTGATTGAAGGAGCGGGAAGACTGAGGAACAAAGGCTGAAGCTGTGCTATCACAAATACAGTATCTTATACATTCTAAACTACCGCCCATTTGGAAAATGAAAATGCAATAAATATTTACTCTGGGCTGCGCTTCGGTAGGTTGGTGGTAGATGGAAGGCCGTGTTGCCCAACCGAGTCCTTTGAAGAATGTCTCTGGTTGTCAATTGGATACGTTGTAGTAACGTCGTTGGGTGATAGACGGAATACTCTGTCTGTTCCTTCCTAACCCTCATTTGCATCTTCTGTTGCTAACTCAATGGCTAGGAGGTATCACTTCTGTAGTGAATAAGAATTCAAAGTTCATACAAAGCTCATGCTGATGTTGGCTTCGTTCTGTAGTTATTATCTGAACCATTCTGACAAAGGACTGTCGTCCTCACAACAGATAGTTATATTGTCGTCAAGGGCGTAGATAGGAAGGGAGAGGAGGGCGTGTTTGAAATGTGTTATAGCCCATGTCCCTTCACAGGGGCAGGCCACTGATTGAGCAGAGCCCTATCTTATGAAAACCCAAATCTCACATTTTAGAAGTTAAAATCACATTTCATCCCATCACAAATAATTTCATATTCAAACATTTAAATTGAACAACAATTCCATGTGAATCTGATAACTCTGACTTTCCACTGTAGTGTTTGTCATCTTATCATTGAGGAGAATGTCTCAGATGACAACCGAACTGACATCATATTCATTAAGTACCACCGCATATGTTCAATTGGTCGCATTACCAGAATATAGTTCATTTCCCCCCACCTTCTGATGTTCCCAGAATCTCTATGTTAGTTTGCAAATGTAACCTCAGTAGGGTAGAGAGAGGAAAAAGGGGGGAAGATGTATTTATGACTGTCATAAACCTATCACCCAGGCCAACGTCATGACAACAGCTTGACGTTGAAAAATCTTCAATGAAGTGACATGTAGCCGACATGTAAGAAGTGGTTACCCTTAATGTCCAGCAGTCAGTGGTAAGGCAAACTGCAGTAGCTTTTTGGACCCTTTCCCGCACTGAAGCCTGCGTGCTCTCATACAGTTGTGGAATAAGTGATTTTGAAAGGGTTTTCCTGATTGGAATTGTGTACATTAGATTTAGACTATTGCTATAATTTCTAAAACTGTCCTCCACAATCGAAAATGGCTGGAAATCATTTTAGCCAATGCAATATCAATTTGTCCTTGTTTTGCTACAGACATAGACTTTGGAATAAATGGGCCCATAGAAGACTGCGTTGCTGTGGGTCGCGGAGTAGGCCTACTTGACTGAGTGGATACATCTCCACGTGTGGAGTTGCTGGCTCCACCACTATCACTAGCAGGCCCACCAGTTTCTCGAAAGCTCCACTACAGCTAACTTCACAGTTGGGTGCACAGTTTGCATATGCCGGTGTAGGTTGTTCGTAGAACAAGCTTTATATGAGATTTTGTTTTGGCAAAATCTACACTGTGCTCCAACATCGTCTGCATTATTAAAATGCATCCAAATGCTACTGTGGTTCCGACTCATTTTCCAGCTGTTGTTTTCACAGCTGTCCTTCCTCTCTCTCCTCAGCTATAGATTCGGCTCTTCTAATATGTGAGCCGGCTCCCAACGTTCACCTACAAGAGCCGTCTCATTCGCAAACAACCCATCACTATTACGTGCTGCTGTGACGTTTCTTCGCTACCTGCCAACTTTACGGTATTTAATTTTTAATTACCGTTTTAGATTTTTTTCCCGCTCAACGTATTTCATTCAACTTTTTCACCCCGGACACTTTATCTGGACATGGTTCTACATGACGTCCACCAGCCAAAGCGAAGTAGTAACATTAACATTCTAATTGCAGTCGCTGTACTCATAATATACAGGAGAATGATCACCTTCTGGCGAGGATAGCTGTGCTGCAAGCCCAGCTTCAGACGCAATCGTTAGGCAAGGACAGTTTAAGTGTAGAAGAGGATGTAACGCCCTCTGTGCCACCAATAAGTACAGATAGTTGTGTTAATCCCCTCACAGTCCCCACAGCCGGACAATTGTCTCATTGCTTCTGGAAGCAAATGCTGTAGGAATGACTTATATTAATGACTTTAATATTCACATGGAAAAGTCCACAGACCAACCCCAAAAAGGCTTAACCAGCTAACTGAGGAACTAAATTTAACCTCGCACCACTAAAAAATTAAAACATTTGTCATAAGAAACTAGCTCCCTGGTATACAGAAATACCCAACGCCTGAAGCAATCTTCCAGAAAATAGGGACAGAAATGGCGCTACACCAAACTGGCAAGCTTGTGTGGGGAGGAGGAACAGGGCATACTGGGCTGGGGAGGCGTACTGGAGGTCTGGAGTGTAGAGCTGACACAACCCGTCCTGACTGGTTGGTTATGCTGGCACAGGTCGCACAGGGCTGTGCAGACTCACAGTACGTAGAGCCGGCGCAGGATATCCTGGTCCATGGAGGTATACTGGTATTTAGAATTGAGGTTGATAAACATATTATGGTTAGGGTTGAGGTTAGGGTTGAGCTGGGATGTGGACATGAAGCTACGGTTAAGTTTGAGGTTAGGATTGAACTGGGATGTGGACATGAAGCTAGGGTTAAGTTTGAGGTTAGATTGAACTGGGATGTGGACATGAAGCAAGGGTTAAGTTTGAGGTTAGAATTGAACTGGGATGTCAAATCAAATCAAATTTTATTTGTCACATACACATGGTTAGCAGATGTTAGTGCGAGTGTAGCGAAATGCTTGTGCTTCTAGTTCTGACAATGCAGTAATAACCAACAAGTAATCTAGCTAACAATTCCAAAACTACTACCTTATAGACACAAGTGTAAGGGGATAAAGAATATGTACATAAAGATATATGAATGAGTGATGGTACAGAGCGGCATAGGCAAGATACAGTAGATGGTATTAAGTGCAGTATATACATATGAGATGAGTATGTAAACAAAGTGGCATAGTTAAAGTGGCTAGTGATACATGTATTACATAAGGATGCAGTAGATGATATAGAGTACAGTATATACGTATACATATGAGATGAATAATGTAGGGAACATTATATTAGGTAGCATTGTTTAAAGTGGCTAGTGATATATTTTACATAATTTCCCATCAATTCCCATTATTAAAGTGGCTGTAGTTGAGTCAGTGTGTTGGCAGCAGCCACTCAATGTTAGTGGTGGCTGTTTAACAGTCTGATGGCCTTGAGATAGAAGCTGTTTTTCAGTCTCTCGGTCCCAGCTTTGATGCACCTGTACTGACCTCGCCTTCTGGATGATAGCGGGGTGAACAGGCAGTGGCTCGGGTGGTTGCTGTCCTTGATGATCTTTATGGCCTTCCTGTGACATCGGGTGGTGTAGGTGTCCTGGAGGGCAGGTAGTTTGCCCCCGGTGATGCGTTGTGCAGACCTCACTACCCTCTGGAGAGCCTTACGGTTGTGGGCGGAGCAGTTGCCGTACCAGGCGGTGATACAGCCCGACAGGATGCTCTCGATTGTGCACCTGTAGAAGTTTGTGAGTGCTTTTGGTGATAAGCCAAATTTCTTCAGCCTCCTGAGGTTGAAGAGGCGCTGCTGCGCCTTCTTCACAATGCTGTCTGTGTGGGTGGACCAATTCAGTTTGTCTGTGATGTGTACGCCGAGGAAGTTAAAACTTACTACCCTCTCCACTACTGTTCCATCGATGTGGATAGGGAGGTGTTCCCTCTGCTGTTTCCTGAAGTCCACAATCATCTCCTTAGTTTTGTTGATGTTGAGTGTGAGGTTATTTTCCTGACACCACACTCCGAGGGCCCTCACCTCCTCCCTGTAGGCCATCTCGTCATTGTTGGTAATCAAGCCTACCACTGTTGTGTCGTCCGCAAACTTGATGATTGAGTTGGAGGCGTGCGTGGCCACGCAGTCATGGGTGAACAGGGAGTACAGGAGAGGGCTGAGAACGCACCCTTGTGGGGCCCCAGTGTTGAGGATCAGCGGGGTGGAGATGTTGTTGCCTACCCTCATCACCTGGGGGCGGCCCGTCAGGAAGTCCAGTACCCAGTTGCACAGGGCGGGGTCGAGACCCAGGGTCTCGAGCTTGATGACGAGCTTGGAGGGCACTATGGTGTTAAATTCCGAGCTGTAGTCGATGAACAGCATTCTCACATAGATATTCCTCTTGTCCAGATGGGTTAGGGCAGTGTGCAGTGTGGTTGAGATTGCATTGTCTGTGGATCTATTTGGGCGGTAAGCAAATTGGAGTGGGTCTAGGGTGTCAGGTAGGGTGGAGGTGATATGGTCCTCGACGAGTCTCTCAAAGCATTTCATGATGACGGAAGTGAGTGCTACGGGGCGGTAGTCGTTTAGCTCAGTTACCTTAGCTTTCTTGGGAACAGGAACAATGGTGGCCCTCTTGAAGCATGTGGGAACAACAGACTGGGATAGGGATTGATTGAATATGTCCGTAAACACACCAGCCAGCTGGTCTGCGCATGCTCTGAGGGCGCGGCTGGGGATGCCGTCTGGGCCTGCAGCCTTGCGAGGGTTGACACGTTTAAATGTTTTCCTCACGTCGGCTGCAGTGAAGGAGAGTCCGCATGTTTTAGTTGCGGGCCGTGTCAGTGGCACTGTATTGTCCTCAAAGCGGGCAAAAAAGTTATTTAGTCTGCCTGGGAGCAAGACATCCTGGTCCGTGACGGTGCTGGTTCTCTTTTTGTAATCCGTGATTGACTGTAGACCCTGCCACATACCTCTTGTGTCTGAGCCGTTGATTTGAGATTCTACTTTGTCTCTATACTGATGCTTAGCTTGTTTGATTGCCTTGCGGAGGGAATAGTTACACTGTTTGTATTCGGTCATGTTTCCAGTCACCTTGCCCTGATTAAAAGCAGTGGTTCGCTCTTTCAGTTTCACGCGAATGCTGCCATCAATCCACGGTTTCTGGTTTGGGAATGTTTTATCGTTCCTATGGGAACGACATCTTCAACGCACGTTCTAATGAACTCGCACACCGAATCAGCGTATTCGTCAATGTTGTCGTCTGACGCAATACGGAACATATCCCAGTCCACGTGATGGAAGCAGTCTTGGAGTGTGGAATCAGATTGGTCCGACCAGAGTTGAACAGACCTCAGCGCTGGAGCTTCTTGTTCTAGTTTCTGTCTGTAGGCAGGGATCAACAAAATGGAGTCGTGGTCAGCTTTTCCGAAAGGAGGTCGGGGCAGGGCCTTATATGCGTCGCGGAAGTTGGAATAGCAATGATCCAAGGTTTTTCCCGCCCTGGTTGCGCAATCGATATGCTGATAAAATTTAGGGAGTCTTGTTTTCAGATTAGCCTTGTTAAAATCCCCAGCTAAAATGAATGCAGCCTCCGGATATATGGATTCCAGTTTGGGGGGGGAATATATACGGCTGTGATTATAATCGAAGAGAATTCCCTTGGTAGATAATGCGGTCTACATTTGATTGTGAGGAATTCTAAATCAGGTGAACAGAAGGACTTCAGTTCCTGTATGTTGTTTTGGCCACACCACGTCACGTTAACCATAAAGCATACGCTCCCGCCCCTCTTCTTACCAGAAAGATGTATGTTTCTGTCAGCGCGATGCGTGGAGAAACCAGCTGGCTGCACCGTCTCCGATAGCGTCTCTCCAGTGAGCCATGTTTCCGTGAAGCAAAGAACGTTACAGTCTCTGATGTCCCTCTGGAATGCTACCCTTGCTCGGATTTCATCAACCTTGTTGTCAAGAGACTGGACATTGGCGAGGAGAATTCTAGGGAGTGGTGCACAATGTGCCCGTCTCCGGAGTCTGACCAGAAGACCGCTTCGTTTTCCCCTTTTTCGAAGTCGTTTTTTGGGGTCGCCGGCTGGGATCCATTCTGTTGTCCTGGGTGAAAGGCAGAACACAGGGTCCGCTTCGCGAAAGTCATATTCTTGGTCGTACTGATGGTGAGTTGACGCTGCTCTTATGTTCAGTAGTTCTTCTCGGCTGTATGTAATGAAACCTAAGATGACCTGGGGTACCAATGTAAGAAATAACACGTGGACATGAAGCTAGGGTTAGGGTTGTGGTTTAAGGTCTGGGTTGAGCAGGGATGTGGACATGAAGATAGGGTTAGGGTTGAGGGTTTGGGTTGAACAGGGATGTGGACATGAAGATAGGGTTAGGGTTGAGGGTTAGGGTTTGGGTTGAACTGGGATGTGGATATGAAGTTAGGATTAGGGTTGAGGGTTAGGGTTTGGGTTGAACTGGGATGTGGACATGAAGATAGGGTTAGGGTTTGGGTTGAACTGGGATTTGGACATGAAGTTAGGATTAGGGTTGAGGGTTTGGGTTGAACTGGGATGTGGACATGAAGATAGGGTTTGGGTTGAACTGGGATGTGGACATGAAGTTAGGGTTTGGGTTGAACTGGGATGTGGACATGAAGTTAGGATTAGGGTTGAGGGTTAGGGTTAGGGTTTGGGTTGAACTGGGATGTGGACATGAAGATAGGGTTAGGGTTGAACTGGGATGTGGACATGAAGTTAAGATTAGGGTTGAGGGTTTGGGTTGAACTGGGATGTGGACATGAAGATAGGGTTAGGGTTAGGATAGAGGGTTAGGGTTTGGGTTGAGGTTTAAGGTTTGAGTTGAACAGGGATGTGGACAAGAGCTAGTGTTATGGTTAGGATAGAGGGTTAGGGTTTGGGTTGATTAGGGATTTGGAACAGAAGCTAGGGGTAGGGTTGTGGCAAGGTTTCAGGTTGAGCTGGGACGTGAAATGAAGGTGAGGGTTGAGAGATATGGGTAAGATTAGGATTAAGACTTTAATTTACTGTCGAAGTACAACTGTTTATTTGAATAGTGTTAATACCTAATATAATACATTACACTACCCAAGTGTGTGCTTACTTTGATTGTTTTACTGCACATAACTGCATACAGTATAATGATTTTTGTAGGAATTTATGGTTATACAACTTATGTAATGAACTCATGGCCATATAAGGTATACATAGTCTATTTTTAAGACAGCCTTGAATGACTTTTCAACAAAACCCCATAAACCCAGTTTACTTGTTTTACAAAGCTAAATTTGGCCTTGTGAGCAGCAAATTTGTGTTTGTCGACTTCTCCAAGAGAATACCACCGTGTGAACCACACAGCTGTGTTGCAGTCATGTTGAGGTCAAGATACAGTCTGAACTGCAGAGAATACTGGCCATCTCAAACTGGCAGTTGTAGTGCACTGTACATGTATCACTGTCTCCTGTAAGAATTTCAATCAAATGCAGATGGTAAGAACCTGCACTTAAAAGTACTGAGACTAATGAAAACATATATTTAGCTTTCTGCTGCCTTCAGGGTCAAATTCATACCACACCATGATGGAAAATGCTTTGTCGTAATGCTGACCTTGGCAGTGCACCTTTTGCTTCTGATTGGATTTCTGTTGACCAATCAAACAGTTCCATTAAACGGGGCGGCACACCCGATTCTGCATATATACCAGAGGTGCAGATGAACCCCTTTCATCGACAGGATCATACAGCAACCATGATTTCTCTGGTCTTCGTTCTGCTCATTGGAGCCGCTTGTGAGTATAATAATGACCATAGAAAAAGAACAGGACTGTGTAATGACACTAACATCACAAATGTGTTTTTTTTTGACATAATTAAGAAATATGTTGTCGTTTTATCATAGTGCTATGCTTTTCCATCTCAAAAGCTGAGGTAATAAAGCTAAGAATGTGCCTGCTCTCTGTTTACAGTCGCCACGGAGGACGACAAGATCGTTGGAGGGTATGAGTGTAAGGCCTACTCCCAGCCCCACCAGGTGTCTCTGAACTCTGGGTACCACTTCTGTGGTGGCTCCTTGGTCAATGAGAATTGGGTTGTGTCTGCTGCTCACTGCTACAAGTCGTAAGTACACTCCCAAGGGAACTACTAGCAACATATTGAGTCAATAACAACTAGCAACAATTTGATAAGCTTAACTTTTGCGAAACTTAAGGACACAAGTGAACTCCACATTCACATGAATTCTCTCTCTTTCAGCCGTGTGGCGGTGCGTCTGGGCGAGCACAACATCAAGGTGACTGAGGGTAGCGAGCAGTTCATCTCTTCATCCCGCGTGATCCGTCACCCCAACTACAGCTCCTACAACATCGACAATGACATCATGCTGATCAAGCTGAGCAAGCCCGCCACCCTCAACACCTACGTGCAGCCTGTTGCTCTGCCCAGCAGCTGTGCCCCCGCTGGCACCATGTGTACCGTCTCTGGATGGGGCAACACCATGAGCTCCAGTGAGTGCAGAACCTGGGTCAAAGGTTACATGAGCCAGTTGGTCATCTTCATGGTGACTGAGTGTGTTTACAGGCATAGCAAATGTAAACCTACTATTAAAAACACTGTCATTATGTCTAACTATAACTCTCCTCCTTCTACCTTCCTCCCTCCATCCTTCTCTCTCTATTCCCTCCTTACAGCCGCAGATGGCGACAAGCTGCAGTGCCTGAACATCCCTATCCTGTCCTACAGCGACTGTAACAACTCCTACCCTGGCATGATCACCAACGCCATGTTCTGCGCTGGATACCTGGAGGGAGGCAAGGACTCTTGCCAGGTACTTACCACACTGACCTCAATCCAGGGGTATCACAAGGATGACTTTAATGGACTTATTCAGTTGATTAAAAATATATTGACAATGAAATAACCAATTAATATCACTATCTCTCTCTCTCAGGGTGACTCTGGTGGCCCTGTGGTGTGCAATGGTGAGCTCCAGGGTGTTGTGTCCTGGGGTTATGGCTGTGCCGAGCCCGGTAACCCCGGTGTCTACGCCAAGGTAAGACAGAAAAATTGTTTTCATGTTGTGTTTGAGGAAAACATCAACATTCATACATCACTGTGACATACTTTGGTTTCCTGAAGGAACAAGACATTGAGTCTATAAAACATTGATTGATGGTTCTCATGTTGCCTCCCATTGAGCGTGTCCACTAATGTCTCCCTTCTTCTTCTCTTCCTCCAGGTGTGCATCTTCAATGACTGGCTGACCAGCACCATGGCCACCTACTAAGTCTGATCCTAGCTTTGGTCGTCCAGTACATTCGCACAACTCTACAACATCCCGTTCCAGATCAACATCCACCTTTTGTACGGGAGATTAGACATTATCTATGTTTATGATAAATAAAGCATTTAACACTAAATACTTTTTTCTGTTGTGTTTGTACTTTCACTGTCCTTAGAAATCTTTGTAAAGGTCTTTCTATCTTCTCATGTCAAGTAGTTTTACTAGTAAACACCAGAGAAACTAGGAACCACTAGCAAATTTTTAAAGTATGGATCAAGAATATACTGTTTTCTTTCTAAAGGATACAGGGGGTGAATTCATTGTGTCATGGTACCCTACCTTAACCATTTGATATGTATCAATACAGCAAGATACAACAAGGAACATTATTGATTGCAATGATTTGTTTCTATAGTTGTGTATTGATGTGTTGCTGCTCACAATAGCTGATGTAAGGATGTTAAAAGTGTGGCATAATTGCTCCTCCTTCTTACCTATTTAGAGTATTGTCTCTGAGAGTTGTGTTGCTACTGAAATACAATGTAGTGCAACATGAATATGGTTAGATCTTACATAATGCTTTACACCGAGCAAAAATATCAACTGTGACAACTTGGTTTCTCTAAAGAAAAAGACATTGAGTCTATAAAACAGATTGGTGGTTCTCATGTTGCCTCCCATTGAGTGTGTCCACTAATGTCTTGAAGAGTATTACTAGGGCCGGCTCTAGCCTTTTTGGAGCCCTATGCAAGATGTGGTTGGGGAGGCCCACCACCTCGCAAAAAATATATGGGGGATTGGAAATGATATAGACAATTTCATTGATGGAAGCCACAATTTATCTGCAACATTAAAGCTAATCTATAATCTTCTTGAATAACAATCATAATAAAAAAATATATAGAGTATATATTAATATGGGCCCCGTGGAGGCCTGGGCACATGCCCTGCGTGCCCGGTTGGTATTCGGCCATGATTACTACAAGTTTATATAGCTGGCTAGATCAAATACCAATCTAAAACTGTTTTACTGACATGGCTGTACTCAGGATCAGTCAAATGGAATGGCTAATTGAGTGACTGTCAGGGACAGTAGTAATAGTAATTTAGTAATAGTAAATCAATAGTAATTTGAGACCATGACTGAGTTACACCCAAAAAAGTCAAAAATAAATAAAATGTGTTTGTTTTTGTGGTCAGGGGACCCCTAGCTGTCGGGGGCTTTAAACGACAAAATCAAATCAAATGTATTTATATAGCCCTTCGTACATCAGCTAATATCTCAAAGTGCTGTACAGAAACCCAGCCTAAAACCCCAAACAGCAAGCAATGCAGGTGTAGAAGCACGGTGGCTAGGAAAAACTCCCTAGAAAGGGACCACTTACATTGCTTATGCCTAGAACCGGTCCTGAGTAGAATTTATAAATGCGTCTGGAGCTCAGATTCCTGAAGTCGAATGACCAAAGCGCCCTCTAATGGCCTCAATGTAACACACTGCATATCACCAAAAGGTAGGCCGAGATTGTTGACAAGCGAATTACTCTGTGGATAATTTAGATTTTAAAGGCAATTTACTACTTTCTATAGCAATCATTAAGTTAAAGTTAATTTGCAACTTGTGTGAACTATTTCCTCTAACCTTTTAAACTCTTAGGAGGAATTTCACTTTAAACATTGTTCTATTGGAATCTTCATATTATGATCATTCCATAAATCGATAAAGTGCCGTGAAAACGTACTTTCCCCCTTTGTAATTTTCTCTAATTTTGCATATTTCTGATACTGAAAATCACATCCTTAACCACAAACCTAATATTAGATAAAGGGAACCTGAGTGAACAAATCACACACCAATTACATACATATTTCATTAACAATGTTATGCAACACCCAATGTCCCTGTTTGAAAAAGTAATTGCCCCCTTACACTCATTAACTGGTTGTGCCACCTTTAGCTGCAATTACTCCAACCAAACACTTCCTGTAGTTGTTGATCAGTCTCTCACATCGCTGTGGAGGAATTTTGGCCCACTCTTCCTTGCAGAACTGCTTTAACTCAGCGACAGGTCTGGACTTTGACAAGAAGATTCCAAAACTTCAAATCTGTTGATTTTCATGTAGACTTCATTGTGTGTTTCAGATCATTGTCATCCATCTCTCCTAGAACATTCTTCCAAGAGTCTTGATGATCATCCAGATGCTATTTGGCAAAGTTCTGGGATGAGATGGGTCCCATTATGTCTGGCGAAAACCAAACACTACATTCCACAGTAAGAACGTCAGGCCATCCGTCTGTGAGCTGAAGCTGAAGCACAGCTGGGTTACGCAGCAAGACAATGATCCAAACACACAATCAAGTCTACATGAAAATGGTTAAAAAGCAACAAATATGAAGTTTTTCAAGGACCAAGTCAAGGTCTATACCTAATCCCAATTGAGATGCTGTGGCAAGACTTGAAACAAGCAGTTCAAACCCACACAAGTCACTGAATGAAAGCAGTTCTGTACGCAAGAGTAAGCCAAAATTCCTCCACAGCGAAGTTCGAGACTGATCAACAACTACAGGAAGTATTTGGTTGCAGTCATTGCAGCTAAAGCACAACCAGTTATTGAGTGTAAGGAGCAATTACTTTTTCACACAGGCAAATTGGGAGTTGCGTCATTTTGTGAATTAAATAAATACGTCTATATTTTTTTGTTATTTGTAACTCAAGTTCCCTTTGTCTAATATTAGGTTTTGGTTGAAGAACTGATTACATTCAGTATCAAAATATATGCAAAAACAGAGAAAATTGGAAAGGGAGAAAATCCTTTTCCCCAGGCACAGTAAGTACACACATTAGTTGTGTTTTCTATGTTGTTATATGCTTGAGTATATTTCAGAGAGAACTAATATGTTAGAAGACTTGTGTTACAACTGCTATGCTTTTCCCACATTGCTCTATTACATCTAAATGAACTCTTTATTGGGTGAGTCTTCTGTATACAGCAGTTTTACAGTTGAAGTCAGAAGTTTACATACAATTTAGCCAAATACATTTAAAGTCAGCGTTTCACAATTCCTGACATTTAATCATAGTAAAAATTCTGTCTTAGGTCAGGATCACCACTTTATTTTAAGAACGTGAAATGTCAGAATAATAGTAGAGAGAATGATTTATTTCAGCTTTTATTTCTTTCATCACATTCCCAGTGGATCAGAAGTGTACATACACTCAATTAGTATTTGGTAGCATTGCCTTTAAATTGTTTAACTTGGGTCAAACATTTTGGGTAGCCTTCCACAAGCTTCCCACAATAAGTTGGGTGAATTTTGGCCCACTCCTCCTGACAGAGCTGGAATAACTGAGTCAGGTTTGTAGGCCTCCTTGCTCACACATGCTTTTTTAGTTCTGCCCACAAACTTTCTATAGGCTTGAGGTCAGGGCTTTGTGATGGCCACTCCAATACCTTGACTTTGTTGTCCTTAAGCCATTTTGCCACAACTTTGGAGGTATGCTTGGGGTCATTGTCCATTTGGAAGACCCATTATTTTTTAAAATATATTTTACCTTTATTTAAATAGGCAAGTCAGTTAAGAACAAATTCTTATTTTTAATGAAGGCCTAGGAACAGTGGGTTAACGGCCTTGTTCAGGGAATGACAGATTTTTACCTTGTCAGCTCAGGGATTCAATCTTGCAATCTTTTCAGTTACTATTCCAACGCTCTAACCACTAGGCTACTTGCCGCCCAATTTGCAACAATGCTTTAACTTCCTGTCACGCCCTGGCCATAGAGAGGCTTTTATTTTCTATTTTGATTAGGCCAGGGTGTGACTAGGGTGGGCATTCTAGTTTCTTTATTTCTATGTTTTGACGGGTATGGTTCTCAATCAGGGACAGCTGTCTATCATTGTCTCTGATTGAGAATCATACTTAGGCAGCCTTTTTCCCACCTGTGTTTTGTAGTTGTTTTCTGTATAGTTTATGCACCTTATATAACTGTTTCGGTTTCCCCTCTTGTTTATTTTGTTCGAGTGTTTTGTGATCAAATAAAATCATGAACACTTACCACGCTGCGCTTTGATCTGATCCTCATTACGACGAGAGCCGTGACACTTCCTGACTGATGTTTTGAGATGTAGCTTCAATATATCCACATAATTTGCGTTCCTCATGATGCCAACTATTTTGTGAAGTGCACCAGTCCCTCCTGCAGCAAAGCACCCCCACAACATGATGCTGCCACACCCGTTCTTCGGCTTGCAAGCCACCCCTTTTTCCTCCAAACATAACGAGGGTCATTATGGCCAAACAGTTCTATTTTTGTTTCATTAGACCAGAGGACATTTCTCAAAAAAGTACGATCTTTGTCCCCATGTGCAGTTGCAAACCGTAGTCTGGCTTTTTTATGGTGGTTTTGGAGCAGTGGCTTCTTCCTTGCTGAGTGGCCTTTCAGGTTATGATATAGGACTCGTTTTACTGTGGGTATAGATACTTTTGTACCTGTTTCCACCAGCATCTTCACAAGGTCCTTTGCTGTTGTCCTGGGATTGATTTTCACTTTTCGCACCAAAGTACGTTCGTTTCTAGGAGACAGAAGGCGTCTCCTTCCTGAGCGGTAATGATGGCTGCGTGGTCCCATGGTGTTTATACTTGCTTACTATTGTTTGTACAGATGAACGTGGTACCTTCAGGCTTTTTGGAAATTGCTCCCAAGGATGAACCAAAGTTGTGGAGGTCTACAATTTTTTTCTGAGGTCTTGGCTGATTTCTTGGCTGATTTCTTTTGATTTTCCCATGATGCCAAGCAAAGAGGCACTGAGTTTGAAGGTAGGCCTTGAAATACATCAGAAGCTTCTAAAACCATGACATAATTTTCTGGGATTTTCCAAGCTGTTTAAAGGCACAATCGACTTAGTGTATGTAACTTTCTGACCCACTGGAATTGTGATACAGTGAATTATAAGTGTTATAAATTATAAGTCTCTAAACAATTGTTGGAAAAATGACTTGTGTCATGCACAAAGTAGATGTCCTAACCAACTTGTCAAAACTATAGTTTGTTAGCAGGATATTTGTGGAGTGTTAATCACTCCAACCTAAGTGTATGTAAACTTCCAACTTCAACTGTATATTGCTGCTAGAGTATGCTATTGAACACATACACATGTTCTAATGAGACAAAATCCTTTTGGCTACTGGTACATGGTAACATGCTAACAAAATGATGACTCTGACCAAATCCTGGGTTTAGAAGTGAGCCAGGTTGAGTTCAGTTCGCTTCAACAGTTGCTACGTTATGTGACTGTTTGTACTGAACCAGATGTTTCCTCAAAACGGTGTGCACAGTTTTTCAACAGCTTTTTTTAACTGGTCATTTAGTACAGTACCATTTTTGTCATACTTAACACACGCCTGGGTTGAACATAAAGCTGGGGTTATGGTTAGTTTTGGTGTTAGTGTTGAGGCTACGGTTACGGTTGAGCCAAATTGAGTTATTATGAGTACGTTAAATGTTTATTATGAGTTGGATAAACTGATTGATTGGTTTAATTATTTTCAGTTGGTTAAACTTGTTATTTTGAGAGATCGATAAATGTATTATTCTTGTACTATTCTTACTTAATTGAGGTTGGTAAACGTATTGGGCTAAAGTTGAGCTGGGATGTGGACATGAAGTTAGGGTTGAGGGTTGAGGGTTGAGGTTTGGGTTGAGCTGGGATGTGGACATGAAGTTAGGGTTGAGAGTTTGGGTTGAGCTGGGATGTGGACATGAAGTTAGGGTTGAGGGTTTGGGTTGAGCTGGGATGTGGACATGAAGTTAGGGTTGAGGGTTGAGGGTTTGGGTTGAGCTGGGATGTGGACATGAAGTTAGGGTTGAGGGTTGAGGGTTTGGGTTGAGCTGGGATGTTGACATGAAGTTAGGGTTGAGGGTTGAGGGTTGAGGGTTGAGGGTTGAGGGTTGAGGGTTTGGGTTGAGCTGGGATGTGGACATGAAGTTAGGGTTGAGGGTTGAGGGTTTGGTTTGAGCTGGGATGTTGACATGAACTTGGGGTTAGGGTTGAGGGTTGAGGGTTTGGGTTGAGCTGGGATGTTGACATGAAGTTGGGGTTAGGGTTGAGGGTTTGGGTTGAGCTGGGATGTTGACATTAAGTTAGGGTTAGGGTTGAGGGTTTGGGTTGAGCTGGGATGTTGACATGAAGTTAGGGTTAGGGTTGAGGGTTGAGGGTTTGGGTTGAGCTGGGATGTGGACATTAAGTTAGGGTTGAGGGTTGAGGGTTGAGGGTTGAGGGTTGAGGGTTTGGGTTGAACTGGGATGTTGACATGAAGTTAGGGTTAGGGTTGAAGGTTGAGGGTTTGGGTTGAGCTGGGATGTGGACATGAAGTTAGGGTTAGTTAGGGTTGAGGGTTAGGGTTGAAGGTTGAGGGTTTGGGTTGAGCTGGGATGTGGACATGATGTTAGGGTTAGGGTTTGGGTTGAGCAGGGATGTGGACATGAAGTTAGGGTTAGGGTTGAAGGTTGAGGGTTTGGGTTGAGCTGGGATGTGGACATGAAGTTAGGGTTAGGGTTAGGGTTAGGGTTGAGGGTTAGGGTTGAGCTGGGATGTGGACATGAAGTTAGGGTGTGGGTTGAGCTGGGATGTTGACATGAAGTTAGGGTTGAGGGTTAGGGTTTGGGTTGAGCTGGGATGTGGACAAGAAGCTAGGGTTAGTTAGGGTTGAGGGTTAGGGTTGAGCCAGGATGTTGACATGAAGCTAGGGTTAGTTAGGGTTGAGGGTTAGGGTTTGGGTTGAGCCAGGATGTTGACATGAAGCTAGGGTTAGTTAGGGTTGAGGATTAGGGTTTGGGTTGAGCCAGGATGTTGACATGAAGCAAGGTTAGTAGGGTTGAGGGTTGAGCAGAGACTTGGACATGAAGCGAGGTTTAGAGTTGAATCTATGTTTATGGGTAAGATTAGAGTTGAGACAGGGTGAAGACATCAATCTACTGTCAAGGTATATTCATAATTCATATAATAAGCTGCACTACCCAAGTGTTTGCTTATTTTGAGTGTTTAACTGTATATTAATTGCATACAGTATAACTTATGTAATGATATATATATATATATGATATATATATGCCATTTAGCAGACGCTTTTATCCAAAGCGACTTACAGTCATGTGTGCATACATTCTACGTATGGGTGGTCCCGGGAATCGAACCCACTACCCTGGCGTTACAAGCGCCATGCTCTACCAACTGAGCTACAGGAGGATTCAAAATCAAATTTTAAGACAGCCTTGCATGACATTCCAACAAAACTCCTTAAAACCAGTTTACTTGTTTACAAAGCTAAATTTGGCCTTGTGAGCAGCAAATTTGTGTTTGTCGACTTCTCCAAGAGAATACCACCGTGTGAACCACACAGCTGTGTTGCAGTCATGTTGAGGTCAAGATACAGTCTGAACTGCAGAGAATACTGGCCATCTCAAACTGGCAGTTGTAGTGCACTGTACATGTATCACTGTCTCCTGTAAGAATTTCAATCAAATGCAGATGGTAAGAACCTGCACTTAAAAGTACTGAGACTAATGAAAACATATATTTAGCTTTCTGCTGCCTTCAGGGTCAAATTCATACCACACCATGATGGAAAATGCTTTGTCATAATGCTGACCTTGGCAGTGCACCTTTTGCCTCTGATTGGATTTCTGTTGACCAATCAAACAGTTCCATTAAACGGGGCGGCACAACGAATTCTGCATATATACCAGAGGTGCAGATTAACCCCTTTCATCGACAGGATCATATAGCAACCATGATTTCTCTGGTCTTCGTTCTGCTCATTGGAGCCGCTTGTGAGTATAATAATGACCATAGAAAAAGAACAGGACTGTGTAATGACACTAACATCACAAATGTGTTTTTTTGACTTTATTAAGAAATATGTTGTTGTCGTTTTATCATAGTGCTATGCTTTTCCATCTCAAAAGCTGAGGTAATATCGCTAAGAATATGCCTGCTCTCTGTTTACAGTCGCCACGGAGGACGACAAGATCGTTGGAGGGTATGAGTGCAAGGCCTACTCCCAGCCCCACCAGGTGTCCCTGAACTCTGGGTACCACTTCTGTGGTGGCTCCTTGGTCAATGAGAACTGGGTTGTGTCTGCTGCTCACTGCTACAAGTCGTAAGTACACTCCCAAGGGAGCTACTAGCAACATATTGAGTCAATAACAACTAGCAGCAATTTGATAAGCTTAACTCTTGCGAAACTTGAACTCCACATTCACATGAACTCTCTCTCTTTCAGCCGTGTGGAGGTGCGTCTGGGCGAGCACAACATCAAGGTGACTGAGGGTAGCGAGCAGTTCATCTCTTCATCCCGCGTGATCCGTCACCCCAACTACAGCTCCTACAACATCGACAATGACATCATGCTGATCAAGCTGAGCAAGCCCGCCACCCTCAACACCTACGTGCAGCCTGTTGCTCTGCCCAGCAGCTGTGCCCCCGCGGGCACCATGTGTACCGTCTCTGGATGGGGCAACACCATGAGCTCCAGTGAGTGCAGAACCTGGGTCAAAGGTTACATGTGCCAGTTGGTCATCTTCATGGTGACTGAGTGTGTTTACAGACATAGCAAATGTAGACCTATTATTAAAAACACTCATTATATCTAACTATAACTCGTTCTCCACCTCCCTCCCTCCTTACAGCCGCTGACAAGAACAAGCTTCAGTGCCTGAACATCCCCATCCTGTCCTACAGCGACTGTAACAACTCCTACCCTGGCATGATCACCAACGCCATGTTCTGCGCTGGATACCTGGAGGGAGGCAAGGACTCTTGCCAGGTACTTACCACACTGACATCAATTCAGTGGTTCCACTGATGACTTTAGATGTACTTTTTCAATTGATTAGAAATTGATAATGAAATAACCAATTCAAATCACTTGTCTCCTCTCTCTCTCTCTCTCTCTCTCTCTCTCCCTCTCCTCTCTCTCTCTCTCTCTCTCTCTCTCTCTCTCTCTCTCTCTCTCTCTCTCTCTCTCTCTCTCTCTCTCTCTCTCTCTCTCTCTCTCTCTCCCTTCCTCTCTCTCTCGATCTCACAATCTTTCTCCCCTTCTTTATCTATCTCTCTCAGGGTGACTCTGGTGGCCCTGTGGTGTGCAATGGTGAGCTCCAGGGTGTTGTGTCCTGGGGTTATGGCTGTGCCGAGCCCGGTAACCCCGGTGTCTACGCCAAGGTAAGACAGAAAACCGGTTTTCCTGTTGTGTTTCAGGAAAACATCAACATTCATACATCACTGTGATATCCCTTGGTTTCCTGAAGGAAAAAGACATTGAGTCTATAAAACATTGATTGATGGTTCTCATGTTGCCTCCCATTGAGCGTGTCCACTACTGTCTCCCTTCTTCTTCTCTTCCTTCAGGTGTGCATCTTCAATGACTGGCTGACCAGCACCATGGCCACCTACTAAGTCTGATCCTAGCTTCGATCCTCCAGCATGGTCCCAGAAGTCTACAACATCCTGTGCAGTTCAACATCTACCTTTTATACTGGAGATGAAATACTAATGACAAATAAAGCATTTAACATAATTTGAGTTACTGTGTCTATTCCCAAGGTATAAAACTATAAAAAATAAATATACTGTAGAAGGTACTTCTTACATGCATGCAGCATAGAACACATGTTCATGAATGTAGTAGTGCAATAGTATGTTCTGTATGTCATCAAAGGAGTGTTGATTACAAGTGGAATGTCTCAATTTGTGTTGGTTTATAAATGCTGTAATTATAACAGCTTGAGCACTTCTAATGTACATATACTGTAGGTGTTTTTAAGGCTTCAATAAACTATAAGGGATAAGTCCGAATACACAATGTATTCTGATAATATCAAGAAAGTATTGATCTTCAGTTGACCAATCAGAGTATGTTAAAAGAGGGTCCTACCAGTCCCATGTATTTTTGGCTATCAAGTATTGTAAGTGGGAACCTATCAAACAAAACTTGGGTTGCAGACTCTCTGGCTCCACAGAATACAGACTGACTGCACAGACTACTCTCTCTACAAATCATTAGGATTATGTTATTTCTTCATTTGGGTGAACTATCCATTTAACCTTGTAAACTGTTAGGAGGAATCATTTCTCACTATAAACATCTTTCTATTGGAAACGTCATAGACGTGTTCATATTTTCCGTAAATCCATGTGGCAACATTAATTATTGTTTTTTTGGAGCTATGCCTGTGTAAATGCCAGAGAGAAGCGATCACTTGATGCATAAAAACATTTACTACTTTGTATTTTCTCCAATGCTCCAATGAATCAAAATTAACTATATTCAGTGAAGAGTGCCTTTTGTCTACACATTTTAAATTGCTGCTACAGTATGCTATTAACACATACTGTTGTGTATGTGTGTAACGGATTTCCTCCTCTTCGTCTGAGGAGGAGTAAGGATCGGACCAAAACGCAGTGTGGTTAGTGTCCATATTGATTTATTCAAAAACACAACTGAACACTGGAACAAAATAATAAACGTGAAATATACAAAACTTGAAACAGTACCGTGTGGCCAAAACACTCACACGGAAACAAACACCCACACACCAAAAGTGAAACCCAGGCTACCTACGTATGATTCTCAATCAGAGACAACTAATGACACCTGCCTCTGATTGAGAACCATACTAGGCCGAACACAAAAACCAACATAGAAAAACAAACATAGACTTCCCACCCCAACTCACACCCTGACCATACTAAAACAAACATAGATTTCCCACCCCAACTCACACCCTGACCATACTAACACAAACATAGACTTCCCACCCCAACTCACACCCTGACCATACTAAAACAAACATAGACTTCCCACCCCAACTCACACCCTGACCATACTAAAACAAACATAGACTTCCCACCCCAACTCACGCCCTGACCATACTAAAACAAACATAGACTTCCCACCCCAACTCACGCCCTGACCATACTAAAACAAACATAGACTTCCCACCCCAACTCACGCCCTGACCATACTAAAACAAACATAGACTTCCCACCCCAACTCACACCCTGACCATACTAAAACAAACATAGACTTCCCACCCCAACTCACACCCTGACCATACTAAAACAAACATAGACTTCCCACCCCAACTCACACCCTGACCATACTAAAACAAACATAGACTTCCCACCCCAACTCACACCCTGACCATACTAAAACAAACATAGACTTCCCACCCCAACTCACACCCTGACCATACTAAAACAAACATAGACTTCTCACCCCAACTCACACCCTGACCATACTAAAACAAAGAATAAAATAACAAAACTATGGTCAGAACGTGACAATGTGTTCAATAGTGTAAGGGGGTTCGAAGGCTGGAACGTCAACTATAATGACAGTTAAGATCAGACAGAGGCAGCATACAGGAGCGATATAAAAAGTCACTTTAATCTCTATAAACAACCACCATCTCAATCAGTTCACGTGACAGATAGGAATTTATAGACACAGGTCAGGCATTACCAATCAATGATAATCAATTAGTAATCACACTTACAATAGCTTACTTGTAACCCATTTCACCGACAACTTAAAAACCCACTCATGTAGTAAAAACTCTTAGGGCTCTATTCAATCAGATCCGATTTAGCAGACATCGGCATAGTGGTTGGTTGTTTTCTGGTTGTTGGAGGTGCAACTGCATTAAAGCTGTCAAATCCACAAGTGGCTCCCAGCCTAGTGGTTAGGATTTGGCTCTCTCACCGCCGCGTCCTGGGTCCGCTTCCTGGTCAGGGAACTGCTTTTGGGGGCTCCCGAGTGGTGTAGCAGTCTAAAGCACTGCATCTCAGTGCTTGATGTGTCACAACAGACACTCTGGTTTGAATCCAGGCTGTATCACAACCGGCCGTGATTGGGAATCCCATAGGGCGGCGCACAATTGGCCCAGATTTGGCCAGTGTAGGCTGTCATTGTAAATGAGAATTTGTTCTTATCTGACTTGCCTAGTTAAACCTGCATTTTTTAGACTACAGTAATTCCTTTAATGATTTTTCTTTAATTATGTTACCGATTTGGTTTTAATCACTTAATAATTCTTAAAAATGTACCCGCTCACAACAGTATCGCTAACGTAATGACTTGAAAGAATAAGTGAATTCAAAAGAAGTATTATAGTCGAACGTGTTTAGAATTTTTACTCTTTGAGATCAAAAGGTGCCATTGGTAACATGAGTTATCGCTTTGAGTTTTTACACATTAATGATGTTCATGTACCTTGTCCATGTAAAGGAATTTTGAAAAGCCACTTTCAAAAGGCCCCAAACGGCACACTATGACACACTACAAAAGGTCATTCTTTACATTACATTGCCCTTATTACTGTGTAATTACTCATGTAATTACACTGTATTAATTATGAATAATTATTCATTATAAATTACTAATAATTATTAAGTATTGAAATTGTTACAGTGAGTTACAATGCACTTACAGCAGTGAGCCTAACCCCAACTTTAGCCCTAACCCTAACCCTATTTTTTATTTTTATTTTTTTATTTCACCTTTATTTAACCAGGTAGGCTAGTTGAAAACAAGTTCTCATTTGCAACTGCGACCTGGCCAAGATAAAGCATAGCAGTGTGAACAGACAACACAGAGTTACACATGGAGTAAACAATTAACAAGTCAATAACACAGTAGAAAAAAAAGGGGAGTCTATATACATTGTGTGCAAAAGGCATGAGGAGGTAGGCGAATAATTACAATTTTGCAGATTAACACTGGAGTGATAAATGATCAGATGGTCAGATGTTTTATATGTGAACTCATATGCAAATCAAATATTGGTGTGCAAAAGAGCAGAAAAGTAAATAAATAAAAACAGTATGGGGATGAGGTAGGTGAAAATGGGTGGGCTACTTACCAATAGACTATGTACAGCTGCAGCGATCGGTTAGCTGCTCAGATAGCTGATGTTTGAAGTTGGTGAGGGAGATAAAAGTCTCCAACTTCAGCGGTTTTTGCAATTCGTTCCAGTCACAGGCAGCAGAGAACTGGAACGAAAGGCGGCCAAATGAGGTGTTGGCTTTAGGGATGATCAGTGAGATACACCTGCTGGAGCGCGTGCTACGGATGGGTGTTGCCATCGTGACCAGTGAACTGAGATAAGGCGGAGCTTTACCTAGCATGGACTTGTAGATGACCTGGAGCCAGTGGGTCTGGCGACGAATATGTAGCGAGGGCCAGCCGACTAGAGCATACAAGTCGCAGTGGTGGGTGGTATAAGGTGCTTTAGTGACAAAACGGATGGCACTGTGATAAACTGCATCCAGTTTGCTGAGTAGAGTGTTGGAAGCAATTTTGTAGATGACATCGCCGAAGTCGAGGATCGGTAGGATAGTCAGTTTTACTAGGGTGAGTTTGACGGCGTGAGTGAAGGAGGCTTTGTTGTGGAATAGAAAGCCGACTCTTGATTTGATTTTCGATTGGAGATGTTTGATATGAGTCTGGAAGGAGAGTTTAAAGTCTAGCCAGACACCTAGGTACTTATAGATGTCCACATATTCAAGGTCGGAACCATCCAGGGTGGTGATGCTGGTCAGGCGTGCGGGTGCAGGCAGCGAACGGTTGAAAAGCATGCATTTGGTTTTACTAGCGTTTAAGAGCAGTTGGAGGCCACGGAAGGAGTGTTGTATGGCATTGAAGCTCGTTTGGAGGTTAGATAGCACAGTGTCCAAGGACGGGCCGGAAGTATATAGAATGGTGTCGTCTGCGTAGAGGTGGATCAAGGAATCTCCCGCAGCAAGAGCAACATCATTGATATATACAGAGAAAAGAATCGGCCCGAGAATTGAACCCTGTGGCACCCCCATAGAGACTGCCAGAGGACCGGACAGCATGCCCTCCGATTTGACACACTGAACTCTGTCTGCAAAGTAATTGGTGAACCAGGCAAGGCAGTCAGGGAACTAACCCTAACCCTAACCCTAAATACAATGCAAAGTACGTACAATGCAACAATGGTTAGTAATTATAATACGTGTTACACTGTAATTACAGGAATAATTACACAGTAAGAAGGGCACTGTAATGTAAAGTGTAACCATCATATAAAAACATACTACTTTTGTTTTGCTTATGAGTTCACATATAAAACATACTGCATGTGATTTGCATATGAGTTCACATATAAAACATAGTACATTTGATTTGCATATGAGTTCACATATAAAACATGCTACTTTTGTTTTGCATATGCGTTCACATATAAAACATACTGCATGTGTTTCACATATGTGTTCACATATAAAACATACTGCATGTGTTTCACATATGTGTTCACATATAAAACATACTGCATGTGTTTCACATATGTGTTCACATATAAAACATACTGCATGTGTTTCACATATGTGTTCACATATAAAACATACTGCATGAGTTTCACATATGTGTTCACATATAAAACATACTGCATGTGTTTCACATATGTGTTCACATATAAAACATACTGCATGTGTTTCACATATGTGTTCACATATAAAACATACTGTGTTCACATATGTGTTCACATATAAAACATACTGCATGTGTTTCACATATGTGTTCACATATAAAACATACTGCATGTGTTTCACATATGTGTTCACATATAAAACATACTGCATGTGTTTCACATATGTGTTTATAAAACATACTGCATGTGTTTCACATATGTGTTCACATATAAAACATACTGCATGTGTTTCACATATGTGTTCACATATAAAACATACTGCATGAGTTTCACATATGTGTTCACATATAAAACATACTGCATGTGTTTCACATATGTGTTCACATATAAAACATACTGCATGTGTTTCACATATGTGTTCACATATAAAACATACTGCATGTGTTTCACATATGTGTTCACATATAAAACATACTGCATGTGTTTCACATATGTGTTCACATATAAAACATACTGCATGTGTTTCACATATGTGTTCACATATAAAACATACTGCATGTGTTTCACATATGTGTTCACAATAAAACATACTGCATGAGTTTCACATATGTGTTCACATATAAAACATACTGCATGAGTTTCACATATAAAACATATGTGTTCACATATAAAACATACTGCATGTGTTTCACATATGTGTTCACATATAAAACATACTGCATGTGTTTCACATATGTGTTCACATATAAAACATACTGCATGTGTTTCACATATGTGTTCACATATAAAACATACTGCATGAGTTTCACATGTGTTCACATATAAAACATACTGCATGAGTTTCACATATGTGTTCACATATAAAACATACTGCATGTGTTTCACATATGTGTTCACATATAAAACATACTGCATGTGTTTCACATATGTGTTCACATATAAAACATACTGCATGTGTTTCACATATGTGTTCACATATAAAACATACTGCATGTGTTTCACATATGTGTTCACATATAAAACATACTGCATGTGTTTCACATATGTGTTCACATATAAAACATACTGCATGTGTTTCACATATGTGTTCACATATAAAACATACTGCATGTGTTTCACATATGTGTTCACATATAAAACATACTGCATGTGTTTCACATATGTGTTCACATATAAAACATACTGCATGTGTTTCACATATGTGTTCACATATAAAACATACTGCATGTGTTTCACATATGTGTTCACATATAAAACATACTGCATGTGTTTCACATATGTGTTCACATATAAAACATACTGCATGTGTTTCACATATGTGTTCACATATAAAACATACTGCATGTGTTTCACATATGTGTTCACATATAAAACATACTGCATGTGTTTCACATATGTGTTCACGTGCCATAACCTTCGGTCAGTTCTAAATATGTTGACTTTCCACTTAAACAGGCTTCTGTCAATTTTAAGGCCCGGCCCGAAATCAGAAAAAACGTACCCTTTAGTGAGTCCATTAGCTGCTCCTCCCTGTCGCATGCTCTGCATGTGCTCTGCTCATGGTGGCTCTGTGTCTGTGACTATCAAGCAACAGCTCCGCTTGGGCTGCTCTGCATGCGCTCTGCTCATGGTGGCTCTGTGTCTGTGACTATCAAGCAACAGCTCCGCTTGGGCTGCTCTGCATGCGCTCTGCTCATGGTGGCTCTGTGTCTGTGACTATCAAGCAACAGCTCCGCTTGGGCTGCTCTGCACAATGAAGAGACATGAGAGAGCAGTTAGCTGTTAGCTACTTTCTGTCACACTACATTCTTATTTTCTGTGAAATAATCTCTCCTGTCTTATATTTGACGAAGTTGTTATGATCTTAGTGATGTGTCACTACAGCTTTGATCTTAGTGAGATATGACAGTATTGAGCAGCACAGCATGAGCAAATGACTCAGCTTCGAAATCTTAGTGATCAATTTATTGATAAGCGAGCCCTGCCTGTACCCTAGCTTCGATGAAAAAACAGCCTTATTTATAGTGTCATGGCCTGTCCGGGTTGGAGTTGGGTAGCAGAGCTCTAGGAGTCATTCATCTGGCTAGTGTCAGACTTCTCACAGGCCTTATTAGACAGGAAGGGGATGTCTTCACACTGGAGTTTAAACAGGTTGGACACTGACAGAGACAGCCACACTTTCAGGACCCCCATCAGACCCCCAGTCTCATCGAATCCCATTTTACACTCAGTCTGCATTCACACCAGAGTCAGTGTAGATGTTTCCCCATCCAGACACCACACACATGTCCCCGGCCTTGGGGCAGGCTGTGGGCAGGGCGATGGGCTTGACAAACTTGTTGAGAGTGACAGGGTGGGCCAGCTTCAACAGCATAATGTCATGGTCCAGGGTCTGGTAGTCATAGCTCTGGAGCTAGTAGATGGCGTCCACAGACAGAGATGATTTGTGAGTGAAAACTGGAGAGAATACATGAAACAGAAAGAAAATATAATGCACTGAAGGAGGAAGAGAGGCTTGAGGGAAAAGATAAGTGAATGTGACCTTAGTACTTACATAATCCAGCAGTGGGAGGCAACCATGATCCACTGGTCGTTGATGAGGGAGCCTCACACTCATAACCCCAACGATCCTATTATCCATAGGAGCTGCCACTGAGGGAAAGAAGGATAGGGAGGGAGGGTGAGATGAGAAAGAGAGGAGGATGGAGAGAGGGAGTCGTGTTCAGAAAGAATGACAGGAGGAAGGAGACAGAAGACAGACAGATGCAGAGGTTAGAGTTAATGTTACAGTATATTATACAAGATGGGCAAATGGGGAGCATTAACCTTTCAGCAAGACAATAACCTACAAGGCCAAATCTACACTGGAGTTGTTTACCAATAAGATAGTGAATGTTTCTGAGTGGCCAATTTACAGTTTTGACTTAAATCTGCTTGAAAATATATGACAAGACTTGAAAATGGCTGTCTAGCCATGATTTCCAACAATCTTGACAGAGCTTCAAGAATGTTGACAATAATAATGGGCTAATATTGCACAGTCCAGGTGTGTAAAGCTCTTATAGACTTAGCCAAGAAGATTCACAGCTGCTTCTAGATTGTTAACTCAGGGAGCTGAATGCTTATGCAACAACTATATTTTAGTTATACAATTTCTGTGAATCTTAAAAAAAACAAAAACATTTTCTTCCACTTTGATATTACAGATTATTTTGGGTAGATTGTTGACAAAAAAAATTCTATCCATTTTAATCCCACTTTGTAACACAATAAAATGTTCCAAAGGGAATTTGTTTCAATTAACTGATTTCCTTATGTGAACTATAACTCAGTAAAATCTTTGAAATTGTTACATGTTGCATTTTATAATTTTGTTCAGTATAATTGAACACTTATAGGAGATTCTGGAGCGGCGCCTGAGAGCGTTTTCCACCACCATCAACAGAACATCCAATTTGTAAGTCGCTCTGGATAAGAGCGTCTGCTAAATGACTTAAATGTAAAATGTAAATGTATGAATACTTTTTCAAGGCACTGTAAATGCACTGTAAATGTATCTTTAAAACTGCTAAGTTTTCTCTCTGTGCAACGTTCTGAGTGTAGTGGGTGAGAAGTCAGGCGCAGGAAGCAGAGAGTTCAGGGTAGTGCTACTGTAACGGATGTGAAACAGCTAGCTTAGTTAGCGGTGGTGCGCGCTAAATAGCGTTTCAATCGGTGACGTCACTTGCTCTGAGACTTTGATGTAGTAGTTCCCCTTGCTCTGCAAGGGCCGTGGCTTTTGTGGAGCGATGGGTAACGATGCTTCGAGGGTGACTGTTGTTGATGTGTGCAGAGGGTCCCTGGTTTGTGCCCGGGTATGGGCGAGGGGACGGTCTAAAGTTACACTGTTACACTACTTTAATGCACAACACGGCGAACATAAGCCAACCCCAGGAAAACACAGGGCGTATAACAAAACAAACGGCCCAAACACGGGGACTTAAACTGTCCAGCAAAACCCACGAAATGGGAAACACGTAACCCACAGATGTGTGCACAAGTTACACAAAACAGAAGGTCACAATAATGAATCCCGCACAAAGAACCAGGCGGGCCGGCTGACTAATAAAGCCTCCCTAATTATACCCAACTCAAAACAGGTGTACTCAATAAACACATAAGGAGGGGGAGGAAAGAATCAGTGGCAGCTAGTAGGCCGGGGACGCCGCCGCCGAGCGCCACCCGAACGGGAAGGGGAGCCACCTTCGGTCGGAGTCGTGACACTCTGTCTCATGGCAAAATGTATAGAATTGCAGGAAATGTGCTTTAAAACGGCAACAAAAATCTGCTTTGTAGCAAAACATGTAGAATTTGCTTGAAAACTGGAAAACTTTCTCTGCTGAAGCCAAGAAGTAGACCTTTAAACTGTTCTTTCCCAGGGCCCAAAACTTTAGTCTGGCCATGTATTGCAGAATTCATAGTAAATGTCATTGCATTCTAAAGGAGTGGTGTTCTGATTATGAGGGGGTCCCTGGTGAATTTGCTAACACAAAACGGGTTCCCGGCCCCAAATAGTTTGAAAACCGCTGTACTTGACTACTGTATTGTGGTCGGCAATGTTGACAACAGAAAAATGAGACAGTAATTTCATTGAATCAAAACTTCTATGAAGATCCTGACATCATCAATGAAATTAAGAACTATGACAAGTTTACCCAATCAGAGAATGCAGCCAAGGTCAAGGAGGACCTGGATCTCCTAGAGAATGTGACACTTAACATCGCTGTGACAGGGAAAAGTGGGTCAGGAAAGTCCACTTTCGTTAACGCCTTACTTGGTTGGACTGGATGGGGACGAGGGAGCAGCAGAAACCAGAGTGATGGAGACCACCATGAAGGCCATTAGATGCTCCCATCCCACCATGACTAACGTGAAAATCTGGGACCTGCCTGGTATCAGCCCCCCAAACTTTAAAGCAAAGAATTACCTGAAGGAGGTCAAGTTTGAAACCTACGACTTCTTCGTCATCATCGGCACTGTGAGGTTCAAAGAGAACAACATCATGCAGGCCTCAGAGATGAAGATGTTCTACTTTGTCTGTTCGAAGATCGACAATGACATCCGAGCTGAGGCATGGAAGAAGAACTACAGGGAGGAAGATTTGCTCTCCAAGATCAGACATACAGTAATTGTGAGGAGAACCTGAAGACCGTAGGGAGCCCAAAAGTCTTCCTCATCACCACCTTTGAGCTGGGGAAGTACAATTTCCAGCAGCTGCTTGACTCTCTCTCTCAAAAAACCTCCCAGAGCACAAGAGGTCAGCCTTGATCCAGTCTCTGCCGGTTGGCTCCAAAGTCATGATTGAAAAGAAGAGGAAGGAGCTTTTCAAAACTCCTTGCGTTGCAGCTGCTGCCACCTCAAACACAGCAGCCGTACCCATCCCTGGCTTCTCAGTGGTCTGTGAGGTTGGTATTATGCAGGCCTTCCTCTGCAGGCCCTTCATAGCCTTTGGACGAGATGAGACTCTCAGAACGTGTCAATAAGCCAGTGGGTGAACTGGGCTCAGCGATGAAGTCTCGCTTCGCTGGGGGGGGGGTCGATGAGAAGGTGGTGGCTGGAATGCTGAGTACAACAGCTATGGTGGCAGCTAAGACCATTGTGGTTGAGTTGACTAGCATACCTGCCATTGGTAGGTTTGGATCAGTGGGGATTGCCTTTGCCACTACATTACACCTTCTGGACAAAAAGAAAAAAAAGAAAAGAGATGGTGGAGGTTGCTAAAGCAATGCTCATGATGGCAGGTGTAGAATGATGTAAAATTATCAAACTGAAAACACCTTGTTATATAAACACCTCGGATACTATAATGGCTGCAAAAACATATCCTACAGGTCAAATGTCTAATCACTTTTGTTACCATGACAACCGAGTCAGGAACCCAATGTTTGAGTTTGTTAACTTAATTATAGATTTGTTATTAGAATTAGCATCATTATTAGCATTAACATTTTGTTAGCTATAGCATTGTTGTTAGCATTATCATCTTAATTAGCTGTAGCATAGTTATTAGCTATAGTGTTATTACTAGCATTTGTATCATCATTAGCATTGTTGAGTGCAAAACAATGGATGCTATACATACATCTGTTATAAAAAAATGTGTTAACATTTTGATTTGTCTTTGTGACATTTTTTCCCCTGCTTTGTACTCTTTATAATTGTCAGTATTTGATTGTACTAGTAACTGGCAGGTGAATGCTTGGGAAATGTAAAGTTGTCTATCAAAAACAATATGTGAGTTCATATTGAAGTAATGACATCTATTTTTATTTGAGATATTTTGTAATTGTATGTACACTGTCACATGCACAGGGTCGCAGATGTTGTTGCAGTGTTCAGCGAAATACTTCATTTAAGATTCGAGCTCCAACAGAGCAGGTGTGAATGAAACAATAAAATACTAATTATACTGAACAAAAATATAAACGCAACATGCAACAATTTCAACTATTTTATTGAGTTACAGTTCATATAAGGAAATCAGTTAATTGAAATAAATTCATTAGGCCCTAATCTATGGATTTCACGTGACTGGGCAGGTGCGTAGCCATGGGTTGGCCTAGGAGGGCATAGGCCCACCCACTTGGGAGCCAGGCCCACCCACTTGGGAGCCAGGCCCACCCACTGGGGAGCCAGGCCCACCCACTGGGGAGCCAGGCCCAGCCAATTAGGATTAGTTTTTTGGCACAAAAGGGCTTTATTACAGACAGAAATACTCCTCAGTTTCATCAGCTGTCCGGGTGGTTGGTCTCAGATGATCCCGCAGGTAAAGAAGCCGGAAGTGGAGGTCCTGGGCTGGCGTGGTTACACGTTGTCTGCGGTTGTGAGGCCGGTTGGATGTACTGCCAAATTCTCTAAAACGACATTGGAGGTGGCTTATGGTAGAGAAATTAACATGAAATGATCTGGCAACAGCTCTGGTGGACATTCCTGCAGTCAGCATGCCAATTGCATGCTCCCTCAAAACCTGGAACTTGGAATTGTGGTGTGTGACAAAACTGTACATTTTATTGTCCCCAACACAATGTGCACCTGTGTAATGATCATGTTGTTTAATCAGCTTCTTGAAATGCCACACCTGTCAGGTGGATGGATTATCTTGGCAAAGGAGAAATGCTCACTAACAGGGATGTAAACAATGGAACATATGGAACATTTCTAGAATCGTTCATCTCTGCTTGTGAAAAATGGGACCAACACTTTACATGTTGCATTTATATTTTTGTTCAGTATACATTTAGTTGAGATGCATAGCAAGCTGTGCAAGTGGATAAACCTTATGTAACCTACTGTAACCACATGGGCTATCTTCACTTATTCTCTGTTCACATTAGAATGGGAAAAAAAATCATAATTATAAATGCAAAAAGTCCACTTCTTTGAATATATATGCCAATTAAATTGATAAATGTGACGGAATATAGGCCTATAGTATGGGCATCTCTGTTTTCTCAGTGTTTTGTCAGTACAGAACCTTTTTTATTTCTATATACTTGTTTTAAATATATGCAGTTCTGTCCTTGAGCTATTCTTATCTATTATTGTTCTGTATTATGTCATGGTTTATGTTTTCTTTGGGCCCCAGGAAGAGTAGCTGCAGCTTTTGCAACAGCTAATGGGATCCTAATAAAATAACAATAACCACCACTCCAGACTGAGGTAGAGATGGGTCCGTACCTCAGAACAGACTATTAGAACAATTATACAGTACAGATTTACAGCAGTTATTTGGCTGGGTATGACATTATCAATTGCACATCAAATCAATCAATCAATCAAATGTATTTATAAAGCCCTTTTTACATCAGCTGATGTCACAAAGTGCTGTACAGAAACCCAGCCTAAAACCCCAAACTGAAAGCAATGCAGATATAGAAGCACGGTGGCTAGGTAAAACTCCCTAGAAAGGCCGGAACCTAGGAAGAAACCTATAGAGGAACCAGGCTCCTAGCGGGTGGCCAGTCCTCTTCTGGCTGTACCGGGTGGAGATTATAACAGAACATGGCCAAGATGTTCAAACGTTCATAGATGACCAGCAGGGTCAGATAATAATAATCCCAGTGGTTGTAGAGGGTGCAACAGGTCAGCAACTCAGGAGTAAATGTCAGTTGGCTTTTCATAGCCGATCATTCAGAGTTAGAGACAGCAGGTGCGATAGAGAGAGAGTCCAAAACAGCAGGTCCAGGACAAGGTAACACGTCCAGTGAACAGGTCAGGGTTCCATAGCCGCAGGCAGAACAGTTGAAATTGGAGCAGCAGCATGACCAGGTGGACTGGGGACAGCAAGGAGACATCAGGCCAGATAATACTGAGGCATGGTCCTATAACCCCACCCACTTTGCCAAAGCACAGCCCCCACACCACTAGAGGGATATCTTCAACCACCAACCTACTACTGTGAGGTTCTGTGTTATACACTATAGCCCTTACCATATCATATGTGATGGAATATTATTTGCTTGTGTGGGTATATGTGTTATGCAACAAAGCTGACTTGAGACATTGTTAACAGTTTCAGGGCCATGGGCCTTTCTCATGATGGAAAAATACCGAATAACATGAAGACAGGAACTGTGCAATGAGTTGGGGGGGCACATTCAGAATGTAGTTTTGCGATAACAGGAGCCAGGAGCCTGATAACTGTATATTCTACACAACTACAACGATTGACCGCTGGAGTGCCCGGGGGATGGGACCAGCTCTGCGCCAACAATCAACGATAGGCTAGGTGAGTCTAAACCACGCCCAGTCTCTACTCTGACATGCCGGCTCGGAAGCAGGAACTACTTCTGTCATCAGAGTATATTATAATATCTTTGTCAGGTACAAGTCAGTTCTCTGTTTTGCCCTACGAGGTGGGACAGAGAGCCCGTATATACGAAAATTGCATTTACCACTTATTGCTTAGCTAATAAAAAATACATAGCATACAATCAGTGACTCAGTGTCATACTTATCCTGATACCAGATTCGAATTGACACAACCCTAACACTACCCTGAGACAAGGCCGAGTATAGCCCACAAAGATCTACCCCACGGCATGAACCTGAGGCGGGTGCCGACCCGGACAGGAAGATCACGTCAGTGACTCAACCCACTCAAGTGACGATTGGAAGAGCGCCAGTAAGCCAGTGACTCAGCCCCTGTAATAGGCTTAGAGACAGAGAATCCCAGTGGAGAGATGGGAACCGACCATCACGTGTTATGCATTCAACAGACGACAGCAACACTCAGTCCAGTCTTCTAATGGCTTCATGAAACATAGTCCCATCATCTGACTCCACACTGAAATACTGAACTAAAAGTAGCAGTTACCTAATTGCCATTGTCAGGTGGTCTGTAGCTCTATTTGGCATATTCAATAACAAATATTCATGTTTTTTGTAAGAGTTAGCTAGCTTGTAAAGAAGCTAACTAAAAGTAGCCTACCTTTCCTGTTGACAAAAATGTGCTCAAATCCTGAAACAACCTTATCTAGCTAGCGTACGGTTTATTATATGATTATTGCTTCACAAACGTATTTGAATTAAATAATACATTTTATGAACCTTGCTCTTTGCCACTCCAACCTCGGCAACAATGCTGCAAAAATACTAATATTATCTACACCAAGCCATTGAGAGTAAACGGTGTCGGGCTAGATAGCTAGCCATTTTTCTGACCATTCAGCAGCATCATTAATATTGATATAAATGTCTATGCAACAGCTAGAGTTAGATGTGACTGTGTTACACGGAACCCAAACCGTCTGCGCGCACGTGCTATCGTGCATAAATGTATTTTGTCCCCCTACACCAAACGGGATCACGACACGCAGGTTAAAATATCAAAACAAACTCTGAACCAATGTCATTAATTTGGAGACAGGTTGAAAAGCATTAAACATGTATGGCAATTTAGCTAGTTAGCTTGCACTTACTAGCTAATATGTCCTATTTAGCTAGCTTGCTGTTGCTAGCTAATTTTTCCTGGGATATAAACATTGAGTTGTTATTTTACCTGATATGCACAAGGTCCTCTACTCCGACACACATAAAACGGCCAACCGAATCATTTCTAGTCATCTCTCCTCCTTCCAGGCCTTTTCATCTTTGAACGTATATGGTGATCGGCATCTAAACTTTTATAGTATTACCACGACAACCAGCAAAACAGTTAGTCTTTCAATCACCCACGTGGGTATAACCAATGAGGAGATGGCACGTGGGTACCTGCTTCTATAAACCAATGAGGAGATAGGAGAAGCAGGACTTTCAGCGCGATCTGCGTCAGAAATAGAAAGGAGTTCTATTTTTGCCCTTGGCATCAGCAGATACTCTTTGGCACTCTCAAGCAGTGTGGGTGCAATATTTGAATAACATGGATCACGCGACGTGTCCGGTCTGGTCAGCATGTTAGGTTTTCTCAGCTATTGTTTGCTAAAATCCACATTACCTTTTGGGATAGGGAAAGAAACCTCAAGATTTTTTGCCTTCACTGGGTTTATACGTATATAGAACCTTCTTTAGTAAAGGGTTATTTAATCTTGTCAAATCAAATAAAAGTTTATTGGTCGCGTACACAGATGTGCAGATTTTATCACAGGTGCAGCGGAATGCTTGTTCCTAGCTCCAACAGTGCAGTAATACCTTACAAAACACAAAACAATACACAAATAATCCAAAAATTAAAATGAAAGAAATATCGCCCAAAGAACCATTAAGTTTGCAAATCCATAAAACAATGCATAAAACCCCAAATAACCCTTTTTTCTAAGATTGCACAATGCATCTATATTACATAAGTGGATAGTTCCGCATGTGATGGATGTTTGTGTGTTATTAATTTAGCTAATTATGGGTTGTCAGGAGCAAGATGTCTGATGAAAACTTATATGAGGATCTTGACATCGACAAGGAAATGAAGAACTACGACATGTTTACCCCAACAGAAAATGCAGCCAAAGCAAAGGAGCACCTGGATCTGCTGGAGAACGTGACCCTTAACATTGTTGTGACAGGGGAGAGCAGGGCGGGAAAGTCCACCTTTGTTAATGCCTTACATGGACAAAGGGGCAGTAGAAACTGGAGTTGACCAAGACCACAATGAAGCCCATTAGATACAGCCATCACACAGTGCCTAACGTGACATTCTGGGACCTGCCTGGTACCGGCACCCCAAACATTAAAGCAAAGAAGTACCTGAAGGAGGAAAAGTTTAAAACCTACAACTTCTTCATCATCGTCGGCACAGTGAGGTTCAAAGAGAACAACATCATGCTGGCCAAAGAGATCCAGAATATGAAGAATATATTTTTACCTCTTCCGGTCGAAGATTGACAACGACAGCCGAGCTGAGGCATGGAAGAAGAACTACAGGGAGGAGGATTTGCTCTCCAAGATCAGACAGAATTGTGAGGGGAACCTGAAGACCGTAGGGAATCCCAAAGTTTTCCTCATCTCCACCTTTGATCTTGGGAAGTACGATTTCCAGAAGCTAATCTAGTCTCTGGAGGAAAACCTCTCAGAGCACAAGAGGTCTGCCTAATCCAGTCTCGGTTTGCTCAATAGTCATGATTGAGAAGAAGAGGAAATATCTTTTCAAAACCGCCTTTGCTGCAGCTGCTGGTGCCTCCACCACAGCAGCCGTACCCATCCCTGGCTTCTCAGTGGACTGAGAGATTGGTGTTATGCAGGCCTTCTTCCACAAGGCCTTCATAACCTTTGGACTGGGTGAGAAATCTCTCCGGAGACTCTCAGAATGTGTCAACAAGCCAGTCGTTGAACTGAGCTCAGCAGTGAAGTCTCGCTTCACTGGGGGAGTTGATGAGAAGATGGTGGCTAGAATGATGCATACAGCAGTCATGGTGGCAGCCAAGGCTATCGAAGCTGTGTTGACCACTGTTGTTTTTAGTTTTGGCGCAATGGGATTGCTTTTGCCACTACATTACACCTTCTGCACGAGGGAATAAAAGAATTGGTGGAGGATGCTAAAGAAGTGCTAATGGCGGCACGCCTGGAATTACAAAAAATGGTCAGACTGAAAACACCCTGTTCTTCCAGGTGGATGCGGTTACAATGGCTGTACTTTAGATACAGATTTTCACAAGTCAGATGTCCGATTCATGTCTGATCACTTTTGTTACCATGACAATATGAACAGAGCCATGAACCCAAGGTTTGTGTTTGTTTACTTAGTTCTAGTGTTGTACGTAGAGTTAGCATCATTATTCAAATGATCATTGTTAGTAGCTATAGCATCATTATTAGCATTGTATCATTATCAGCATTAGCAGTGTGTAGTGCAAAACAAAGGAGGCCATACATATGTTAGCATATGTTTGTTAGCATGGTTACTTTTCCATTTCATTTGTCTTTGCCATCTAATTTCCTGCTCTGTACTCTATACCATTGTCACTATTTGATTGTACTAGTAAGTAGTAGGTGGGTGCTGAGGAAATTCCTAACAGTGGAAGAGTTCCTCTGTTAGCATGCTTCTTTGTGTCATCTAATTTTCAATTATTAAATTGTTTGATGTGACTTTAAATATTCTAGTAATCTACCCTGTTATCTAAATCATTGATTGTTTGTGTATTTTTTTTATTGACACAAAGAATTGTAATAAAAAACACAAACATGCATTAGTGAAGTCAAAGATGCCATTTTATTGACTAGATGTCTCTTTGTCTTCCTGCTTGTAACAACATCAGCCTTCTATCTCCCTCTACTTCATCTTATTCTTCTTCTCTCTCTCTCTCTCTCTCTCTCTCTCTCTCTCTCTCTCTCTCTCTCTCTCTCTCTCTCTCTCTCTCTCTCGCTCTCTCTCTCTCTCTCGCTCTCTCTCGCGCTCTCTCGCTCTCTCTCTCTCGCGCTCTCTCTCGCTCTCTCTCACTCTCTCTCTCTAGTCTGGTGTGGAGGGTACAGGCTAGTAGTTGGTGATGATCTCAGTGATCCAGGGCAGCAGGGCACAGACCTTGGTGTAGACACCAGGATAGTTGGGCTGGGCACAGCCAACACCCCAGGACACAATGCCATGCAGCTCTCCGTTACACACCAGGGGACCGCCGGAGTCACCCTGAGACAGAAACAGAGGGAGAGAGAAAGATAATGAATTAATATATAAATGAATAAACAAACAAATGAAATGTTCTGTTTGTGAGGTTGCAGGGGTATTCTCCATACCTGACAGGCGTCCTTGCCTCCCTCCAGGTATCCGGCACACACCATGGTATCAGTAATCTGGCCAGGGTAGGACTCCTCACAGGCCTTCTTAGACAGGATGGGGATGTCCACACACTGCAGGTTAAATGGGTTGAACACTGACAGAGAGAGAGACAGAGAGACCGATGAGAGACAGAGAAAGAGAGAGAGAGAGACACAGTTGGGGAGAGAGAGACAGAGAGAGAGAGAAGGTTTGGGGGAGAGAGGGGGGATACAGTAAGTGGTGTTCTTAGAAGTAGCTACCCTCTCAAGTAAATTGACTTGCTGATTTCCCATCAAAATGTAGACCTAGCGTGAGCTATAGTTTCAAGAAAAAGTATTTTTAGTTGATTACATTCAATAACCCATATTTTCTCATCCCAATCTCATCCTCATTCCACCCCATCCCATACTACAACCCATCTACATAAATACCAGAGTCGGTGTAGATGTTTCCCCATCCAGACACCACACACATGTCCCCGGCCTTGGGGCAGGCTGTGGGCAGGGCGATGGGCTTGACAAACTTGTTGAGAGTGACAGGGTGGGCCAGCTTCAACAGCATAATGTCGTGGTCCAGGGTCTGGTAGTCATAGCTCTGGTGCCAGTAGATGGCGTCCACAGACATGTACTGCTCCGTTCCCTCGTGCTCCCAGATGTGGTGGTCACCCAGGATAGCAAGCTGACTCCAAGGACTGGAGGGAGGGAGAGAGAGGGAGAGAGAGAGAGAGCGAGAAGGAGAAAGTGAGAGAGTGAGAGAGCGAGGGAGAGAGAGAGAGAGGACATGATTTATGAAGGAGAGCAGAAAGGGATGAAGGTGAAGAAGTGGAGAGAGGAAAGCAGAGAAGACAAGAAGGAGAGAGGGGAAGACAGAAAGTGAAGACAGATGGACAATTGGAGAAGGGAGAGGAGAAAAATATAGAAACCTTTACATGAAGAGGCCTTTGGGAGGCACAGTGAAGGGCAAAGATGGTTGACAGTGACCCTGCAGTACTCACTTCATCCAGCAGTGGGCGGCAGAGATGATCCACTGGTCATTAATGAGGGAGCCGCCACAGAAGTGGTAGCCGATGTTAAGAGAGGCTTGCCAGGGCTGGGAATGAGCCTCACACTCATAACCCCCCACGATCCTGTCATCCATAGGAGCTGCCGCTGAGGGAGGGAAGGAGTGGAAGGGAGAGGGAGGGTCAGAAGAGAAAGAGTAGGATGGAGAAGGGAGTCGTGTTCAGAAAGCATGACAGAAGGTAACAGAAGACAGAGAGATGCAGAGGTTAGAGATAATGTTATATTATACAAGATGGGCAAAAGGAGAACATCAAGCTGATGTCCACATTGTCTGTAAAACATGCGTGTCTCTACGCGGGTCTCTACGCGTGTCTCTACGCGGGTCTCTACGCGTGTCTCTACGCGGGTCTCTACGCGGGTCTCTACGCGGGTCTCTACGCGGGTCTCTACGCGGGTCTCTACGCGGGTCTCTACGCGGGTCGCTACACGGGTCGCGGGTCTCTACGTGAGTCTCTACGCGTGTCTCTACGCGTGTCTCTACGCGTGTCTCTACGCGTGTCTCTACGCGTGTCTCTATGCGTATGCGTGTCTCTCTGCGTATGCGTGTCTCTACCACGAGTCTCTACCACGAGTCTCTACCACGAGTCTCTACCACGAGTCTCTACCACGAGTCTCTACCACGAGTCTCTACCACGAGTCTCTACGCGTGTCTCTACGCGTGTCTCTACGCGTGTCTCTACGCGTGTCTCTATGCGAGTCTCTATGTGTGTCTCTATACGAGTCTCTACGCGTATCTCTATGTGTGTCTCTATGTGTGTCTCTATGTGTGTCTCTATGCGAGTCTCTATGTGTGTCTCTATGCATGTCTCTACATGTGTCTTTATGCGAGTCTCTATGTGTGTCTCTATGCGTGTCTCTATGCGAGTCTCTATGTGTGTCTCTATGTGTGTCTCTATGTGAGTCTCTATGTGTGTCTCTATGTGTGTCTCTATGTGTGTCTCTATGCGAGTCTCTATGTGTGTCTCTATGTGAGTCTCTATGTGTGTCTCTATGTGTGTCTCTACGCGAGTCTCTACGCGTGTCTCTATGCGAGTCTCTATGTTTGTCTCTATACGAGTCTCTACGCGTATCTCTATGTGTGTCTCTATGTGTGTCTCTATGTGTGTCTCTGTGTGTCTCTATGCGAGTCTCTATGTGTGTCTCTATGCATGTCTCTATATGTGTCTTTATGCGAGTCTCTGTGTGTCTCTATGCGTGTCTCTATGCGAGTCTCTATGTGTGTCTCTATGTGTGTCTCTATGCGAGTCTCTATGTGAGTCTCTATGTGTGTCTCTATGCGAGTCTCTATGTGTGTCTCTACGCGTGTCTCTACGCGTGTCTCTACGCGTGTCTCTACGCGTGTCTCTACGCGTGTCTCTACGCGTGTCTCTACGCGTGTCTCTATGCGAGTCTCTATGTGTGTCTCTATGTGTGTCTCTATGTGTGTCTCTATGCATGTCTCTACATGTGTCTTTATGCGAGTCTCTATGTGTGTCTCTGTGAGTCTCTATGTGTGTCTCTATGCGAGTCTCTATGCGTGTCTCTATGTGAGTCTCTATGTGTGTCTCTATGTGAGTCTCTATGTGTGTCTCTATGTGAGTCTCTATGTGTGTCTCTATGTGTGTCTCTATGTGTGTCTCAAATGTGTGTCTCTATGTGAGTCTCTATGTGTGTCTCTATGTGTGTCTCTATGTGTGTCTCTATGCGAGTCTCTATGTGTGTCTCTATGTGTGTCTCTATGTGAGTCTCTATGTGTGTCTCTATGTGTGTCTCTATGCGAGTCTCTATGTGTGTCTCTATGTGAGTCTCTATGTGTGTCTCTATGTGAGTCTCTATGTGTGTCTCTATGTGTGTGTCTATGTGTGTCTCTATGTGAGTCTCTATGTGTGTCTCTATGTGTGTCTCTATGTGTGTCTCTATGTGTGTCTCTGTGTGTCTCTATGCGAGTCTCTATGTGTGTCTCTATGCATGTCTCTACATGTGTCTTTATGCGAGTCTCTATGTGTGTCTCTATGTGTGTCTCTACGCGAGTCTCTATGCGTATCTCTATGCGAGTCTCTATGTGTGTCTCTATGCGAGTATCTATGTGTGTCTCTATGCGAGTCTCTATGTGTGTCTCTATGCGAGTCTCTATGTGTGTCTCTATGCGTGTCTCTATGTGTGACTCTATGCGAGTCTCTATGTGTGTCTCTACGCAAGTCTCTATGCGAGTCTCTACGTGTGTCTCTATGAGAGTCTCTATGTGTGTCTCTACGCGAGTCTCTGTGTGTCTCTATGCGTGTCTCTACATGTGTCTCTATGCGAGTCTCTATGTGTGTCTCTATGTGTGTCTCTACATGTGTCTCTATGCGAGTCTCTATGCAAGTCTCTATGTGTGTCTTTATGCATGTCTCTATGCGTGTCTCTATGCGAGTCTCTATGTGTGTCTCTACCTGTGTCTCCATGTGTGTCTCTATGTGTGTCTCTATGCGTATCTCTACATGTGTCTCTATGCGAGTCTCTATGTGTGTCTCTATGTGTGTCTCTATGCGTGTCTCTACCTGTGTCTCCATGTGTGTCTCTATGTGTGTCTCTATGTGTGTCTCTACCTGTGTCTCCATGTGTGTCTCTATGTGTGTCTCTATGCGTGTCTCTATGCGTGTCTCTATGCGTGTCTCTACCTGTGTCTCCATGTGTGTCTCTATGTGTGTCTCTATGCGTATCTCTACATGTGTCTCTATGCGAGTCTCTATGTGTGTCTCTATGTGTGTCTCTACATGTGTCTCTATGCGAGTCCCTATGCGAGTTCCTATGCGAGTCTCTACACGTGTCTCTACATGTGTCTCTATGCGTGTCCCTATGTGTGTCTCTATGCGTGTCTCTATGTGTGTCTCTATGTGAGTCCCTATGCGAGTCTCTATGTGTGTCTCTACATGTGTCTCTATGCGTGTCTCTACGCGAGTCTCTATGTGAGTCTCTATGTGTGTCTCCATGTGTGTCTCTATGTGTGTCTCTATGTGTGTCTCTACACGTGTCTCTATGCGAGTCTCTTTGTGTGTCTCTATGTGTGTCTCTATGTGTGTCTCTATGTGTGTCTCTATGTGTGTCTCTACACGTGTCTCTATGCGAGTCCCTATGCGAGTCTCTATGCGTGTCTCTACATGTGTCTCTATGCGAGTCCCTATGTGAGTCTCTATGTGAGTCTCTATGTGTTTCTCCATGCGTGTCTCTATGTGTGTCTCTATGTGTGTCTCTATGTGTGTCTCTACACGTGTCTCTATGCGAGTCTCTATGTGTGTCTCTATGCGAGTCTCTATGTGTGTCTCTATGCGTGTCTCTACATGTGTCTCTATGCGAGTCTCTATGCAAGTCTCTATGTGTGTCTCCATGCGTGTCTCTATGTGTGTCTCTATGTGTGTCTCTATGTGTGTCTCTACACGTGTCTCTATGCGAGTCTCTATGCGTGTCTCTATGCGAGTCTCTATGTGTGTCTCTATGCGAGTCTCTATGTATGTCTCTATGCGTGTCTCTACCTGTGTCTCTATGTGTGTCTCTATGTGTGTCTCTATGCGTGTCTCTACATGTGTCTCTATGCAAGTCTCGATGCGTGTCTCTATGCGAGTCCCTATGCGAGTCTCTATGCGTGTCTCTACATGTGTCTCTATGCGAGTCTCTATGTGTGTCTCTATGCGAGTCCCTATGCGAGTCTCTATGCAAGTCTCTATGTGTGTCTCTACATGTGTCTCTATGCGAGTCCCTATGTGAGTCTCTATGTGTGTCTCTACGTGTGTCTCTATGTGTGTCTCTACATGTGTCTCTATGCGATTCTCTATGTGTGTCTCTATGCGGGTCTCTATGTGTTTCTCTATGCGAGTCTCTATGTGTGTCTCTATGCGAGTCTCTATGTGTGTCTCTACGCGTGTCTCTACGCGTGTCTCTCTGCGAGTCTCTATGTGTGTCTCTATGCGAGTCTCTATGTGTGTCTCTACATGTGTCTCTATGTGTGTCTCTATGCGAGTCTCTATGCAAATCTCTATGTGTGTCTCTATGAGAGTCTCTATGTGTGTCTCTACATGTGTCTCTATGTGTGTCTCTACGCGAGTCTCTGTGTGTCTCTATGCGAGTCTCTATTAGTGTCTCTACATGTGTCTCTATGTGTGTCTCTATGCGAGTCTCTATGTGTGTCTCTATGAGAGTCTCTATGTGTGTCTCTACATGTGTCTCTACTTGTGTCTCTATGCGAGTCTCTATGTGTGTCTCTATGAGAGTCTCTATGTGTGTCTCTACATGTGTCTCTACGTGTGTCTCTATGCAAGTCTCTATGTGTGTCTCTACGCGTGTCTCTATGTGTGTCTCTATGCGTGTCTCTACATGTGTCTCTATGCGAGTCTCTATGCGTGTCTCTACATGTGTCTCTATGTGAGTCCCTAGGTGTGTCTCTATGCGAGTCCCTATGCGAGTCTCTATGCGTGTCTCTATGCGAGTCTCTATGTGTGTCTCTACATTTGTCTCTATGCGAGTCTCTATGTGTGTCTCTATGTGTGTCTCTACATGTGTCTCTATGTGAGTCTCTATGTGTGTCTCTATGTGTGTCTCTACATGTGTCTCTACATGTGTCTCTATGCGAGTCTCTATGCAAGTCTCTATGTGTGTCTTTATGCATGTCTCTATGCGTGTCTCTACGCGAGTCTCTATGTGTGTCTCTATGCGAGTCTCTATGCGTGTCTCTATGCGTGTCTCTATGCGTGTCTCCACCTGTGTTTCCATGTGTGTCTCTATGCGTGTCTCTACATGTGTCTCTATGCGAGTCTCTATGTGTGTCTCTACATGTGTCTCTATGCGAGTCCCTATGCGAGTCCCTATGCGAGTCTCTACACGTGTCTCTACATGTGTCTCTATGCGAGTCTCTATGTGTGTCTCTACATGTGTCTCTATGCGTGTCTCTACGCGAGTCTCTATGTGAGTCTCTATGTGTGTCTCCATGCGTGTCTCTATGTGTGTCTCTATGTGTGTCTCTATGTGTGTCTCTACACGTGTCTCTATGCGAGTCTCTTTGTGTGTCTCTATGTGTGTCTCTATGTGTGTCTCTATGTGTGTCTCTACACGTGTCTCTATGCGAGTCCCTATGCGAGTCTCTATGCGTGTCTCTACATGTGTCTCTATGCGAGTCCCTATGTGAGTCTCTATGTGAGTCTCTATGTGAGTCTCTATGTGTGTCTCCATGCGTGTCTCTATGCGAGTCCCTATGCGAGTCTCTATGCGTGTCTCTACATGTGTCTCTATGCGAGTCCCTATGTGAGTCTCTATGTGAGTCTCTATGTGAGTCTCTATGTGTGTCTCCATGCGTGTCTCTATGTGTGTCTCTATGTGTGTCTCTATGTGTGTCTCTACACGTGTCTCTATGCGAGTCTCTATGTGTGTCTCTATGCGAGTCTCTATGTGTGTCTCTATGCGTGTCTCTACATGTGTCTCTATGCGAGTCTCTATGCAAGTCTCTATGTGTCTTTATGCGTGTCTCTATGCGTGTCTCTATGCGAGTCTCTATGTGTGTCTCTATGCGAGTCTCTATGTGTGTCTCTATGCGTGTCTCTATGTATGTCTCTATGCGTGTCTCTACCTGTGTCTCTATGTGTGTCTCTATGTGTGTCTCTATGCGTGTCTCTACATGTGTCTCTATGCAAGTCTCGATGCGTGTCTCTATGCGAGTCCCTATGCGAGTCTCTATGCGTGTCTCTACATGTGTCTCTATGCGAGTCTCTATGTGTGTCTCTATGCGAGTCCCTATGCGAGTCTCTATGCGTGTCTCTATGTGTGTCTCTACATGTGTCTCTATGCGAGTCCCTATGTGAGTCTCTATGTGTGTCTCTATGCGAGTCTCTATGTGTGTGTCTACATGTGTCTCTATGCGTGTCTCTACGTGTGTCTCTACGTGTGTCTCTATGTGTGTCTCTACATGTGTCTCTATGCGATTCTCTATGTGTGTCTCTATGCGGGTCTCTATGTGTGTCTCTATGCGAGTCTCTATGTGTGTCTCTACGCGTGTCTCTACGCGTGTCTCTCTGCGAGTCTCTATGTGTGTCTCTATGCGAGTCTCTATGTGTGTCTCTACATGTGTCTCTATGTGTGTCTCTATGCGAGTCTCTATGCAAATCTCTATGTGTGTCTCTATGAGAGTCTCTATGTGTGTCTCTACATGTGTCTCTATGTGTGTCTCTACGCGAGTCTCTGTGTGTCTCTATGCGAGTCTCTATTAGTGTCTCTACATGTGTCTCTATGTGTGTCTCTATGCGAGTCTCTATGTGTGTCTCTATGAGAGTCTCTATGTGTGTCTCTACATGTGTCTCTACGTGTGTCTCTATGCGAGTCTCTATGTGTGTCTCTATGAGAGTCTCTATGTGTGTCTCTACATGTGTCTCTACGTGTGTCTCTATGCGAGTCTCTATGTGTGTCTCTACGCGTGTCTCTATGCGAGTCTCTATGCGTGTCTCTACATGTGTCTCTATGCGAGTCTCTATGCGTGTCTCTACATGTGTCTCTATGTGAGTCCCTAGGTGTGTCTCTATGCGAGTCTCTATGCGTGTCTCTATGCGAGTCTCTATGTGTGTCTCTACATTTGTCTCTATGCGAGTCTCTATGTGTGTCTCTATGTGTGTCTCTACATGTGTCTCTATGCGAGTCTCTATGTGTGTCTCTATGTGTGTCTCTACATGTGTCTCTATGCGAGTCTCTATGCAAGTCTCTATGTGTGTCTTTATGCATGTCTCTATGCGTGTCTCTATGCGAGTCTCTATGTGTGTCTCTATGCGAGTCTCTATGCGTGTCTCTATGCGTGTCTCTATGCGTGTCTCTACCTGTGTGTCCATGTGTGTCTCTATGCGAGTCCCTATGCGAGTCCCTATGCGAGTCTCTACACGTGTCTCTACATGTGTCTCTATGCGAGTCCCTATGCGAGTCCCTATGCGAGTCCCTATGCGAGTCTCTACACGTGTCTCTACATGTGTCTCTATGCGAGTCCCTATGCGAGTCCCTATGCGAGTCTCTACACGTGTCTCTACATGTGTCTCTATGCGAGTCCCTATGTGTGTCTCTATGCGTGTCTCTATGTGTGTCTCTATGCGAGTCCCTATGCGAGTCTCTACACGTGTCTCTACATGTGTCTCTATGCGAGTCCCTATGTGTGTCTCTATGTGTGTCTCTATGTGTGTCTCTATGCAAGTCTCTATGTGTGTCTCTACATGTGTCTCTATGCGTGTCTCTACGCGAGTCTCTATGTGAGTCTCTATGTGTGTCTCCATGTGTGTCTCTATGTGTGTCTCTATGTGTGTCTCTACACGTGTCTCTATGCGAGTCTCTTTGTGTGTCTCTATGTGTGTCTCTATGTGTGTCTCTATGTGTGCCTCTACACGTGTCTCTATGCGAGTCTCTATGCGTGTCTCTACATGTGTCTCTATGCGAGTCCCTATGTGAGTCTCTATGTGAGTCTCTATGTGTGTCTCCATGCGTGTCTCTATGTGTGTCTCTATGTGTGTCTCTATGTGTGTCTCTATGTGAGTCTCTATGTGAGTCTCTATGTGTGTCTCCATGCGTGTCTCTATGTGTGTCTCTATGTGTGTCTCTATGTGTGTCTCTATGTGTGTCTCTACACGTGTCTCTATGCGAGTCTCTATGCGAGTCTCTATGTGTGTCTCTATGCGTGTCTCTACATGTGTCTCTATGCGAGTCTCTATGCGAGTCTCTATGCAAGTCTCTATGTGTCTTTATGCGTGTCTCTATGCGTGTCTCTATGCGAGTCTCTATGTGTGTCTCTATGCGAGTCTCTATGTGTGTCTCTATGCGTGTCTCTATGTATGTCTCTATGCGTGTCTCTACCTGTGTCTCTATGTGTGTCTCTATGTGTGTCTCTATGCGAGTCCCTATGCGAGTCTCTATGCGTGTCTCTATGTGTGTCTCTACATGTGTCTCTATGCGAGTCCCTATGTGAGTCTCTATGTGTGTCTCTATGCGAGTCTCTATGTGTGTGTCTACATGTGTCTCTATGCGTGTCTCTACGTGTGTCTCTACGTGTGTCTCTATGTGTGTCTCTACATGTGTCTCTATGCGATTCTCTATGTGTGTCTCTATGCGGGTCTCTATGTGTTTCTCTATGCGAGTCTCTATGTGTGTCTCTACACGTGTCTCTACGCGAGTCTCTATGTGTGTGTTTGTTACCTGCAGCCCCCAGGAGTGTGAGTACAATCAGGCCAATCATCGTGCTGCTGAGACAAGTCTTCATTCACCAGACTGGACATGTGCACTCTGCGATTCTCTACATTTATACCTTCATCTCAACTGATATCCCTCCACCCTGCCCTGCCCCCTTTCCAAGTCTCTCGTGCCTGATGCCCCACCCCAAACTCTCCTGCCCCATCATGCCTCATCTTATCACAAACTCTCCTTATATTCTACCAGGTACTCAAAGCATGCGTTTATCCCATTCCTCACGCCAATTTCATCATGGCGTTTGAGACATTTTGTTATTGGAATAAGTCACAGCTGCAGCTGTCTCAACCTTGGGACTTTGGACAGAAAGTGTTTAATGTTGAAACAGTTGTGCTGTTGGCCAGATTGCCAGAGTGGTAGGATCATTGAGACCTCTTGCAACACCTCAAAGAAGTGGGGGAAAAGGTTGTTGTACTTTTCAGGTACTAGTTCTAACATCACAGGTGGCCATTTCTCTCACAGCTCCTGGCCTATATTCAAGGGCATACTAAGTGTACTAAAGAATAGTTGCAGAGATAAGGAAGGCTCTATGAGTAACATTTGAATAGAACCAGACAGAATGATGATTTGCACATTTAAAATGTTATGCAATCAGTACATTCAACAGATGAATTGGTTGTTCTGTAAGATGCAACATTGGAAAGTGAATAGACCTTGTGGGATGAGCACAGGCTGTTAAGTAGCTGTGGTCCTTTTGATAGTGCATATGGCCAGCCATGGGTACATGTCCTTGTGTGCCACATGCCACTTCAAAAGGCTAAATGTCTGTCACATTCAGTTTGCCAGCTACTGGTTAATCATCAGTTAGGTGTACAGTCCCCAACGTATTTATTTGGGCAGTGAAGATAAAAATGTTCATTTGGCTCTATACTCGAACATTTTGGATTTGAGAACAAATGTTTTATACACTACATGGCCAAACATATGTGGACACCCCTTCAAATGAGTGGATTTGGCTCAACAACACCCGTTGCTGACAGATGTATAAAATCAAGCACACCGCCATGCAATCTCCATAGACAAACATTTGCAGTAGAATTGTTCGTACCGAAGAGCTCAGTGACCTTTAACGTGGCACCGTCATAGGATGCCACCTTTCCAACAAGTCAGTTCGTCAAATTTCTGCCCTGCTAGAGCTGCCCCTGTCAACTGTAAGTGCTGTTATTGTGAAGTGGAAACCTCTAGGGGCAACAATGGCTCAGCTGCAAATGGCAGGCCACAAAAGCAGGTGTCCACATACATTTGGTCATGTAGTATATGAGGCAACAGTACAGACTTTCACCTTTTATTTTAACGTGCTTTCATACATCTCTGTTTTACCGTTTAGAAATGAATGCACTTTTTGTATCTAGTCACCCCATCACTTATAGTGTATTTAATTTCATCAAAAGTTTGGTCCCATACTCCTAGCACACAATGACTACATCAAGCTCATGACTCTACAAACTTCTTGGATGCATTTGCAGTTTGTTTTGGTTGTGTTTCGGATGATGTTGTGCGAACGGTAAATAATGTATTTTGTCATTTTGGAGTCAAGTCAGTTTTATTGTAAGTAAGATGTTCCCGAACACTTCTACATTAATGTGGATGCTACCTTGAGTACAGATAATCCTATTACTAGCCTATTCAACCTCTCTTTCGTATCGCCTGAGATCCATAAAGATTGGAAAGCTGCCGCGGTCATCTCCCACTTCAAAGGGGGAGATACCTTAGACCCAAACTGTTATAGACCTATAGACATCCTGCCCTGTCTTTCTAAAATCTTTGAATGCCAAGTTAATAAACAGATCACCAACCATTTCGAATCCCACTGTACCTTCTCCACTATGCAATCTGGTTTCCGAGCAGGTCATGGGGGCACCTCAGCCACGCTCAAGGTCCTAAACGATATCATAACCGCCATTGATAAAAGACAGTACTGTGCAGCCGTCTTCATCGACCTGACCAAAGCTTTCGACTCTGTCAATCACTGCATTCTTATTCTTATGACTGCCTCGCCTGGTTCACCAACTATTTCTCAGATAGAGTTCAGTGTCTCAAATCGAAGGGCCTGTTGTCTGGACCTCTGGCAGTGTCTATGGGGGTGCCTCAGGGCTCAATTCTCAGGCCGACTTTTTTCTCTGTATATATCAATGATGTCGCTCTAGCTGCTGGTGATTCTCTTACGACACCATTCTGTATACATCTGGCCCTTCTTTGGACACTGTGCTAACTAACCTCCAAACGAGCTTCAACGCCATACAACACTCCTTCGTGGCCTCCAACTGCACTTAAATGCTAGTAAAACTAAGTGCATGCTCTTCAACCGATTGCTGCCCGCACCCTCCTGCCCGACTAGCATCACTACTCTGGATGGTTCTGACCTAGTCTAACCTGTCTGGTTAGACTGTAAACTCTCCTTCCAGACTCACATTAAGCATCTCCAATCCAAAATTAAATCTAGAATCGGCTTCCAATTTCGCAACAAAGTCTCCTTCACTCTTGCCGCCAAACATAACATCGTAAAACTGACTATCGTACCGATCCTTGACTTCGGTGATGTCATTTACAAAATAGCCCCCAACACTCTACTCAGCAAACTGGATTTAGTCTATCACAGTGCCATCCATTTTATCACCAAAGCCCCCTATACTACCCACCACCGTGACCTGTATGCTCTCGTTGGCTGGCCCTCACTACATATCCGTTGCCAAACCCACTGGCTCCAGGTCATCTATAAGTCTTTGCTAGGTAAAGCCCCACCTTATCTCAGCTCACTGGTCACCATAGCAACACCCACCCCTAGCACGCGCTCCAGCAGGTACATTGCACTGGTCATCCCCAATGTCAACACTTCCTTTGGCTGCCTTTCCCTCCAGTTCTCTGCTGCCAATGACTGGAACGAATTGCAAAAATCGCTGAAGCTGGAGTCTTATATCTCCCTCTCTAACTTTAAGCATCAGCTGTCTGAGCAGCTTACCGTATTGTATTAATGCTAAATTGTAATTATTTTTGCCTCTAGGACCTATGTATTGCCTACCTCCCTACTCTTCTACATTTGCACACACTGTACATAGATCTTTCTATTTTTCTTTTCTTTTGCGTTATTGACTGTACGTTTGTTTATGCGTAACTCTGTGTTGTTGTTTTTGTCACACTGTTTTGCTTTATCTTGGCCAGGTTGCAGTTGTAAATGAGAACTTGTCCTCAACTGGCCTACCTGGTTAAATAAAGGTGAAATAAAAAATAAATAAAAAATAATGAATGAATAATGATGTTACAGATGGACAAAGGTCATGCCCCCAAAACATGCTAACCTCTCACCATTAAAAATAACAGGGGAGGTTAGGATTTAGGTATGATATTCATGCATCTGTAACTTTATAATAATATAATAATAATATATGCCATTTAGCAGACGCTTTTATCCAAAGCGACTTACAGTCATGTGTGCATACATTCTACGTATGGGTGGTCCCGGGGATTGAACCCACTACCCTGGCGTTACAAGCGCCATGCTCTACCAACTGAGCTACAGAAGGACCACTCATCATTATTCAAGATTCATTCATGATTATCATGGTAACATCCACATGAATGTAGAAGTGTTCAGAAACATATTATATTCTTATTAACAATAAAAGTGACTCTAAAATGACAATACATTATTTACCATTCATTTCTACTGGGCACAACATAATCTGAAACAACCAAAACAAACTGCAAATGCATCCAACAAGTTTGTAGAGTCACAAGCTTGATTTAGCAGTGGTGGAAAAAAGTATTACATTGTCATTGAGTAAAAGTACAAAGTCAAAGAAAATGCTATACATGAAATTCCTTATATTAAGCTAATCAGATGGCACACTACAACACTCTCAATACTTCTGACACCTTCAAATGGGAGGACAAGATACATAAAGTACTATCATTTTAGAAATGGTAAAACAGATATTTATGAAGCACCCTCAAATTGAAGGAGACATTCTGTACTGTCGGTTTATATAAAACATGTGATCTCAAATCCAAAATGCTGAAGTATAGAGCCAAAAGAATAGTTTTAGCATCACTGTCCAAATAAATACAGAGGCGCGTGTAGAGGCGCGTGTATGTTGCGAAGTGTATGCAGGTGCATTAAATAAAATATTGTGGCCCTTGTATGCTTGTATGTTTAGGGATAAGGCTGAGTGAGGGGAGGGGGAGGTGATTAGGGTGGTCAGTGGGGTAGAGTGAATGTTGTGAGCACATGGGAGGGCAGTGCAGATAGGGTGTGAGGGGTAGGGGAGGGCAGATAGAGTGTGAAGGGCAGGGGAGGTAAGGTAGAGTTTGATGGGTGGGGTGGGGGGCAGATAGGGTGTGTATAAATAAAGTACATGCGCGTGTCCAGGTGTCTTTGATCAGCCAGTGTTCACCGGACAGACAGACACCATGAGACTGCTTGCTCTGATACTGCTGGTTGGAGCTGCTGGTAATTAAACACACACACACAGACACACACACATACAGTACTTTAATATACTCTACCAATTATATATCACAAACTATTCGTAGGGAATATTAATCTTACATATAGCTTATAAGAGCTTTCAACGTTTTTACTAAACAGACTGTTTCTATGTGAGGTAGAACAATTCTGATGAATACTATTCAGAGTGCAACAATGTCCTCATCTCTCCCCTCTTGTGACCACTCTCTCTGTATGGTGTCTCTCTCTGTGTGTTTCAGCGGCAGTGCCCCGTGAGAATGGTAAGATCATCGGTGGCCAGGAGTGTGAACCTCACTCCCAACCCTGGATGGCCTCCCTCAACTACGGGTACCACTTCTGCGGAGCCGTGCTCATCAATGAGCAGTGGGTGCTCTCTGTCGCTCACTGCTGGTACAAGTGAGTAAGGGTGGAGGGCAGGGGAGGGAAAGGGAAAGGGGGATACCTAGTCAGTTGTACAACTGAATGCATTCAACTGAAATGTGTCTTCTGCATTTAACACAACCCCTCTGAATCAGAGAGGTGTGGGGAGCTGCCTTAATGGACATCCACGTCTTCGGCGCCCGTGGAACAGTGGGTTAACTGCCTTACTCAGGGGCAGAACAACAGATTTCGGTCCAATATGGACCAAAAGGAGGGCTCTTCTATGTCTTCCGCAGTGTGACACTGAATCTTATCAAACTGACATGAGGTTTCTCTGTAATCAAAGTTGTATCACCCTGTCTTTCCCTTTGTCCTCTTCCACCTCTCCGTCCTCTTCCACCTCTCCGTCCTCTTCCACCTCTCCGTCCTCTGCCCTTTCTCTCCTTCATCCTTCTCTCTCAGCCCCTACGCTATGCAGATCATGCTTGGAGAGCACAACCTGCGTGTGTTTGAGGGAACTGAGCAGCTCATGAAGACTCAAAACATCATCTGGCATCCCAGGCAAGCTACACCCACTCTTACACATCACTTTAGGGAAGCCATTTTATAACAACCGAACCGAGGCTGAATGGAGTTTTATCACGTTGCATGATTCAATAAAAATCCCTTGGCCTCTCTCTCTTCTCTCTGTAGCTATGACTACCAGACGCTGGACTATGACATGATGCTGATCAAGCTGTTCCACCCTGTGGAGATCACTGATTATGTGAAGCCCATCCCGTTGCCCACAGGCTGCCCATACGCAGGCCTCCCCTGCTCTGTCTCTGGCTGGGGCAACATCGCCACTGGAGAGGAGGGTGAGACGGACCAAATGACCTTTACCAAACTATAACCACAGAAATTACACCCAAACACACTATACCAAACAAACTTTACCAACATTAATTATACCCTCAGTACTTTTATCCACACACACTCTAACAACAAACGCCTCACCCGGAGAAGAGGTATGACTACGGATAAATTATATTAAATAACTAAATCTCCCTGCCTTTTACTTCCTTCTCAGTAAACATGCCCGCCCATCTGCAGTGTCTGGATGTGCCCATACTGGAGGATGATAAGTGTGAGATGGCCTACCCTGGCATGCTCACCCGCAGGATGGTGTGTGCCGGATACATGGACGGAGGCAGAGACGCATGCAACGTACGTACAGTATATGACATCTTTTTGATGAGACCGTTTAGTCATTTATAAAACACAGTGGTACATATTAGGATCACCTTGAATTGATGTCTTACGTCTCTGTCTCTCTGTCTCTCTGTCTCTCTGTCTCTCTCTCTCTCTCTCTCTCTCTCTCTCTCTCTCTCTCTCAGGGGGACTCTGGCAGTGGTCTAGTGTGTTTGGGTGAGGTTCATGGCCTGGTGTCCTGGGGTCAGGGCTGTGCTGTGCCCGGATACCCCGGAGTCTATGTCAAAGTGTGTGAGTTCCTCCCCTGGATCGATGAGACCATGAAGGCCAACATGTAACACCACTAGCTGCTTTCCTCCCTGTCTCTCAGACCTCCAAACTCTTCCTCCCTGTCTCTCAGAACTCCACTCCTCCAAACTCTTCCTCCCTGTCTCTCAGAACTCCACTCCTCCAAACTCTTCCTCCCTGTCTCTCAGACCTCCACTCCTCCAAACTCTTCCTCCCTGTCTCTCAGAACTCCACTCCTCCAAACTCTTCCTCCCTGTCTCTCAGAACTCCACTCCTCCAAACTCTTCCTCCCTGTCTCTCAGACCTCCACTCCTCCAAACTCTTCCTCTCTCTCTCTCGTTCTCCTCCTAGTTTGATACTAAAGTGGACTCAGCACAGTGTGTAACATGTCAAACACAATAAAGCCTGAAGTTACACTGTCTTCCTTCTGTCTGTCTTAGGAACTACACTTTCATTACTATGTGCATTTTTAACGGTATGATGGATGTGCAAAAGTTTTATTTGGGTTTCATGGTTGATTATATTAACATACAACTATAGTATGCAGGCTATATACCGTACTAGCCATACATCCTGGACAATATGTTTTAAGTATGGGGTAAATTATGAGGTAGCATATTTTCAATGCCCTACATACACACATCAAGCAATTAAATCATTTAACTTGTTTTTGGAACTGTGTAGCAGCTTACTCTGTTTGCTGTGTAGCAGCTTACTCTGTTTGCTATGCAGCAGCTTACTCTGTTTGCTGTGCAGCAGCTTACTCTGTTTGCTGTGTAGCAGCTTACTCTGTTTACTGTGTAGCAGCTTACTCTGTTTGCTGTGCAGCAGCTTACTCTGTTTGCTGTGTAGCAGCTTACTCTGTTTCCTGTGCAGCAGCTTACTCTGTTTGCTGTGCAGCAGCTTACTCTGTTTGCTGTGCAGCAGCTTACTCTGTTTGCTGTGTAGCAGCTTACTCTGTTTGCTGTGCAGCAGCTTACTATGTTTGCTGTGCAGCAGCTTACTCTGTTTGCTGTGTAGCAGCTTACTCTGTTTGCTGTGTAGCAGCTTACTCTGTTTACTGTGTAGCAGCTTACTCTGTTTGCTGTGCAGCAGCTTACTCTGTTTACTGTGTAGCAGCTTACTCTGTTTGCTGTGCAGCAGCTTACTCTGTTTGCTGTGTAGCAGCTTACTCTGTTTGCTGTGCAGCAGCTTACTCTGTTTACTGTGTAGCAGCTTACTCTGTTTACTGTGTAGCAGCTTACTCTGTTTGCTGTGCAGCAGCTTACTCTGTTTGCTGTGCAGCAGCTTACTATGTTTGCTGTGTAGCAGCTTACTTTGTTTGCTGTGTAGCAGCTTACTCTGTTTGCTGTGTAGCAGCTTACTCTGTTTGCTGTGCAGCAGCTTACTCTGTTTGCTGTGTAGCAGCTTACTCTGTTTGCTGTGTAGCAGCTTACTCTGTTTACTGTGTAGCAGCTTACTCTGTTTGCTGTGCAGCAGCTTACTCTGTTTACTGTGTAGCAGCTTACTCTGTTTGCTGTGCAGCAGCTTACTCTGTTTACTGTGCAGCAGCTTACTCTGTTTGCTGTGCAGCAGAGGGCATCAGTGAGTTGCTCCATCAGTATTTCCTTCTCCATTCACTTTGATGTCATTATTCTCCCTCCATATTAAGGCATACATAAGATACATATACATAAGGTACATAAGATTAACAATGGCTGTTTATCAGGAACAGTGGAATCAACCTTTCTTATTCCTATTATCCATCCATTCTTGAGTCAGAGATGTTGTGCTTGTCTTTTCTCCCAGCGTCAGGAGGACATGGTTCTCTCCCGCTCTCTCTGGCTGTACCCAAGCTCTGACGTCCTTTCACTCCTTTCTTTATACCTCTTCTTCTGTTTCACTGAATCTGAAGCCCCTTCCCAGGGTGCTCCACCTTCAAGAGAAATGTTAGCTCAATAGATCAATAGATCGATATCTATCGATAGATAGAGAGAGGTTAGTGAGGGGTCAAGTGTGTGGAAAAGCCCCTGTAAAATACTTTATTATGGTATAGAACAGCCCTCCACTTCCTCCCCCCTCCTCTTCGATACTCACCCTCTCCACAGGACTGGGAGGAGACGGAACAGGAGTGGAAGTTTGGCTCTGAGACAGAATCCTCACTGTTACACAGAGAACACAACAACAGCATTCACCACCGTCATCTTTTAACACTTTGGAAAGCTAATACTGTATACAAGATGCCATACAAATAATGTTTACAATTAAAACATGGTACTTGTGCTCACATTTACTATTTTATGTACAGCAAGCATATTATTGTGTTACACTAATAATAAACACACACTTTTTGAAAGTCCCATTGGGGACAGGCATGGCTGACCTGTGAGAGATTGGGAGTGTGGGCGGTTGTCTGAACCCCCCAGAATTCTCCTCCTCACTACTAGCTAGCTCCTCCCACTGGCATCTTAAGGAGAGGAGAAGGAACACAGAACTGCCAATCAAATTCAATGAGTACTGTAACCAAATGAATTTTATTTAGTTGTGTAGCATTAGGTCACACACAAAGTGGTGAGGTTTCAGGTTATTGAGCAAACCATACAAACCAAAAGTGTTTATAAAAAATGTATTCAGTAAAGTGTATGGCTATGGCCAGTAAACATCAGACCAAGGGAGGAACAAACAGTGAGCTAACATTTTTTACATTGTCCCATTGTCCTATCTCCTGAGCTTCTTTAGGATGTGGGCTACAGTACACAATTATTTTATTTGTCTATCTCCTGAGCTTCTTTAGGATGTTGGCTACAGTACACAATTATTTTATTTGTCTATCTCCTGAGCTTCTTTAGGATGTAGGCTACAGTACACAATTATGTTATTTGTCTATCTCCTGAGGTTCTTTAGGATGTAGGCTACAGTACACAATTATTTTATTTGTCTATCTCCTCAGCTTCTTTAGGATGTAGGCTACAGTACACAATTATTTTATTTGTCTATTTCCTGAGCTTCTTTAGGATGTAGGCTACAGTACACAATTATTTTATTTGTCTATCTCCTCAGCTTCGTTAGGATGTAGGCTACAATACACAATTATTTTATTTCTGACAGACATCTTCCATAAGTCTTAAACGCCTAAAATGCAGTTATCCATCCACTGTAGTAGGCATTTAGAGCTCACCTGTTAGTGCTGGCAGTGTGGTGTGTGAGCGCTCTGTCTGAGGGGGTGTCACTGTGAGCCTGTGGTGGAATAAGGACACACTTTTAGCTGTCTACCGAAGCCCCAGTTATCAGTGAATATGGGTTACACTTCTTCTTTCCATTGTGATACTGTTACTATCAATTCTGTAGAGTGTGTGTATGGGGGAACTTACAGAACGTGAGTTAGAGTGGGAGTATTTGACCAGTATATCGGAAGGCCGTAAGGGGGCTTGTGGGGAAGGGCAGTGGGAGAAGGTGCTGTGTTTGGGAGGGAGGGGTGGAGCCAGGCGAGAGCTGGGGAACTGGTACTCTTCAGACGACATCTGCATCAGAGAGAAAGAGAGAGAGAGAGAGAGAGAGAGAGAGAGAGAGAGAGAGAGAGAGAGAGAGAGAGAGAGAGAGAGAGAGAGAGAGAGAGAGAGAGAGAGAGAGAGAGTTGAAAGGAGAGCCAATGCAAGAGAAAACCCCCCGAGGCAGAGACAGTAAAAGAGAATCCCACCCCACCCCCACCCCCACACATAACAAAACACACCCTCTTCATATAGGCCAGGTTTTTCATGACTAGCTGTACATCCTCCAGGTCATCTTCCTCTTCCTCGCTGACAGACAGGTAAGGCTCCACCAGGATGGACTCTGTCCCTCTGATGTCACAGCGACAGTATGGGCAGGTGTGTCCATCCAACTTCTGCAGCACATGGAATGATCACACCAGCTTAAACAGAATAAACATGATCTACACATGTGTACTGTCTGTTAATGTGTGGAAACTCACGTGTCTGTGTACGTTTGTGTATTGTTGTATCAAATCAATTCACATTTTATTTGTCACATACTTCGTAACAACAGGTATAGACTAACAGTGAAATACTTCCGGGCCCTTCCCAACAATGCAGAGAGAAAAATGATTGCTATATGTCAAAAAGATCCCTGGGATGATGCAGTAATTTGTCAAGAGCATTCCCAAGAAGATATATTTCCCATGCTGAAAGTACAATACCCATAATAATGTCCTTTCTGTGTGTTATTTGCATGAAGCTACACTTACGGTTTAGCATATCAAATAAAGATTGAGCATTCTACCGTAGTTCACTGGTAAAAACCGGAGTATTCTGTTCAAATCGAATCTACTGTTTCTTCTTGTCCCCTGAAGTGTGACTGTGACAGTGTGTGTCAGTGTGTGACCCGGTGAGGAGTGGAAACTCTAAGGGTGAGTTTCCTCAGTGTGAGTGTATCATGAGGAAGATGTACGCGTCGGCTCAAACAGGAAGTCCTAACCCACATGTTAGGACACGATGGCCAATAATACTGCTCTACATGCTGCTACGCCGGTTCACCTTTTGATGTGTAGTGGGCTGGCTCACTGACTGACACACAGATGGACAGACTAGCCTACTGACAAACTGACTGACAGATTAACCGACTGACTAACTAACTGACTAACTGACTGATTGACAGGTGGATGGGAAGACATTTGAACTGTCTGACCAAAAAACAATTCCATACAGTTAACCCAAATTGTTATGTTGATGATGTATATTAACACAAGAGGATGTGGCTGGGTGATGTCAGAGACATTGTGTGAGTGAACGATGTGTGGTTTCACTTTGAGGATTTTGTTGGTGACGTCGTCAATCACAGAGTAGGCATACCTGCCATCCTGTGAGGCAGGGTTGGCACAGCAGGTGTCCGCAGGGCTGGATGCGTGTGTCCTTGTCTCTCTCTGTACAGATCTTACACAGCTGGAAGGTACTACCCATCTCACAGTACATCTCATACTCGTCCTCTGTGACTTTGACCCTGCTTCTCTGTGCTGGTTCACACAGACTGGTGAGGTCTGGGTTCACATCACGTCCGTCAGGGTAAAGGTAGCTGCAGACAAACACAACACAGAATTACACACACATTATGTAAAACCATTACAGGCCTGTGCAAATGTTATGTGTGAGTGTTGGTCAGCTGTTTGTTCATCTGCACCCGCCCACAATTTTTAATAACCCATCAGCACTCTGTCATGGAAAAATTGCAAGATTATGTTATAATGCTTTTATTGCATCAAATGGTTGTTTCATTCGACAGAACAGAGTATTCTGTTAACTATTGTGTGTGTGTTCTACTGAGGATGGGCCTCTGGGAGATAACACTGACAGAGGAAATGTATAATGTCTTTGGGTGATAAAACCTAAAGAGCATTCCAGAGCATGAGTTAACTTTTCTGCTCTATACCGTGCCAGGGAGAGATGGTTCCCGTTTGGAGTCTTAACCTTGTGACACATTCTATGTATCAGTTGTTCGTCATGTAGGTTGAAAGGGGTGTATCTTGGCTATAAAAGACCTTTGTACTTTTGTCTCGCCACTCTCAACGGATCATTAGAAATGGTGAATAGTTGACAAGTCATTGCTATTGCAAAGCTCTCCTTATTAAAGATTTAGTTTAAGTATAACTCTGACTTGTGTGATAAGTTTGTCTCTCCTCATTTGATAGTAAAGAAAGGAACCACCACAACTCCTGTTCCCAAGTCAAAATGTTGCCTACATTTGGTGTATCATTTTACTGCAAGAAATCCTTAATTCTGCAGGAGTTAATATTAAGGCTATGTGAGAGGCTATAGACGTACTGTTAGTGTCCAGATTTAGGTTTCCATTGAACACATTTGAACAGTAGGCTACAGTTCCTTTGACTTGCCATGGGCCTATTTGAAGTCCCCATCTTGTGACTGTGGAATTTGTATAGTCTCCCAATCATCACATATAAATCACATAACATCACACTGCTATCATCCTCTGTTATGACTTCACAAATCTTCCCCAAACATGACTTTTCTGGCCCTCCCTTCTCTTTTTTTCCAACTCTTCATTTCACAGCTTTTCTCTAATTGAATTAAACTCTGGCATTGTCCTTTTTGCCTCCATGTATTGAAGTGAGCTTTTTCTGCCAGTTACCATAAGCATTTAGCGATTGGAGTGTACACTATTTAGCACTCGTACAGGCCCTAAAGCTTAGGCTTATGCTCTAAAGCCATTGCCAGAAGGCCTACTATAATTCAATTAAAACCTCAATGTTTGTGGATTTCTCAAGGTACTGTTTTCTCTTTATTGAACCGCCCGCCACCCAGCCACCCTTCATCCACACAATAGTTAATGACCCTAAACCCACCCCACGGATATAACCACCTTTTCTTATGAGTCAACCCGTGCATCACTGGTGTGTGTGTCAGTGGAAGCTCTTGAGGGGAGGACGGCTCATAATAATGGTCGGAACGTCGCAAATGAAATGGCATCAAACACCTGGAAACCATGTGTTTGATCTATTTGATACCATTCCACTGATTACACTCCAGTCATGACCACAAGCCTGTCCTACCCATTTAAGGTTCCACCAACCTCCTGTAGTGTGTCCATGTGTGTGTTTACTCACCAGCCCTCCCTGAAGCCCTGGATGAGGGCCTGGTAGAGAGGTGTATTCTGGGGGATCGTCTGTACGATGCCGCCATCACCAGTCACATGACCAATGGCCCACTGGCCCATCCGAGTGCAGCTCAGACGGAAGATGTAGCTGGACAGAGATACAGAGTTCACATGGAAACGTCTTTACTGAAGTACATACAGATTTGACCATGAAATACAGGTAACCGCCAAAATAAAGGAAACACCAACATAAAGTATCTTATCAGGCCGTTGGGCCACGACGAGCCAGAACAGCTTCAATGCATCCTTGGAATAGATTCTACAAGTGTCTGGTAATCTATTGGAAGGATGTGACACCATTCTTCCATGAGAAATTCAATAATTTGGTGTTTTGTTGATGGTGGTAGAAAACGGTGCCTCAGGCGCCGCTCCAGAATCTCCCATAAGCATTCAATTAGGTTGAGATCTGGTGACTGAGATGGCCATAGCATATGGTTTACATTGTTTTCATGCTCATCAAACCATTCAGTGACCTCTCATGCCCAGTGGGTGTCATCTTATAGCCATAGTAGCCAAAATAATGGGCAAAAGAATGGCCTGCCCAGCATTTTTGTACATGACCCTAAGCATAATGGGATGCCAATTGCTTAATTAGCTCAGAAACCACACCTGTGTGGAAGCACCTTCTTTCATTATACTTTGTACCCCTCATTTCCTCAAGTGTTTCCATTATTTTGGCAGTTACCTCTACTTATCTAGGTATCATTGTTTACTATCACTATATTTATTATGACAGTGTAATGACAGTGTGTCCCATTAAAAGTAATCATTGCAGATATTGTTGTAGGGTATGGTACATCTCCTCTCTTTTCTCCTGAGTCCTTCATATCCCCCTGTTCCTTCCCTTTATCTACTCTCTCTCGCCACACCCCAACCCATCCACCTCCAAACAATCTCTCCTGTCCTCACCTCCCGGGCCGGTGCAGGTAGTTTTGGAGGCGGGCTTTGACCTGGTCGTAGGTGAGGAAGGCCATGTAGCCGGGATGGGTCACTGCCAACTGGTTCCAGTTCCTCAGAAGAGACCTCCAGGGCTGACAGGAGAGGGGAGGACATATTTACTATCAGTTGAAATATGTGTTATTTTTTCCACTTTGGAATGTTTTGGCTTTCTTTAGACAGTGGGAGAGAAAGAATGGGATAGACGTCTTGGAAAGTGACAGAATGCATGTTCACTGAACATTATGTGAGGTGTCTAATTAACCAGGATGTAGGGCTACTTAGAACAGGGCTAAGATATATGGATCACATGTACCTGGAATAGCCTGGTGAAGATGTCAAACTCGAACACTGAGATGTGGTCGTTACAGGTGAGATCTACAGTGGACTTTAGAGCCATGGACTCCATCCCCTCTTCAAAGCCATGGACCCTACGGAGATGCTGCTTAAAACTGCTCCACTGCACAATACACCTAGGAGAGAGAACGAGAGGAGGGGAGGAGAGGGAGAGAGAGGTGTGAGATAAAGGAAGAAGGAAATTGAGAGAGAGAAAGAGAGTGAAAGTGAGAGGAGTGAAAACACAAGTGGAGGAACAGAATGCTTTTCACAAGACTAGAAAAAAAGTTTTAGAACATCTACTCACTCAATGGTTTTTCTTCATTTGTTACTATCTCCTACATTGTAGAATAACAGTGAAGACATAAAACAATGAAATAACACATGGAATCATGGGGTAAACAAAAAATCGATCTATATTTTATATTTGAGATTCTTCAAAGCCACTGTTTGCCTTGATGACATCTTTGCACACTCTTGGCATTCTCTCAACCAGCTTCATGAGGTAGTCACCTGGAATGCATTTCAATTAACAGGTGTTCCTTCTTAAAAGTTGATTTGTGGAATTTCTTTCCTTCTAAATGTGTTTGAGCCAATCAGTTGTGTTGTGACCAGGTAGGGGTGGTATACAGAAGATAGCCCTATTTGGTAAGGACCAAGTCCATATTATGGCAAGTACAGCTCAAATAAGCAAAGAGAAACGGCAGTCCATCATTACTTTAAGACATGAAGGTCAGTCAATACGGAAAATTTCAAGAACTTTGAAAGTTTCTTCAACTGCAGTCGCAAAACCCATCAAGCGCAATGATTAAACTGGCTCTCTTGAGGACCGCCACAGCAATGGAAGACCCAGAGTTACCTCTGGATAAGTTCATTAGAGTTACCAGCCTCAGAAATTGCAGCCAAAATAAAGGCTTCACAGAGTTCAAGTAACAGACACATCTCAACATCAACTGTTCAGGGGAGACTGTGTGAATCAGGCCTTCATGGTCGAATTGCTGCAAAGAAATCACTACTAAAGGACACCAATAATAAGAAGAGACTTGCTTGGGCCAAGAAACATGAGAAATGGACATTAGACCGGTGGAAATGTGTCCTTCTCCTTTGGAGATTTTTAGTTCCAACCTGCCATCTCTTTGTGAGACGCGGTGCGGGTGAACGGATGATCTCTGCATGTGTATTTCCCACTGTAAAGCATGGAGGAGAAGGTGTTGTGATGTGGGGGTGCTTTGCTAGTGACAGTGTCTGTGATTTATTTGGAATTCAAGGCACACTTAACCAGCATGCCTCCCACAGCATTCTGCAGCGATACGCCATCCCATCTGGTTTGGGCTTAGTGGGACTATCATTTGTTCTTCAACAGGACAATGACCCAAAACACACCTCCAGGCTGTGTAAGGCCTATTTGACCAAGAAGGAGATGGAGGGCTGCATCAGATGGCCTGACCTCCACAATCCCCCGACCTCAACCAAATTGAGATGGTTTGGGATGAGTCGGACCGCAGAGTGAAGGAAAAGCAGCCAACAAGTGCTCAGCATATGTGGGAACTCCTTCAAGACTGTTGGAAAAGCATTCCAGGTGAAGCTGGTTGAGAGAATGTCAAGAGTGTGCAAAACTGTCATCAGGGCAAAGGGTGGTTATTTGAAGTATCTCAAATATAAAATATATTTAGATTTGTTTCACACTTTTTTGGTTCCTACATGATTCCATATATGTTATTTCATAGTTTTGATGTCTTCACTATTATTCTACAATGTAGAAAATAGTCAAAATAAAGAAGAATCCTTGAATGAGTAGGTGTTCTAAAACGTTTGACCAGTAGTGTATATACAAATATACTGTTCCTATTTGTGGAATGTTCTGTCAAGCCCACGTCCCTTATTCCATTCTAGTTCCACTGTTACCCCACCCAACACTCACTTGTTTCCAAATGCTCGCCTCCAGAACTCTCCGGCCTCTGTCTTAGTCAGCCTAAAGGTGTCACCTTGAAAGCTTCCCTCGGGAAACATGGCCCGTAGCTCCCAGAGCATGTGACTGAAGAGCAGGGACAGCTTGGTCAAGTTTCTCCTGTGAATGACAGAAAATAACATTAAGCTATTCTGAGCTTTTTACAATGTATCAACTAGGGCGATAAGGGTAGGCTTTCTGGTCCATAGCTTAAAATGCAACAGTGGCAGCGAGAATGAAAGTAAACTTTAGATCTCATAGACATAATGGATATTGTACCCTCTAACAAGCAGTAATGTATCCCTCTCTTTCTCTCTCTCTCAGTTCAATTCAATTTAAGGGGGTTTATTGGCATGGGAAACATATGTTAACATTGCCAACGCAAGTCAAATAGATAATAAACAAAAGTTAAATAAACCATAACAAATTAACAGGAAACATTAGACTCACAAAAGTTCCAAACGAATAAAAACATTTCAAATGTCATATTATGTCTATATACAGTGTTGTAATGATGTGCAAATAGTTCAAGTACAAAAGGGAAAACAAATAAACGGAAATGTAGGTTTTATTTACAATGGTGTTTGTTCTTCACTGGAAGCCCTTTTCTTGTGGCAACAGGTCACACATCTTGCTGCTGTGATGGTACACTGTGGTATTTCACCCAACAGATATGGGAGTTTATCAAAATTGGATTTGTTTTAGAATTCTTTGTGGGTCTGTGTAATCTGAGGGAAAATGTGTATCTAATATGGTCATACATTTGGCAGGAGGTTAAGAAGTGCAGCTCAGTTTCCAGCTCCTTTTGTGGGCAGTGAGCACATAGCCTCTCTTCTCTTGAGAGCCATGTCTGCCTTCGTTGGCCTTTCTCAATAGCAAGGCCATGTTCACTGAGTCTGTACATAGTCAAAGATTTACTTAATTGTGGGTCAGTCACAGTAGTCAGGTATTCTGCCACTGTGTACTCTCTGTTTAGGGTCAAATAGCATTCTAGTTTGCTCAGTTTTTTTGTAAATTATTTTCAATCTGTCAAGTAATTATCTTTTTGTTTTCCCATGATTTGGTTGGGTCTAATTGTGTTGCTGTCCTGGGGCTCTGTGGGATCTGTTTGTGTTTGTGAACAGAGCCCTAGGACCAGCTTGCTTAGGGAGCTCTTCTCCAGGTTAATTTCTCTGTAGGTGATGGCTTTGTTGTGGAAGGTTTAGGAATCGCTTCGTTTTAGGTGGTTGTAGAATTTAACATCCCTTTTCTGGATTTTGATCATTAGCGGGTGTTGGCCTATTTCATGCCTTATTTGGTGTTTTACTTTGTACACTGATTACATTTTTGCAGAATTCTGAATACAGAGTCTCAATTTGGTGATTGTCCCATTTTGTGAATTCTTGGTTGGTTGCACTGAACAAGTATTTTTAGCCAGATCCGAATTGGTATGTCAAATTTTATGTTCCTTTTGATGGCATAGAAGGAAGGCCCTTCTTGCTTTGTCTCTCAGATCGTTCACAGCTTTGTGGAAGTTACCTGTGGTGCTGATGTTTAGGCTGAGGTATGTATAGTTTTTTGTGTGCTGTAGGGCAACAGTGTCTAGATGGAATTTGTATTTGTGGTCCTGACAACTGGACGTTTTTGGAACACTATTACCTTTGTCTTACTGAGATTTACTGTCAGGGCCCAGGTCTAAAACAAGGTCATTTCTAAGTGACCCCAAACTTTTGAACGGTAGTGTACATGTTTTGCTGTTTGTTCTTTGTTCTTTGTTATAGAGACAAAAAGATAGGAGAAGTGGTTCATCCATACATCTTCATTTTGGATAGATAACTCTTTGTGTTGTTGTTTGTTCAGAGTTTTCCAATTTTCCCAGAAGTGGTTAGTTTCTATGGATTCTTCAATTACTTTGAGCTGATTTCTGACTTGGCTGTTCCTTCTTTCTCCGTAGCGTATCTCTGTATTGCTCCCTCTCTCTCTCTCTCTCTCTCTCTCTCTCTCTCTCTCACTCTCTCTCTCTCACTCTCTCGTCGGAGTGCATGCTGGGAGTGAGTCGTCAAGCAGGAGTGATTGTGAGAGTGAATGGAATTTCTTTTCACTCTATCGGGTTTTTGTATGTATATATATATATTGATTAGTTTAGTTGGTTTAAGGGTATCTTGTTTAATCTATCACTAAGCACGTATAGGGGTGGTGGGATCTTTGAGGGTGTTTTTTTCGCGAGGGCACAACCAGCGGGTGGGGCTGGTTGCAATGGCCACTCGCGGAAGTGTAGAGTTTGAAAAACTTAGTCGGAGGCATGGAGTAAAGATTCCTGCTGCGGCCGGGTGTTCAGTGGAAGAATGTAGCTTGGCTGTGGGTGCTATCATTGGGTATGATAGCATCAAATCAGCCTCAAGGATGAATAGCGCTGTAGTGATATTCTTAGATTCAATTGAAAAGGTGAATAAGATAGTTGAGAGGGGTGTTGTGTTGCGGGAGACACAGATGCCGGTATTTCCGCTTATGAATCCGGCGAAGAAAGTTATGCTTTCTAACGTGCCACCATTTGTTAGAGATTAAGTGTTAGAGCGAGAGTTATCTCGCCATGGTCAAATCGTATCTACAATAAAGAAGGTTCTTTTTGGATGCAAATCTCCGTTGTTGAAACATGTCGTGTCTCATAGGAGACAAGTGCATATGATTTTTTAAAAGGACGGAGATGAACTGAATTTAGCGTTTAGCTTTAAGATTGATGGATTTGATTATGTCTTCTATGCATCTACTGAATCAATGAAATGCTTTGGCTGTGGAAGAGAGGGGCATTTGGTGCGTAGTTGTCCCGAGGATGAGCGCGCTGAGCCTGGTAGTAGCTCTAGTGCGGGTGAAACTAACGCACCACCGCGAAGGGATGAACATGCTGAGGGTGCAGGGAAGGGAGAAGGTGGGCAGATGTGGTTGGAAAAGTAGGAGAGGAAGGCATTGTGGATACGGGGGCAATTGTGGTAGATCAGAACAAAGAGGGAGGGGAAACAGTAGGTGAGATTGCGAAATAACGGAAAAGGAAGCGGATGTTTTCAAAATACCGAGGAGTAAAAATAATAATTTAAGTTGTGGTGAAGGGTCTAATTCTAAGATAAATGTATAGATTGATAGATCAGTTGAAGATGAACAAAGTGGAGAGGTGGTGGAGTTCTCTTCTGGGGAGGATAGTGAGAGTGGGTCATCTGACGCGTCACAACAATATAGTGAGATAAATGGGGTGGAAGGGAGGTATGGGATCGAGAAGATACGTCAATTTCTGAAGTTGACAAAAGGGAAGAAATATATGCAGGATTACAATGTAACTGATTTTTTCCCTGAACGTGAATTGTTTATTGAATCAGCAAAGTTTCTGATGTCAAAAATTACAGGGGGAAGTTTGAAAAGCCCTGAAATTGCTAGAGTCAAGAAAGTGGTCACGAGAGTGATAAGTGATGTAAATTCTAAAGAAAATGAAAGTGTTCAGTTGCAGTTTTAACTCTGTAAAGAGATGGTGGTAGCTGTATCTTCCTCTGTATATTTTTTTCATCCATGAGCAGTTTTAAGATTTCTTCTTTAAACGTAAATGGGGCAAGAGATGTTAAAAAAAGAGCCATGGTGTATGAGTTAATTAGGGGAAAGGGAAGTGACATAAATTTTCTACAAGAAACGCATTGTAATTTGGAAAATGAAGTTATGTGGCAACAGGAGTGGGGGGGGGACAGTGGTGTGTAGTCATAAAAACTCAAAAAGTGGGGGTGTGGTTATCTTGTTCTCAAAAGGGTTTTTGCCTTTGTCATATGAGGTTGAAGAGGTAGTTGAGGGGAGGTTATTAAAAGTTAGTGCAAGGTATGAAAACATCACTATGTGTCTGATAAATGTATATGCCCCAGTGGTGACAGTTGAGAGGGTATGTTTTTTAGAGACATTATCAAATACCATTGAGAAATGTAACAAAGAAGATTATTTATTTATTGCTGGGGATTTTAACTGCACAGTTAGTGATTTAGATAGAAATCACCAAGAACCTCATATAGCCTCAAGGACTTTTTTAAAACGCCTCATTGTAACACATGAACTGTGTGATATTTGGCGGAGTCAACATGGAGGAACAAGGCAGTACACCTGGGCGCATGTGAGAGAGAACATCATCTCTATGGCCAGGTTAGATAGGTTTTATGTTTTTGAGCATCAATCTCAGGTCTGTAAATCAAGTGTGATAACCCCAGTGGGATTTTCTGATCATTGTTTAATAACAGAGGTGGTGTTCATTAACAATGTAAAACCCAAAAGCGCATACTGGCATTTTAATATAACTTTATTGAGTGATGCTCACTTCAGGAACTGTTTCAGTTTTTTCTGGGAGAGGTGGAGGTCTCAAAAGGCCAGTTTTATATCCCTTCAACAGTGGTGGGATATAGGGAAAATCCAGATTCAACAATTTTGTAATCAATACACGAGGAATGTCACCAAGGATATCACCATATCAATGAAAGCCCTAGAGATTGAAATAGTGGAACTCATGACGTTGGTTGAGACCACAGGAGATCGAGGCCATACTCAGGCCCTCAAGAGGAGAAAAGCTGCATTGGCAGACCTGCTGGGTATCAGAGCACAGGGGGCACTGGTGAGAAGTAAGTTTCAGGGAATATCTGAAATGGATGCCTCATCCAAATTTTTCTTTGGTTTAGAGAAAAAGAATGGACAAAGAAAAATGATTAATTGTCTCAAATCAGCTGTTGGACAAGAGCTCACTAGCCCTAGTGAAATTAGAAAGAGGGCAGTAGAGTTCTATGCTGAGCTCTACAAGTGTGAATACAAAGAGGATAAAACAGTGACACAGCAGTTATTTGATGGGCTCCCAAAGGTGGCTGCAGAAGCTCAGGTTGAGCTTGAGCAACCATTGTCTTTGCAGGATTTATACACTGCATTAAAAGGCATGGAAAATGGAGGGGCACCAGGCATTGATGGGCTTCCCGTTTACTTTTTTAAGTCTTTTTGGGCTATGTTGGGAGAGGATTGGTTAGAAGTAGTTAATGATAGTTTAACCGGAGGGTTACTACCAATAAGCTGCAGAAGGGCTGTCCTCACCCTACTGCCCAAAAAGGGTAACCCGAGGGAGGTGAAGAACTGGAGGCCAGTGGCTTTATTGTGCACTGATTATAAGATATTGTCAAAGGCTTTGTCCAACAGGCGGAGGGAGGTGATGGGGCAAATCATACATACGGATCAGTCCTACTGTGTTCCTGGCAGGCAGATAGGGGATAACATTTCTCTGATTCGTGATTTTTTGGACGTCTCTAGGGCTATTGGGTTGGATGCTGGTCTAATTTCAATTGATCAGGAAAAGGCATTTGACCAAGTTGAACATCAATATTTATGACACACGTTTGAGGCGTTTGGGTTCAGCTCTGGTTTTATTGCCATGATAAAGGTGATATATGGTGACATTGAAAGTGTATTGAAAGTTAACGGTGGTTTGAGTGCTCCTTTTAAAGTGTGTAGAGGTATTAGGCAGGGATGTTCTATGTCAGGGATGTTATATGCCATTGCTATAGAGCCACTACTAAATAGCATTAGAAGTCGCATTGCAGGGGTGTGCCTTTCAGAGGATATTCCTCCTATTCGTCTCTCAGCCTATGCTGATGATATAGTTGTGTTAGTGAAACATCAAGCGGAGGTGGATAGCTTGAGTCTAATGGTTGATCGTTTTAGGGGAATATCCTCTGCAAAGGTAAATTGTGAAAAGAGTTGTGCTTTACAGATTGGAGAATGGTCTGGAGGGATCATGGCTTTGACAGGGGGGCTAGAATGGTGTAAGGGAGGTTTTAAGTATCTTGGAGTGTACCTAGGAGATGAGGGGACTATGGAAAAAAATTGGAGTGGGGTGGTTGAAATGGTGGATGGGAGGATGAGGAGATGGCGTTGGTTACTATCTCGTATGTCATATAGGGGGCGCACTATTATAGTTAGCAATGTGATTGCCTCTGCACTGTGGCATCGGTTGTCAGTTTTAGAACCACCATCTGGCCTTCTGGCTAAGATACAGGCAATTATTGTGGATTTCTTTTGGGATAAATATCACTGGGTTCCACAACGTGTTTTGTATTTGTCAAAAGAGGAGGGGGGACAAGGTCTTGTACATCTTGTTAGTAGGGCTGCTGCTTTCCGGTTTCAGTTTATTCAAAGGTTGCTTTATGGACCAGAAAATGTGGTGTGGAGAGGGGTGACAGGTCTTATATTACAGCGGGTTGGAGGATTAGGTTTAAAGAAGGCTTTATTTCTGGTTGATAGTAGCCAGATTTCTAGGGAGGGAGTACCTCCGTTTTACAGAGGCCTTCTCAGAGTGTGGAGCATAATGAAGGTGTCCAGACGAACTTCAGCGGAGTCAGTGCATTGGCTGTTGGAGGAACCTCTGGTGTATGGGGCAAGACTGGATTGTACAACTGCAGCTGTTCCACATTTCTCCAAGATTCTTGTGAAGGGGAAAATCATCACCTTAAAACAATTAATGGCCATGGCTGGGCCCGCCTTAATGGATGGAAGACGGGTGGCAGAACATTTGGGGATGAGGTCGGAAAGGATTGTCGGACAAATGCTGGGGAGCTGCAGGAAGGCTCTGTCAGCAGAAGAATGGGGTATGCTTAGTAGCCACAAGAAGAAGGTACAAGATGAAGACGTCTCATTTCCAAGACTAGGGATTAAACCAAATATCCCGAGTCAGAAAGAAAGGCGTTATTGCTGGATTTGAGAGGGTTGAAGGAGGTGGGTTTGGATGAGGTGAATGGGAAGGACTTGTATAGGGGGTGTGTCAAGGTGTTGAATAAAGATAAATTGAAAAATAGAAAAGACACTCCATGGAGGGTAAAATTGGGCATTGATGACAAGGTAAAGCCAGCATGGAGAGCACTGTACAAGCCACCGTTACAAAAGGGTACTGGTGATATGCAATGGAAGGTTTTACATGGCATCATTGCAGTTAATGCTTTTGTATCTGTTATTAACTCAGATGTTAGAGATGGATGTCCTTTTTGTAATATAAGAGAAACCATTTTTCTCCATTTTGTTTTATGGAGTGTGAGAGGTTAAAACCTCTATTGGTAAAGAATATAGTAAACAACAGAAAAGAACATGTCAAATGTTAAATGTTATTTTGGGACAAGCTAAGATGTCAATTTTTCTGAGTAGGAAACATAAGATAGAAACGGGATATGGGCAGGATGTAAGGTGTGTTTTTAAAGGATTAGTGAAAGCAAGAATAAAAGTTGATTTTGAGTTCTTTTCAGCTGTAAAAGATCTCCTATTATTTGAGGAGAAGTGGGCCTACGAAGGAACGCTTTGTTTTGTAGAGGAGGGGACATTTTTTTTTGCTGATGAAATAAGTTGAATGTATATGTTATGTATTTATTTTTGTTTAGGAATTACATTTGTTGTTTCATTTCTGAAAAGGCAGTGTGTCATTATTTATGTTAACACAGGTTTTATGAACTCTCTCTCTCTCTCTCTCTCTCTCTCTCTCTCTCTCTCTCTCTCTCTCTCTCTCTCTCACACACACACAGGTACACTCATGGTTGTACAAACAGGATGTCACAGTCTAGCTCTTCCTGTCCTTGTTCGTTTTGTGCCGCAGAAACAGAATTTTCCGTTAGCAATTTGACCAACCAACAAGACACTCAAAGGTTACTGTGTGGCTCTTCTCTTGAGTGTGTGTCTATTATCAGCCTGCCAGGGACAGGAAAGATCCGGCCACAAACCTCTTACTGTGTGTTCCACTCACCGTCTCAACCATTCTCTCATCTCTATGGTTGTACGGGCAGTTGAGAGCAGGACTGAAGTTTCCATCCTTACCTAACCTGGTTGACCATGTTCATTTCTTAATTTCCACCACACTCATTCACTACATCCTGTCTACAGTTGAGCTCAATGGTGTGTGTAAAGCAGAAAAACGTCTTATTTGAAAAAAAGAGCTTGCATGGCATTGATACTGTACTGTGATAGTACTATGTGCCTGCCACTCACTGAAGACCAACAAGGCAACAGTACATGTGGCATAGTTACCAGTTTTTGCAATAGACTATTATCACTAATGTAATATACAATATCTACCTTATATCTGTTACTTATTGCTGCAACAACTGTGGTTAATTGGAATTGTACCTGCAGGGACCCTGCCATTGAATTTATCTTTAAAGCAAACTACGGCATTTTACCCAGGCGTGGGCCGTGTGTAAGAACGTATAAGAACAGAGAGGGGTTTGTTTCTGTGTTGCTTTCTACGAACAGAGAGGGGTTTGAAGGAGAGTGTGGGCGAGTAGGTGTCAATGTTTGTTTCATTGTATGTGGGTGTTATTAATATAAACTAACAATAATCTGCCTCTCTCAGTTGTTAATTTACATTTTTGTTATGACAAGGCATAATGCCAATTGATGTGATTTCATGATACACACATTCTGTAGATTCAGAGAGAAAAATATGGACGACAAGGAGCGAAGGGAATAACAGTTGTGTTAAGATAGTGCATTGCACTGAACATGCATCTGTAGCCAAGCCCTGCTTTTCTTACCATTAGTGAGATTCAGCATTTTTGAAAAATTACACATAGCTCATAGCTATTTCTTGACTTCACAGATAATAAAGACTTTTTTGTATTATTGTAAAAATGTTGTGTGTTTAGCGGTGTCACGTTCTGTCCATCGTTCGTATGTGTTTTCCTTGTTTTAGTGTTGGTCAGGACGTGAGCTGGGTGGGCATTCTATGTTGTGTGTCTGGTGTGTCTATTTCTATGTTTGGCCTGATATGGTTCTCAATCAGAGGCAGGTGTTAGTCATTGTCTCTGATTGGGAACCATATTTAGGTAGCCTGTTTTGTGGGTGATTGTTCCTGTTTTTGCAACAGATAGGACTGTTTAGGTTTTTCACTTTTCTTGGTTTGTATAGTCTGTTCATGTATAGTCATCTTTATTAAAAACATGAATAACCACCAAGCTGCCTCTCTTTCACCAGAAGAAAACCCTTACAAGCGGTAGATATATAATTGAGAAATGTTTGTTTTATTTTGTACTTTGAGTAATTAACAAATGTAAGAAACGGTGCAAGTGCAGTGTTGGAGAGTAGTGAACTCCATGTGGTTCATCTAGTAATTCAACTACATTTAGCAGTAGCTTGGTGGTAGTTGAACTCAATTCAAATATTGGTAGTGTTTTTAGTAATTCATGACTTTTTTGTAATGTTGTGATGTAGCTAACTATTGGGACTAGACACTTTTTATTTGGAAAAAAATAACTATATATATATGTGTAGCAGACAATAATTTCCTTCCTTTTTTGGCATCAGACCTGCCTAATTCCCACTTGAAACAGTTTTGTGTTTAATAGCCTTAACTAATTCTGTTAACATATGACCCCAAAGTGATCTTGTCTTGCAATTTGTAGCCTATGACATTTCAGAATTGTACACTGAGTGTACAAAACATTTAGCTCTGAACAGGTGAATCCAGGTGAAAGCTATGATCCCTTATTGATGTCACCTGTTAAATCCACTTCAGTCAGTGTAGATGAAGGGGAGGAGACAGGTTAAAGAAGGATATTTAAGCCTTGAGACAATTGAGACATGGATTGTGTATGTGTGCCATTCAAAGGGTGAATGGGCAAGAAAAAATATTTCAGTGTTTTTGAACGGGGTATGGTAGTAGGTGCCAGGCGCACCGCTTTGTGTGTCAAGAACTGCAACGCTGTTGAGTTTTTCATGCTCAACAGTTTCCTATGTGTATCAAAAATGGTCCACCACCCAAAAGACATCCAGCCAACTTGTCACAACTGTGGGAAGCATTGGAGTCAATGTGGGCAAGCATCCTGTGGAAAGCATTCGACACCCTGTAGAGTCCATGCCCCAAAGAATTGAGGCTGTTCTGAGGAACACCTTCCTTCAATATTAGGAAGGTGTTAGGAAGGTGTTCCTAATGTTTTGTACACTGTGTCTATATTGGGAAATATTTAATAGTTTGGAATAGCTAGACAAAGTTCTTGGTATGGGCTGACACAGTATGGTCATCTGGCATTGCCAAAAGAGCTTGGCAGGCTTTATATAAAAGTATTGTGGAGTGTGTTTAAGATTTTTGTTTGGGGTTACAGACTATCCTACAGTGAGGGGAAAAAAGTATTTGATCCCCTGCTGATTTTGTATGTTTGCCCACTGACAAAGAAATGATCAGTCTATCATTTTAATGCTAGGTTTATTTGAACAGTGAGAGACAGAATAACAAACAAAAAATCCAGAAAAACACATGTCAAAAATGTTATTGATTTGCATTTTAATGGGGAAATGTGTTTTTACCCCCTCTCAATCAGAAAGATTTCTGGCTCCCAGGTGTCTTTTATACAGGTAACGAGCTGAGATTAGGAGCACACTCTTAAAGGCAGTGCTCCTAATCTCAGTTTGTTACCTGTATAAAAGACACCTGTCCACAGAAGCAATCAATAAATCAGATTCCGAACTCTCCACCATGGCCAAGACCAAAGAGCTCTCTAAGGATGTCAGGGACAAGATTGTAGACCAACACAAGGCTGGATTGGGCTACAAGACCATTGCCAAGTAGCTTGGTGAGAAGGTGACAACAGTTAGTGTGATTATTTGCAAATGGAAGAAACACAAAAGAACTGTCAATCTCCCTCGGCCTGGGGCTCCATGCAAGATCTCACCTCGTGGAGTTGCAATGATCACGAGAATGGTGAGGAATCAGCCCAGAACTACACGGTAGGATCTTGTCAATGATCTCAAGGCAGCTGGGACCATAGTCACCAAGAAAACCATTGGTAACATACTACGCCGGGAAGGACTGAAATCCTGCAGCGCCTGCAAGGTCCCCCTGCTCAAGAAAGCACATTTAGATTCTCGTCTGAAGTTTGCTGAACATCTGAATGATTCAGATGACAACTGGGTGAAATTGTTATGGTCAGATGAGAGCAAAATGGAGGTCTTTGGCATCAACTCAACTGTCTGGAGGAGGAGGAATGCTGCCTATGACCCCAAGAACACAATCCCCACTGTCAAACATGTAGGTTTGACAGTGGGGACAGGACAACTAAGGGGACAGGACAACTTCACCGCATCAAAGGGACGATGGACAGGGCCATGTACCGTCAAATCTTGGGTGAGAACCTCCTTCCCTCAGCCAGGGCATTGAAAATGGGTCGTGGATGGGTATTTCAGCATGACAATGACCCAAAACACACGGCCAAGGCAATAAAGGAGTGGCTCAAGAAGAAGCACATTAAGGTCCTGGAGTGGCCTAGCCAGTCTCCAGACCTTAATCCCATAGAAAATCTGTGGAGGGACCTGAAGGTTCGAGTTGCCAAACGTCAGCCTCAAAACCTTAATGACTTGGAGAAGATCTGCAAAGAGGAGTGGGACAAAATCCCTCCTGAGATGTGTGCAAACCTGGTGGCCAACTACAAGAAACGTCTGACCTCTGTGATTGCCAACAAGGGTTTTGCCACCAAGTACTAAGTCATGTTTTGCAGAGGGGTCAAATACTTATTTCCCTCATTAAAATGCAAATCAATTTATTTTTGACATGCGTTTTTCTGGATTTTTTTGTTTGTTATTCTGTCTCTCACTGTTCAAATAAACCTACCATTAAAATTATAGACTGTTCATTTCTTTGTCAGTGGGCAAACGTACAAAATCAGCAGGGGATCAAATACTTTTTTCCCTCACTGTATATAGTCATTTACTTGCGATTATCACTGACAAATCTAATAAACATTAAAACAAAAATGGTTCTCAGGCTTGGCAATAGGGTCATTTTGTTATCTAGCACAGGCCTATCTGGTTGTCACATCATTGTGGCGAGCATCACGTCTCTCAGCCTGGACTGAATCTCACATGACATGAACGTATGCAGCCTGTCTGCTAGACTATACACTACAGACAGGATATCACTGTAAACTTGGGCCAGCATCCCTTTGAAACGCTTTCGACCCCTTGTAGAGTCCATTACCCGATGAATTGAGGCTGTTCTGAGAGCAAAGGGGGTGCAAGTTCATATTTGGAAAGTGTTCCTAATGTTTTATACACTGTAGTAAACTATATTTTCTTAAGGGTAGCTTTATAATATAATAATATATGCCATTTAGCAGACGCTTTTATCCAAAGCGACTTACAGTCATGTGTGCATACATTCTACGTATGGGTGGTCCCGGGGATCGAACCCACTACCCTGGCGTTACAAGCGCCATGCTCTACCAACTGAGCTACAGCTTTAGTGTTGCTCAACTTCTTTCAGTGTAAAGTAATCGGTAGCTTGGTAAACTATATTTTTAGAGTAGCTTCCCCAACACTGACAAAGCGTATGGTAATAGGATTTGGAGCTTAATCCAAACTGGAGACACATGCAGGTAACTTTTTGAGACGTTTTTGAGTTTTTACAAAGATATCGTTCAGAACCAAATATATCAAGTTATGTCCCGACCCTTGTTGTTCTCTCTCACCTGTAGCTGGACATCTCCTCGAACATCTTATCGCGCCCCTCTTTAAACAGCAGCACGGCCCGGTTAGTCTTATCCAGCAGGTGTCTTGCATGGATCCTCAGGTACTCCCCCTCGTCCCCCCGGGGGGCCTGCCCCCCAGCTGCAGGCCCCCTGTATGGCTCCCACACCTGGGTGAGCAGCGTGGCTGTCTCTGAGACCACATCGGGGAGGTACGGGGGGCTGTTCCTCAGGCCTAGCCTGAGGTTGGTACACAGCCGATGCAGCTTCTCCAGCCTCTTCAGGGCCTTGTCCACCTGCCGCCGGTCAGAGGCACTGGGCGGCTGGGAGTTGGATTTCAGGCTCCGGTCAGAGGCACTGGGCGGCTGGGAGTTGGATTTCAGGCTCCGGTCAGAGGCACTGGGCGGCTGGGAGGTGGATTTCAGGCTCCAGTCAGAGGCACTGGGCGGCTGGGAGTTGGATTTCAGGCTCCAGTCAGAGGCACTGGGCGGCTGGGAGGTGGATTTCAGGCTCCGGTCAGAGGCACTGGGCGGCTGGGAGTTGGATTTCAGGCTCCAGTCAGAGGCACTGGGCGGCTGGGAGTTGGATTTCAGGCTCCAGTCAGAGGCACTGGGCGGCTGGGAGTTGGATTTCAGGCTCCGGTCAGAGGCACTGGGCGGCTGGGAGGTGGATGTCAGGCTCCGGTCAGATCCTAGCCCGTTCCCTCCCGTGGCCATTGTCCTGAGGAGGGATTCCTGGTTGTGGTGTGTTAGTCCGAGTGGGATCAGTTCAGCGCAGCCCTATCTATGACAGTTGCATGAGGGAGTGGTCTAGATGTATGGCATGGACGGTTTGGTAAATGTTGTCATTCTATCTTTATGGTTGACAGCTTTGGTTGAAAAGAGCACACTTTATACAATATATCTTCACCAGTGTTCCTCAGTAATCCAAAGAATAATCCAATGAAATCAGGTAACCCAGATAGGGCCAGAATATACCATAGTCCAACAGGAATGGAGACAACTGCTGTGGTTTAGAAAGAGTGGAGGGGAAACGTCTTGTCCAGATAAGCGCAAACAAATAATCTCTCAAAACTGTTTGTTTTCAAGCCTACATTCATCAAGTCCTCAATTCATAAATCCTCAATTTCTTTGGTCAGTTTTTCAGAAGTAGCCAAGATTGTTTAGGAACAGTCTCATTCCAGTTCATTTTGTAAAGAGTAAGTGTAAAGAGGAAACTCTGAAAGAGAGAGAGAGCAAGGGAGGGCAGAACAAGACAGACAAATAACCACTCACCCTTTCTTAAACAATCTCAACACCTCTCCTGCCCTGTTCTCTCCACCCCTTCTTAGGCAACATTTTACGCTCTCGTGCCCAGGCACTATCTCTCCCCCCAAGTGGCGTAAAGCTCTCTGATTTCATCTACAACATACAAATGGTGTCTCAGATATAGACCCCAGGCTCTCTTTGCAGCACAACGGAATTTTTTTTTATGTCTCAGTCTGACTCTGGCTGGTCCCTCTCTCTCTCTTTGTTTTGTGTCACTTTCTCATGCTCTCGCTCTCTCTTTCTTTGATGTTCTACCGGGTTTGCAGCCAGATGAACAGGTTTGTTGTCTTTGTGTGTGAAGGTGGAGTGAGGCTGAGATAGGTTTGGGCTTAGAGGTAATCGATTACTAAGAAAGTATGGGGGAAGAGGAAACAGGGGATACCCACAAGGAGAGTGTGTCGTGTAGAGGGTGGTAAGAGAGATAGTAGAGAGAGAAGAGAAAAGGAGAGTATAGAAAGAGAGAGAGAGAGTAGTGGAAACGTATAGTGATTAGCTGTCACAAAGATGAAGAGCACTGTGCCACAGCATGTATGTGAAGTCATAGCACTGCAGGTCAAGGGCCAGTGATGTTTAATGTGTAAAGCAGCTCTCAACTGCTGTCTTGCCTTTGTGAGACCGTGGGACCAAGCAGAAAATACATGGCATTTAACTGTTAGCACCATATTCTTCTTTGTAACATTTGAAAAGGGAAACGACCTAGAGAGAACGGTAAATGCCATCCTAATGGGATAAAGTTGGAGGTGTCTAAACTGCCACAGACTCATGAATACATCTTTTCTATTCATTTTTGTATCAAGTTTTTATAATTTTTTTGGTTGACAGGACAAAAAACACAAATCAACAGACAGTACACAATTACACACTGTCAAGTGTTGTAGTCCATATTTTAATTAATATTGTCTGATTTTGCACCTTGTCGAGAAAATTACAGTTCAAGTTGAGCTCATGAATAACTTCAATAAGTTCACAGTCCCCAAATCCAGAACAAATTGAAGAAAGCGTACAGTATTATATAGAGCCCTAATTGCACGGAACTCCGTTCCATCTCATATTGTTCAAGTGAACAGCAAACCTGGTTTAAAAAAGCAGATAAAGCAACACATCAGGGCACAACGCCTCTCCCTTATTTGACCTTGTCTATTAAAGTTCTGTATTGTCATGTTTCATGCTTTGTGTGCACCCCAGGAAGAGTAGCTGCTGCTTTTGCAACAGCTAATAGGGATCCTAATAAAATACAAATACCAAAATACCATGAATAGGGAAATCCATGGCAGAGTGTGTGAGGCTTGCCACCCATCGTAAGGCAACCATTCTCTTGGCAGCTGTTAGGCATATGGATGTTAGGTTTAGTGTAGAGTGATCATTATGCAGTAGCACATTGGAAAGACATGGGATGTGTTAAGATAAAATGCTTGATAATGATGAAGCTAAGTCACAGTTTTCCAAATGAAGAAAACCACTATTGCACCTTTCCTGTATGATTGGGTCTCTACTGCCAACAAGTGGCAGAGACTGGAACTGCATTGGCCTGGTAGAATTCTTTATAACCAGGCTATACTTACATTATCCACATGATGGAGACACTGGCAACAAGTTCACAGGGTGTGAGGCTGCTCACTGCACCAAAGAGATCTCCAAGTGTATGTTGCAATGTTTACAGAGTGTCTTCCCTTCATCATTCTCCAGTGCCCGTCACATTCAGTTTGTTGTCAATTTACACTCAGTGGCCAGTCTATTAGGTACACCACCCCGTTCACGAAAATGGTTAGCTCCTACAGTGAGTCAGGTGGCCATGGCTTCTACATAAAGCAGGCAGACAGGCATGGAGGCATTCAGTTACTGTTCGATTGAACGTTAGAATGGACAAAACCAGTGACCTAAGCGACTTTGAGAGTGGTATGATCGTCAGTACCAGTGGTGCTATATCCAGTATCTCAGAAATGGCCGGCCTCCTGGGCTTTTCACGCACGACAGTCAGCGACAGTCCTGTGGGCAAAAACAGCTTGTTAATGACAGAGGTCAAAGGAGAATGGCAAGAATTGTGCAACCTAACAGGCGGGTCACAAACAGGCAAATAACAGCACAGTACAACAGTGGTGTGCAGAACGGCATCTCAGAACGCATCGGTTCCACTCCTATCAGCTAAAAACAAGACGAAGCGGCTGCAGTGGACATGTGATCAACAACACTGGACAATTGAGGAGCGGAAAAACATTACCTGGTCTGAGTCCGACGAATCCTGGCTCCTGTTGCATCATGCTGATGATGCAATAGATGATACCATATTATTACTTACCCTCTTGTTCTTTTGCACCCCAGTATCTCTACTTGCACATCATCATCTGCACATCTATCACTCCAGTGTTAATGCTAAATTGTAATTATTTTGCTTCCATGTCTTATTTATTGCCTCACCTCCCTACTCTTCTACATTTGCACAAACTGTACATAGATGTTTTTCTATTGTGTTATTGACTGTACGTTTGTTTATGTGTAACTCTGTGTTGTTTGATTTTGTCGCACTGCTTTGCTTCATCTTGGCCAGGTCGCAGTTGTAAATGTCAACTTGTTCTCAACTGGCCTACCTGGTTAAATAAAGGTGAAATAAATAAAAACATTTGGTGTAAGCAGCAAATAAAATCAAATAAAATCTTATTTGTCACATACACATGGTTAGCAGATGTTAATGCGAGTGTAGCGAAATGCTTGTGCTTCGAGTTCCGACAATGCAGTAATAACCAACAAGTAATCTAACCTAACAATTCACAACAACTACCTTATACACACAAGTGTAAAGGGATGAAGAATATGTACATAAAGATATATGAATGAGTGATGGTACAGAACAGCATAGGCAAGACACAGTATATACATATGAGATGAGTAATGTAGGGTATGTAAACATTTTAAGTGGCATTGTTTAAAGTGGCTAGTGATACATTTTTTACATACATTTTTCCAATATTAAAGTGGCTGGAGTTGAGTCAGTATGTTGGCAGCAGCCACTCAATGTTAGAGATGGCTGTTAAACAGTCTGATGGCCTTGAGATAGAAGCTGTTTTTCAGTCTCTCGGTCCCTGCTTTGACGCACCTGGACTGACCTTGCCTTCTGGATGATAACGGGGTGAACAGGCAGTGGCTCGGGTGGTTGTTGTCCTTGATGATCTTTATGGCCTTCCCGTGACATCGGGTGGTGTAGGTGTCCTGAAGGGCAAGTAGTTTGCCCCCGGTGATGCGTTGTGCAGACCTCACTACCCTCTGGAGAGTCTTACGGTTGTGGGCGGAGCAGTTGCCGTACCAGGGGGTGATACAACCCGACAGGATGCTCTCAATTGTGAATCTGTAAAATTTGTGAGAGCTTTTGGTGACAAGCTGAATTTCTTCAGCCTCCTGAGGTTGAAGAGGCGCTTCTGCGCCGTCTTCAACACGCTGTCTGTGTGGGTGGACCAATTCAGTTTGTCCGTGATGTGTACGCCGAGGAACTTAAATCTTACTCTACTCTCCACTACTGTCCCATCGATGTGGATGGGGGGGTGCTCCCTCTGCTGTTTCCTGAAGTCCACGATCATCTCCTTTCTTTTGTTCACGTTGTGTGTGAGGTTATTTTCCTGACACCACACTCCATGTGCCCTCACCTCCTCCCTGTAAGCCATCTCGTTGTTGTTGGTAATCAAGCCTACCACTGTAGTGTCGTCTGCAAACTTGATGATTGAGTTGGAGGCGTGCATGGCCACGCAGTCGTGGGTGAACAGGGATTACAGGAGAGGGCTCAGAACACACCCATGTGGGGCCCCAGTGTTGAGGATCAGCGGGGTGGAGATGTTGTTACCTACCCTCACCACCTGGGGGCGGCCCGTCAGGAAGTCCAGTACCCAGTTGCACAGGGCGGGGTCGAGACCCAGAGACTCGAGCTTGATGACGAGTTTGGAGGGTACTGTGGTGTTAAACGCTGAGCTGTAGTCGATGAACAGCATTCTCACATTGGTATTCCTCTTGTCCAGATGGGTTAGGGCAGTGTGCAGTGTGGTTGCGATTGCGTCGTCTGTGGACCTATTGGGGCGGTAAGCAAATTGGAGTGGGTCTAGTGTGCCAGGTAGGTTGGAGGTGATATACTAGTCCTTGACTAGTCTCTCAAAGCACTTCATGATGATGGAAGTGAGTGCTACGGGGCGGTAGTCGTTCAGCTCAGTTGCCTTAGCTTTCTTGGGAACAGGAACAATGGTGGCCCTCTTGAAGCATGTGGGAACAGCAGACTGGGATAAGGATTGATTGAATATGTCCGTAAACACACCAGCCAGCTGGTCTGCGCATGCTCTGAGGATACGGCTGGGGATGACGTCTGTGCCTGCAGCCTTGCGAGGGTTGACACGTTTAAATGTTTTACTCACGTTGGCTGCAGTGAAGGAGAGTCCGCAGATTTTGGTAGCGGGCCTTGTCAGTGGCACTGTATTGTCCTCAAAGCGAGCAAAGAAGTTGTTTAGTCTGTCTGGGAGCAAGATATGCTGGTCCACGACGGTGCTGGTTTTCTTTTTGTAATCTGTGATTGAGTGTAGACCCTGCCACATACCTCTTGTGTCTGAGCCGTTGAATTGCGACTCTACTTTGTCTCTATACTGACGCTTAGCTTGTTTGATTGCCTTGCGGAGGGAATAGCTACACTGTTTGTATTCGGTCATGTTTCCGGTCACCTTGCCCTGGTTAAAATCAGTGGTTTGCGCTTTCAGTTTCACGCGAATGCTGCCATCAATCCACGGTTTCTGGTTTTGGAATGTTTTAATCGTTGCTGTGGGTATGACATCGCCGATGCACTTGCTAATAAACTTGCTCACCGAATCAACGTATTCATCAATGTTGTTGTTTGACGCATTGTGCAACATATCCCAATCCACGTGATCAAAGCAATCTTGAAGCGTAGAATCAGATTGGTCGGACCAGCGTTGAACAGACCTGAGCCCGGGAGCTTCCTATTTTAGTCTCTGTCTATAGGCAGGGAGCAACAAAAGCATGAGTCCATGGCCCCATCATGCCTGGTGTCAACGGTACAGGCTGGTGGCAGTGGTGTAATGGTATGGGGAATGTGTTCCTGGTGCACGTTAGGTCCCTTAATACCAATTGAGCAATGTTTGAACGACACAGCGCATCTGTACATTGTTGCTGAACATGGCTGGAGGGGTCCAACCCGGTACTAGATGCGTGTACCTAATAAACTGACCACTGAGTATACATCTAATGACACTAGGTGGCCATGGCTCCCTTTTATGGCTGCATAATTAATCAAATTCACATCAACATCGCAATATTGACATGTGCAATATCCATATAGCAAGAGATCCATATATCATGCAATATTTTGAAACACCAATAAGCCGTGTGTTTGTCGTCTCTCTACCTCTCCTCGCTGTTAGATTCACTATAAGTTTGCATGCTGTTTTGTTAGGTTTAATGCAGTCAACAGATTGTTCCAAACAAGAATGATGTTGGTTTCCACTTTGCTTCTTAATATAAATCATTCTATTTCAAATGGTTCATCCAAGTGTTTTGATCCATATCGGAAGTCAAATTGCAATCGCAATATTTACTTGTTATTTTTAAATCGCTATTCAATTTTATGCCCATATCGTGCAGCCTTACCTCCTTTCACTCTCTCAGGGTGTTCCATCTTGTCTGTCCATTCACCTCTACACCACCACAAAACCATCCTGCCACACCTTGTTCTTAACAGAATGCTGCACTTTTCTGCATTTTGACAAGCTTAGTGTAAAGACATAAGGGCAGAAGTCGCTCATACAGTCATGAAGAGGTGGGTGCTGTATGAGTGTACGGTTGGCCAGGGTAGCTCAAACAGATTAAGATTAGGATCACTTTATTGGTCAATTGCACACAAGGTCCAACCGAATGTTGACTTCTGCTTTTAACCCAACCGAAAGACACACATACACACACAGGTTCTTTTGGAGAGGTGCTAGGGGCTGCTACACTGGGCGCCCGGGGAACTGTTGTTGTGCCTTTCTCAAGGGCACAATTGCATCTAGGATTTGATACCAGCAACCCTCTGGTTTCAGTTCATTTCCCAGACAGATTTTTCCCATCGGACCCAGAATTCCAACTGGCAACCCTCCAGTTGCTGGTTCACCTCTCTAACAGTTCATGGTAACGATCATCCCACCACATCCCACACAAAGGCACGCAGGACACCTTGACTATCTACTGTATCCAGCAGCTGCACAACGTGTCAGCACAGATTCAGCAGGGTGTTTCAGGGACTTTAGACACAAAGCTTGATTTTCCGTTGGCGGTTCCACACTTCGATACATCTGAGGAAAGTCCCAAATTGACCCTGGTAACTAAAGAATCAGCTGGAGGCAAACCGATGTGTGGGGGGGGGTTGATAGAGTTAGATGTGCAATGACACAGAGGCCCAGATCAGAAGGCTATTTAAGGCTGTCCCTTTATTGGTCAAGTGTACATAAAATCACACTGAAATTTGACCTCTGCTTTATCTCAACCCCTCCAAAAGACACACATACATATACAGTTTGGAGGAGGGGGCTGCCACATTGGGTGCCTGTGGAGGAGGAGTTGTGGGGGGTTAAGTGCCTTGCTCAAGGGCACAATGCCTTGCCCATCAGAACCCTGCAGACACTAAACCCTCCATGGAATGAGTTTGAAACCCCTGGATTAGATCACATTTCCTGGTGCCAAATGCACTCTATGCAGAATTCGAACATTGCGTGTCATTTTGCCATCTCTAGCAGCGTTTGTGCTAATCCTAATTTAAAATCCGAAAAAAGCATGTGTCATCGTTGACATATTAGGTCAATCCATAGCCTAAACCGGGGTAAAACAGGAAGTCTAACATTAAGTGAATTAAATCAATCATATGTCTTAATTAACATTGAACATTTAAATTACAAGAAACCTTTCATTTCTTAAAGGTGTTGGTTTAAGAAAAAAAGTAGACCGCCAGAACGCACTGTTTGAGTTTGCAAACAGGAAGGTAAAGAGTTAATTCTTATACGAAAGGGAAAGCCCCAGTTGCGGGGATTTGGTTATGTGAATGAGAGAGACAGACAGTTTGATTCGTTGCAATAAAAGGAACATAATTGCCTACTGATTTTCTTCCCTTGCCTACCTGCAGTTATATTGCAGGTGTGTTATCGTCAGTTAGGTTATTCGAACGTCTTATTTTTTATATTCAAAACATTTACCACAATTCAGTTGTGTGATTTAATTTATTTCAATTATCAGTGTCCACAAATTCTCAAGAGGAACATTTATGGATTTGGAGAATAGCCTCGAGACATTCTTGTTTTGGCATGGCAAATTACATTATTAAACTCCAAATGCAAAACGACATTTGGATACTTTCGTGGAGAAGGAGACTGTGCCTAGGCTATAGAAGACATAAATTGAATTGGCATTTGAATGACTATGTTTTGAGACGACAAACTCCTGAGGCTGATTCCAAGATACTTGATCCGTGTTCATGCCGAGGACCATGACCATGAAGGGTCACCAGACTCAAACCACAGTGCCACTGGATTTGCGCACCACAAAGAGGGAGTGTGCGAACGGTGCCGAAGGGACTCCCACCAGCAAAGGTCGCTCCGTTCGGGTGAGAGTACCGTATCCCACTGCCCCACACACGGGGGATGACTGTCCAAACGGAAATGCCAGCCCGACTGTGGAGCCGCTGGCACATCGTTGTGGATCATCGTTGATAAAACCTCCCGTGAACACGGAAAACCCGGCAGTTCTGGAGAAAAAACACTCCCCAGTTGTAACTTCTCACAAGCCATTCACTCCGAACCCTGGTGAACGCAGCACAACAGACACACGAACACGGGACATATCTTCCTCGAGGCTTCCTTTTAGGAAACGTCAATTTCCTACCGAATGGGAGACGCCGGAACAGTCACGTAACCCATCCGAGAGAGATGAGTTCTTATCCCCCTACAAAAACAAAGACTTGTGCAGTAGACCGAGTCCTCCAAATATTTTTTTAAAGAGCTACGACAATGAGAATATTGGTTCCCTGGCATCGGTCTCACACAGACTATTGTCCGTCGCCCGCGGTTTTGACAATGGACACCAAAGCGTCTATCCGGCTCGTTCAATGCAAGCACTCCGTCCTTACTGTAAGTTTGTCGCCCTGGCAAAAGACGCGTAAAAAATATTTAAATTAAAGTGTACAGCCCATTACATTGTTATTCAAAGTTTATTTTCATATGATTTTTTTCTCCTAAAAATGGGTAATCATATCTGATAGTCATGGCATAAGTGTATTAATTTGACTATAATCAAAGTTATTGGTTTGAAAGAGAATATACTTCTGAATCAGTTAGTGGTCATTTGCCTTTGAGTCAAACTGTTTTTTTTCTCTGTGGAATGTTCCTTCATAGATCGTGTGTCATTGTGCAGTGATGGTTAGTCCTGCTTTGGAACCCCAGTCATTGAGAAACTGTTTTGCCAGACCTTCCAGTGATTAAATTATTGAACTGATTAAAAACTTGCAAAACATGTCAATGGGTCATCTGTAATTTCCTTATTTCACATTATCGTACCAAACATCTCTCTCTATCTACCCCCTCCCTCCCTAGGTCACTCAGATCCCTATCCAGGGCACCCATTCTACTCCTGGCCCAGCAGGTCACCACTGGTTGTGAACGTGCCTGTCTCTCACCTCCAGTCCTCTCTTTACCCGACGGGACATACCGAACACCTGCTGGCAGATGTTGCCCAGGCGACGTGCCAAGACAACGACGGTGACACGTATGTTTAAAAAAAAAAAAAACGACATGCATTGAACTTCAGTTAGTCTCATGAAGCAGATAGGGTCTAGTACTGTTGCCCTCGAGGGTTCCTTGCTAACCCTGACTACCTGCAAGGCGCTATGGACTGGGTCGAGTTCAGTAGGTCATTTTTGTTTTCCATTTCACATATGACCCTGTTAGGTATGTGCTGGAGGGAGAGGAGATGTCACACAGTCTGTTTGTTTTGGTCTATGATTCACCTGGCTGAGGGGTGTTGGTGGTGAGAGAGAGGAGTGTGCTGTGTGTACGTACCCTTATCACACCACACCACATTCTTTACCTTCATTTCACTTCCTGTCTCTGTAATTATTAATGGAGTCAATTCTCTGCTCTACTGCTCAGTGAAAGTGTCACTGGGTGAGGGGGATTCTGGGATTGAACTTGACCTCTGTGATCTGTACTGTGTGTGTGTGTCGTGTTCTGTGTCTCTTTGCATTGTTTGTGTGAGTCTTCATATGAGAGACAGGCTTGTCTCTGAGAGGCTGGGATGACTATTATAGTAAGGTGACCAGATAACAACACACAAAAAAAATGAAGAAAGAAGATTAAAATATCCCATGGAATAATTATATTTTAAAAATATTTTTTAACCCCTTTTTCTCCCCAATTTTGTGGTATCCAATTGGTAGTTACAGTCCTGTCCTATCACTGCATCTCTCGTACGGACTCGGGAGAGGCGAAGGTCGAGAGCCGTGCGTCCTCCGAAACACAACCCAGCCAAGCCGCACTGCTTCTTGACACAAAGGCCACCTAACCTGGAAGCCAGCCGCCACTGCGCCCGGCCCGCCACAGGAGTCGCTAGTACGCGATGGGACAAGAACATCCCTGCCAGCCAAACCCTCCCCTAAACCGGTCAACGCTGGGCCAATTGTGCGCCACCCCATGGGTCTCCCGGTCATGGCCGGCTGCTCACAGCCTGAACTCGAACCAGGTTCTGTAGTGGCACAGCTAGCGATGCGATGCAGCGTCTTAGACCACTGCGTCATTCGGGAGGCCGCCCACGGAATTATTTTTAACTATATATTTCCGCTACAGTCCTTTCAAATACTTTAATTATTTATAACACAAATGGATTAACCCTTCAAATGTTTCTTAATTTTAGCCTACCGTGGTCATTTTTGAATCACCCCAGTTTGGTAGCCTATGCTGTTGGAAAGGTTTTCTGGCTATGGGCATGGTTGTTCATGTAGTTGTTACAATGTATCACTGACCAAATGTTCTCATAGAAGGGAGCAAACAAGTTTGATACAAGTGGTGAGACAAATTTGACATTGAAATCCGATTGCATACAGCTTTTGATTACTGAAATATCAGCCTCAATTTAAATTGAGTTGCTTTTCTTTCTGGGGGATAATCAGGGACATTGCCAGTACTAGCCAGGGACAGGCCACCAAAATCGGGGATGTCTGGTCACCTTATGTTAGAGGTTAAGGAGTGGATGTGGTACATACCAACCTCACGCACCGATGCCCTCTCTGACCTTCTACACCTGAGCACTCACCTGTTCACTGACAGAAATGCGAGGACGATACAAAAACAGTCACGTGACTGAAATCATAAGTCCTTCCAAGCAAATCATGTTCCTGTAGTTTAAGTGCCGTGTGTCACTGTCATTTGCAATACATCACAAAAAAACACATGATCGAGAAAGTGCAGACCTGGCTGTGGGTTTCGAGCACTGGGGCTTTTGGGTGCTGTTCTTATGAAGTCAAACTACTTGATGAAGTGGTAGACTGTAAAGAAGTACATTTCCCTGGCTGGTAGCTACTTGTATTGTGGTCTGTCTGATGAAAAGTTAGATTTCAGCAGAAAGACAGTGCTGCTTCTCAGCCCCCCCCACCATCTGTGTGTGTGTGTGTGTGTGTGTGTGTGTGTGTGTGTGTGTGTGTGTGTGTGTGCTTACGTCAATGGGGTGTTAATCCTCAGTTCTCATCGCCTCTGAGCCCCTCAGTTTCGGGAAAACCTCTGAGCGTGCGCCTCTCAATGTGTGACTGTGGTTTTCTCAGGTCTTTCTGTATCTCTGTTTTCATTTCTGTGTTTTTAAATGAATGAGCTCAAAAACCCAAACATCCGCTCCTCACTTCCTCATTTACCTCTCTCTCTCTCTCTCTCTCTCTCTCTCTCTCTCTCTCTCTCTCTCTCTCTCTCTCTCTCTCTCTCTCTCTCTCTCTCTCTCTCTCTCTCTCTCTCTCTCTCTCTCATTTCCCTGCTTCTCTCTCTCTCTCTCTCTCTCTCTCTCTTTTCTTCTGATCATTTCCCTGCTTCTCTCTCTCTCTCTCTCTCTCTCTCTCTCTTTTTCTTCTGATCATTTCCCTGCTTCTCTCTCTCTCTCTCTCTCTCTCTCTCTTTTTTCTTCTGTTCATTTCCCTGTTTCTCTCTCTCTCTCTCTCTCTCTCTCTCTTTTTTTCTTCTTATCATTTCCCTGCTTCTCTCTCTCTCTCTCTCTCTCTCTCTCTCTTTTTCTTCTGATCATTTCCCTGCTTCTCTCTCTCTCTCTCTCTCTCTCTCTCTCTTTTTCTTCTGATCATTTCCCTGCTTCTCTCTCTCTCTCTCTCTCTCTCTCTCTCTTTTCTTCTGATCATTTCCCTGCTTCTCTCTCTCTCTCTCTCTCTCTCTCTCTTTTTTCTTCTGATCATTTCCCTGCTTCTCTCTCTCTCTCTCTCTCTCTCTCTCTCTTTTTCTTCTGATCATTTCCCTGCTTCTCTCTCTCTCTCTCTCTCTCTCTCTCTCTTTCTCTCTGATCATTTCCCTGCTTCTCTCTCTCTCTCTCTCTCTCTCTCTCTCTCTCTCTCTCTCTTTTTCTTCTGATCATTTCCTCTTCTCTTCTCTCTCTCTCTCTCTCTTTTTCTTCTGATCATTTCCCTGCTTCTCTCTCTCTCTCTCTCTCTCTCTCTTTTTCTTCTGATCATTTCCCTGCTTCTCTCTCTCTCTCTCTCTCTCTCTCTTTTCTTCTGATCATTTCCCTTCTCTCTCTCTCTCTCTCTCTCTCTCTCTTTTTTCTTCTGATCATTTCCCTGCTTCTCTCTCTCTCTCTCTCTCTCTCTCTCTCTCTCTCTCTCTCTCTCTTTTTCTTCTGATCATTTCCCTGCTTCTCTCTCTCTCTCTCTCTCTCTCTCTCTCTCTCTCTCTCTCTCTCTTTTTCTTCTGATCATTTCCCTGCTTCTCTCTCTCTCTCTCTCTCTCTCTCTCTCTCTCTCTCTCTCTTTTTCTTCTGATCTTTTCCCTGCTTCTCTCTCTCTCTCTCTCTCTCTCTCTCTCTCTCTCTCTCTCTCTCTCTCTCTCTCTCTCTCTCTCTCTCTCTCTTCCTCTCTCTCTCTCTCTCTCTCTCTCTCTCTCTCTCTCTCTCTCTCTCTCTCTCTCTCTCTCTCTCTCTCTCTTTTTCTTCTGATCATTTCCCTGCTTCTCTCTCTCTCTCTCTCTCTCTCTTTTTCTTCTGATCATTTCCCTGCTTCTCTCTCTCTCTCTCTCTCTCTCTTTTTTTCTTCTGATCATTTCCCTGCTTCTCTCTCTCTCTCTCTCTCTCTCTCTCTCTCTCTCTCTCTTTTCTTCTGATCATTTCCCTGCTTCTCTCACTGACACTCTCACCCCTGTCTCATTCTCCCCTGTTCATCTCTCACCCCTGTCTCATTCTCCCCTGTTCATCTCTCACCCCTGTCTCATTCTCCCCTGTTCATCTCTCACCCCTGTCTCATTCTCCCCTGTTCATCTCTCACCCCTCTGTGACACACTCTCCTCCCTGTTCATTGTCCTTCTAGCTGCTTGAATGAAAGACAGGTGTTGTAGTCAGTGCAGTAACATGGGGACAGTTCAATGTATTTGAGTGTAGTCATGCTTATATAATACAGGTGGGGATGAAGTTTGTTCAGCAGTTCCTTGTAAAGCACATGTATTGTACCCAACAACTTTGGCTCACTGCTGTGCTTGGCCAGGGATATGCATCCAACCTATGCAGACATGTAGGTAGGGGCGGGGTCAATAAACTGGAGGAAATAGCTATAGTGCTGCCATGGCAAAAATCAAATCAAACTTTTATTTATATAGCACATTTCTTAGAGGATATATTTGCATTTCAAAGTGCTTAACAAATTAAATAGTATAACAATAAAATAAGTGGACATGAGACTAATTGATTGAAATAAATATAGAATGGTATAAAAAAAAAGTTAATAGTATGACTAAAAGCACCTTATGTAAAAGCACGGCTAGAAAGGTATGTCTTGAGATTTTTCTTAAAAATGTCTCCAGTTTCTGAGGCCTGCCCTCAGATCCTCTGGCAGGCTGTTCCCAAGGCCATGGCCATAGAGGCTGCTTTAAAGATCAATAAAGCAATTCTTTTAAAAATTGTTTCCAAAACTGACAGGCAACCATAAAGGCTATGTCAGGCTCCAGACTTAGGGTGGCTCAGTTGTTAGAGCTTGGTGCTTGCAATGTCAGAGTTGTGGGTTCAATTCCCACAGGGGTCCAATTTGCAAAAAGTAAGAAATGTATGCATTCTGGATAAGAGGGTCTGCTAAATGACAAATGGTTTTTAAAAATGATTTATTGTAAGTTGGACTGTGGTGTGTTTCTGGTTCCCCTTTGTTTAATACACCTGTCTTAGAGTCGTCGCTCTCTCAGCTGGTCTGCTGGCCACAGCAACCCGCATTCCCACACCTCCCCCAAAACAGGATACCACATGTACGCCACTGCCAGTCTCTGTCGCTCAGTGTGTGTGTGTTTGAGTGCGGCCCAGCGCTCCTGCGTCAGTGTGCTTTGGGTTATCTGGGGCTGTGGTCTGCCCCACTTCCAGGAACAGGAGAGAGCACAGTTTCATCTTAAGAGAGAGAGGAACCTTGTTCAAGTGTGTGATAATCTCACCATTGCACTGAATGGAGACACTTGTTACTAGGTCAGTTGGGTGTTGATAGATAGACCGTGCATAACTATTCACCCCCCCAAAAAAAATAAAAATCAATACTTTGTTGAGCCACCTTTTGCCTTTTGCAGCAATTAGAGCTAAAAGTCTCTATAAGCTTGGCACATCTAGCCACTGGGATTTTTGCCCATTCTTCAAGGCAAAACTGCTCCAACTTCTTCAAGTAGGATGGGTTCCGCTGGTATATAGCAATCTTTAAGTCATACCACAGATTCTCAATTGGATTGAGGTCTGGGCTTTGACTAGGCCATTCCAAGACATTTTAAATGTTTCCCCTTAAACCACTCGAGTGTTGCTTTAGCAGTATGCCTAGGGTCATTGTTCTGCTGGAAGGTGAAATCTCTGGAAGACTGAAACAGGTTTCCCTCAATAATTTCCCTATATTTAGCGCCATCCATCATTCCTTCAATTCTGACCAGTTTCCCAGTCCCTGCCGATGGAAAAACATGGGATGGGATGGTCTTCTCGGGGTGATGAGAGGTGTTGGGTTTGCGCCAGACATAGCATTTTCCTTGATGGCCAAAATACAACATTTTTTCTCATCTGACCAGATGAGGCGAATACAAATGTGTTTGCTTATTTTTTTCTTTAATGCAACCGCTGTCTGATTTCAAAAAAACTTTACGGAACAAGCAAGCCATGCAATAATCTGAGACAGCACTCAGTTTGGATGAAGTTTATTGGTAACAAGTCAAACAACGTTCCTAATCAATCCTCAGGTACCCTAATATGTAAATAAATGGTCAAATTTAAGACTGAGAATAGTGTGTTCAATACCGGCGATAAATAACGAAGTGCGCACCCTCATCCACTCGTGCCACAAGACAACAGTCAAAATGAGAGCCACCTAGGAAAACTACAAATTCTAGCTCATTTTTCAAAAAACAAGCTGAAACCCTTTCTAAAGACTGCAGTTCATATGGCTTCCACTAGATGTCAATCTGGGAGGATTTCCTTTGATTTTCCCATAGACGGCCATTATGGGTGTTCACCTGCCATATCAGTTCTGTTGTACTCAGACATTATTTTAACAGTTGTAGAAACTTCAGTGTTTTCTATCCAATACTACCAATTATATGCATATCCTAGCTTCTGGGCCTGAGTAACATGCAGTTTACTTTGGGGACCTCAGTCATCCGAACTTCCGAATACTGCCCCCTATCCCTAAGAAGTTTTAAGCAATGGCTTTTTTCTGGTCACTATTCCGTAAAGCCTAGCTCTGTGGGGTGTACGACTTAGTGGTCCAATCTGTGATTGGAGTGCTAAATTATCAGATAGTCATGTACAGGTAGAGATATTGGTGTGCAAAAGAGCAGAAAAGTAAATAAATAAAAACAGTATGGGGATGAGGTAGGTAAAATTGGGTGGGCTATTTACCGATAGACTATGTATAGCTGCAGCGATTGGTTAGCTGCTCAGATAGCAGATGTTTGAAATTGGTGAGGGAGATAAAAGTCTCCGACTTCAGTGATTTTTTTTTTTTTTTTTTTTTTTTTTTTTTTTGCAATTCGTTCCAGTCACAGGCAGCAGAGAACTGGAACGAAAGGCGGCCAAATGAGGTGTTGGCTTTAGGGATGATCAGTGAGATACACCTGCTGGAGCGCGTGCTACGGTGGGTGTTGCCATCGTGACCAGTGAACTGAGATAAGGCAGTTGAGGAATATGTAGCGAGGGCCAGCCGACTAGTGCATACAGGTCGCAGTGGTGGGTGGTATAAGGTGCTTTAATAACAAAACGGATGGCACTGTGATAAACTGCATCCAGTTTGCTGAGTAGAGTGTTGGAAGCTATTTTGTAGATGACATCGCCGAAGTCGAGGATCGGTAGGATAGTCAGTTTTACTAGGGTAAGTTTGGCGGCGTGAGTGAAGGAGGCTTTGTTGCGGAATAGAAAGCCGACTCTAGATTTGATTTTAGATTGGAGATGTTTGATATGAGTCTGGAAGGAGAGTTTACAGTCTAGCCAGACACCTAGGTACTTGTAGATGTCCACATATTCTAGGTCGGAACCATCCAGGGTGGTGATGCTAGTCGGGCGTGCGGGTGCAGGCAGCGAACGGTTGAAAAGCATGCATTTGGTTTTACTAGCGTTTAAGAGCAGTTGGAGGCCACGGAAGGAGAGTTGTATGGCATTGAAGCTTGTTTGGAGGTTAGATAGCACAGAGTAAAAGGATGGGCCGGAAGTATACAGAATGGTGTCGTCTGCGAATTGGTGGATCAGGGAATCGCCCGCAGCAAGAGCAACGTCATTGATATATACAGAGAAAAGAGTCTGCCCGAGAATTGAACCCTGTGGCACCCCCATAGAGACTGTCAGAGGACCGGACAGCATGCCCTCCAATTTGACACACTGAACTCTGTCTGCAAAGTAGTTGGTGAACCTTGACTCTTGACTATTTGCGCAAGGGATAAGTAGTTTCCATGGGATCAAATCATTATTCTTTTCTCCCCCTTTCACGCTGAGTGGTTATCGAAAGAGAGCTAAAAATGTATTTCAAATAGTCTACGTTGAGGATGACCTTGTCATTCTCAATGGATGTAAAAACAGACTTAGTTGACTCACTGTTTGAGGTGAAGAAAAAATTACTTTCAGAAGTTCCACTGTGGTGGTGAGTTAAGACAATCAGAAATACTATCAGATCCCCAAATGGGCACATTTATAGCCTACATTTGCGCGCAGACCAGGTATCCTAGGCCTACTTCTATGTATAGTCAGGTGCTCGTCCTTACTAAACATTAACAGAAGCGACTACAAATTACAATGAGGAAATTGACAACTCCTAAATGGAATGAAATAAACCAAAACTTGTTCCTCAGAAGTGTAGCCTAGGTTGTGCAATCCTCAAACAACTTGTCCACTCTGACAATGAGAATGGTAAAAGACTGTTGTTGTTGTAGTAATAACTTGAATGCATTAACAGCAATTACCATAAAACATTGTAGACTAGAAATCTGGGAAATGAAATGTACTACTGGTGATTTAGATGAGCAATCCCTGTGGCCTCCGCAATGGTTTAGTCCACTGAGACAGGCGTGAATCCATCAGGTCACTTTTGCCATAAAAATATATATTATATACTGCTCGACCAACAGCCTATCGACCAAACAATCGACAAGTCGACTAAATGGGGTCAGCCATTTAGACAGATACCATTCACAAGTGTATTTGTACGGTGTGTGTGGTGAGGGGTGGTATTTGTACGGTGTGTGTGGTGAGGGGTGGTATTTGTACGGTGTGTGTGTGGTGAGGGGTGGTATTTGTACGGTGTGTGTGTGGTGAGGGGTGGTATTTGTACGGTGTGTGTGTGGTGAGGGGTGGTATTTGTACGGTGTGTGTGTGGTGAGGGGTGGTATTTGTACGGTGTGTGTGTGGTGAGGGGTGGTATTTGTACGGTGTGTGTGTGGTGAGGGGTGGTATTTGTACGGTGTGTGTGTGTGGTGAGGGGTGGTATTTGTACGGTGTGTGTGTGTGGTGAGGGGTGGTATTTGTACGGTGTGTGTGTGTGTGGTGAGGGGTGGTATTTGGATGGTGTGTGTGTGGTGAGGGGTGGTATTTGTACGGTGTGTGTGTGGTGAGGGGTGGTATTTGGATGGTGTGTGTGTGTGTGGTGAGGGGTGGTATTTGGATGGTGTGTGTGTGTGTGGTGAGGGGTGGTATTTGTATGGTGTGTGTGTGGTGAGGGGTGGTATTTGTACGGTGTGTGAGTGGTGAGGGGTTGTATTTGTACGGTGTGTGTGTGTGTGGTGAGGGGTGGTATTTGTACGGTGTGTGTGTGTGGTGAGGGGTGGTATTTGTACGGTGTGTGTGTGTGGTGAGGGGTGGTATTTGTACGGTGTGTGTGTGTGGTGAGGGGTGGTATTTGTACGGTGTGTGTGTGTGGTGAGGGGTGGTATTTGTACGGTGTGTACGGTGATGGGTGGTATTTGTACGGTGTGTACGGTGATGGGTGGTTCTCACTTACCGGTAAGGGCAGCTTTGAGGAAAGAACCGACACACACGGCCAAACAATTTCTGCTTTTCACACTGATCAGACGGCTGAGTGGCTTCACTGTGCTGTATGGCCATTAGTCAGGTCAGATTGAGAGAGAGTCAACACTGTCACACGTTTTACTGTTATGAGACTGTCTTGTGGTCATCTTCAGTTGCACCAGTCACCACAGTGCCGGTTAGAACTACACTTGTATGGAGATGGGTTTCATTTACAAAGACAAATTGTCATCCCTGTTGTGTCTTTCTCTATGTGAAAGATTTGTTTACTCAAGTTGAATAAGAAATGAGGAAAACAAGGTTGTATTGGCTATGGTTTGTTGACATATTTTTGTCTGTGTTACACTAGCTACACGGATGAGATGGCTGGTTGTGATTGGTTAGACCTGCCTTTTGCATTGACGTCAGTCAAACACCCACCTCCAAACCTCAGGCTCTGTATAATGTTACCACACATCTCCACACCTGTGCTATGCATTGTACGTGTTGTGATTGTGTTGTGAAAGATGCATCCACCCAGCCACTCTGTTTGAATATGAAGGTCTACGGTGACACAGGTTGATCAGAGATGAACAATGTCTCAATGATCAGTCTGTATTAGTAACGTACTGCCCTGTATAACACAATATACTCCTAATGCATAATGTTAGGTTTAATTACTCATAAGTGCAGGTAGGCACGCACCTGTCTTCAAGAGAGGCAATAATGAGATCCACCCAAGGCCGTATGCTGATAAGTGTTCTGTTAGGACTTGCCTTAACTCAAGCTCAGAAAGAATGTAATGTTTCGGCTTGGCACCCAAATATTACGTCAGCTGTCAAGTCAGTCTCTCTCTGCCTGGTAAAACAGAGCTAAGCTGTATGACCTCTCCCTATATCACACACGAGCCCTCCAACATAAAGTTGTGAATTATTATATATATTTTTAAACCTGTGTTCACTTTGATGTTGATGCTAAGGGATTGTTGGTTCAAGCTATGGACTAGTACTACAATTTCTACTGAACAAAAATACAAAACGCAACATGCAACAATTTCAAATATTTTACTAAGTTACAGTTCATATAAGCAAATTAGTCAATTGAAATAAATTGATTAGGCCCTAATCTATGAATTTCACATGAGTGGGGATACAGATACGCATTTGTTGGTCACATATACCTTAAAGGTAGAGGCTTGGATCAGAACTAGTAGGTATCTGGTGTGACTGATTTGCCAAATTCAGCGCAACACATCCCCTTCAGAGTTGATCAGGCTGTTGATTGTGGCCTGTGGAATGTTGTCCCACTCGTTTTCAATGTCTTTGCGAAGTTACTGGATATTGGCAAGAACTGGGACACGCTGTCATACACCGAGCCAGAGCATACGTTGTAAGTTATTTTATATATATATATATATATATATATATATATTTTAAATCTGTGTTCACTTTGATGCAAAGGGAATTGTTGGCTCAAGCTATGGACTTGTACTACAATTTCTACTGAACAAAAGGCTCTGGTGATATCAGAGGATAATTGGCACGACAATGGGCCTCAGGATCGTGTCACGGTATCTCTGTGCATTCAAATTGCCATTGATACAATTAAATTGTGTTCATGGGCTGTTATCTGGCAAAGGCTCTGGTGAACATTCCTGCAGTCAGCATACCAATTGCACACTCCCCCAACTTGAGACACCTGTGGTACTGTGTTGTGACAAAACTGCACATTTTAGTGGCATTTTATTGTCCCCAGCATCCCAAACATGCTCCATGGGTGACATGTCTGGTGAGTATGCAGGTCATGGAAGAATTGGGATATATTCAGCTTCCAGGAATTGTCACAGATCTTTGCGACATGGGGCTGTGCATTATCATGATGAAACATGAGGTGATAGCAGCGGATAATTGGCATGACAATGGGCCTCAGGATCGTTTCACGGTATCTCTGTGCATTCAAATTGCCATTGATAAAATTAAATTGTGTTCGTGGGCCGTAGCTTCTGCCTTCCCGTACCATAAACCCCACCGTCACTCCATTTACAACGTTAACATCAGCAAACCACTCGCCCACACAATGTCTGTGGTTGTGAGGTTAGTTGGACGTACTGCCAAAATGCTCTAAAACGACATTGGAGGCGGCTTATGGTAGAGAAATGAGCATTCAATTATCTGGCAAAGGCTCTGGTGAACATTCCTGCAGTCAGCATACCAATTGCACACTCCCTCAACTTGAGACACCCGTGGTACTGTTGTGACAAAACTGCACATTTTAGTGGCCTTTTATTGTCCCCAGCACAGGTGCACCTGTCAATTCTAATTGTATTTGTCACATGTGCCAAATACAACAGGTGTTGACCTTATTGTGAAATGTTTACTTACAAGCCCATAGCCACCAGTACAGTTCAAGAAATAAAGAAAATATTTACTAAATAAAAAAAAGTGAAAATAAAAAGTCTATATACAGAGGGCACCGGTACCAAGTAAATGTGCGGGGGTAGCAGCAGTATTAAAAACAAAGGGAGGGAGGGAGGGAGGGGGGGTTCAATGTAAATAGTCTGGGTGTCCATTTGATTGCTTAATTGTTCATCAGTCTTATAACTTGGGGGTAGAAGCTGTTAGGGAGCCTTTTGGACCTAGACTTTGCGCTCGGTACCGCTTGCCATGCGGTAGCAGAGAGAACAGTCTATGACTTGGGTGACTGGAATCTTTGACCATTTTTTAGGCTTTCCTCTGACACTGCCTGGTATATAGGTCCTGGATGGCAGGAAGCTTGGCCCAAGTGATGTACTAGGCCGTACGTACTACCCTCTGTAGGGCCTTACGGCCAGATACTGAACAGTTGCTGTGTAATGATCATGTTGTTTAATCAGCTTCTTGATGCGCTACACCTGTCAGGTGGATGGATTATCTTGGCAAAGGAGAAATGCTCACAAACAGGGATGTAAACATTTTTAGAAATAAGCTTTTGGAACATTTCTGGGATCTTTTATTTCAGCTCATGAAAACAACACTTGTGTTTATTTTTGTTCAGTGTAGTTATGTGGAGGAATGTATGACATTATCAACTCACAACTCTCTGAAAGAGAATGACATGTTTTTGTCTCGGGACATTACATTTGTATTGTGTAGGCCTGCAGCACGTATCATTTGTGACCAGTGTTAGAAAGCCAAGGTAGATGCTGGAGATTTAAAAAGGTTTTCCGCTAAATTTGTTTTGTATAAGTGCTGTCTTTTGAGCAATGCATGAAAGATGTTCTCTGTGTGTGTAGGCCTACGTATTTTCTTTATCTTCCATTTCCTCTTTGCAGTATGCAAATATGTTGTTACTCATCTCCTCAGACTTCAGTTGTATGTGCAGTAGGTAGACATCTTTAATCTGTTGTAATGGACAATAGATCAGGAAGTAAACTAAGCTTATTACCATACATTTTTACTAACCCCAAATTCTTAGTGAAGGTACTTTTAAATGACTCTCTTAATGTCCCTACCCAATTTCCTGTCAACCTTTTTTCTCTTGTTCTACATGTACGATCGATATTCATTGGAGGAAGCTGAAAGACATGAAAACACACAGAAAGCCCCTAATGGAGACCATAGTTCTAATGGTGATTATCTTCCCAAAAACAGAGGGCCGTGCCACACAACAGGAAATTACATCAAACCAAACGGGTGTTTAATGAAATTAGCTTCTGAAATATATATATATATATATATATATATATTGTGTGTGTGTCAAAAACCAGGACATTTCTAAGTGACCCCAAGCTTTTGAACGTGTGTGTGTAATGTGTGTACACTTATCGTTCAAAAATGTATACACACAAAACCGTTCAAAAGTTTGGGGTCACTTAGAAATGTCCTGGTTTTTGAAAGAAAATCACATTTTTTTTGGTCCATTAAAATAACATCAAATTGATCAGAAATACAGTGTAGGCATTGTTAATGTTGTAAATGACTATTGTAGCTGGAAACTGCCCTTTTTTAATGGAATATCTACAGTACATAGGCGTACAGAGGCCCATTACCAGAAACCATCAGGCCTGTGTTCCAATTGCACATTGTGTTAGCTAATCCAAGTTCATCATTTTAAAAGGCTAACTGATCATTAGAAAACCATTTTGCAATTGTTAGCACAGCTGAAAACTGTTGTGCTGATTTAAAGAAGCAATAAAACTGTCCTTCTTTAGACTAGTTGAGTATCTGGCGCATCAGCATTTGTGTGTTCAATTACAGGCTAAAAATGGCCAGTAACAAAGCACTTTCTTCTGAAACTCATTAGTCTATTCTTGTTCTAAGAAATGAAGGCTATTCCATGTGAGAACTTGCCAAGAAACTGGAATTAGCTCTAGCCAGAATAAAAAGGAGTGGGAGACCCCGGTGCACAACTGAGCAAGAGGACAAGTATATTAGACGCTTCACAAGTCCTCAAATGGCAGCTTTTTTAAATAGTACTCGCACAACACCAACAGTGAAGAGGCAACTCCGGGATGCTGGACAGAGTTCCTCTGTCCAGTGTCTGTTCTTTTGCCCATCTTAATATTTTATTTTTACTGGCCAGTCTGAGATATGGCTTTTTCTTTGCAACTCTGCCTCGAAGGCCATCATCACCTCTTCACTGTTGAGACTGGTGTTTTGGGGGTACCATTTAATGAAGGTGCCATTTGACCCCAAACTTTTGAACGGTAGTGGGTGTATATACACCTACGCACTACCGTTTGAATGTGTATGTATAAATATATATATAAATTCAAGAACTCCTGTCATTCTTGCCTGTTTCTGTTCTTTCACTTTACATACTATATAAATATCAGTTTCCTAGTCAACTTGATCAGTTTAACATGTTTTGTAATGAGTCACGAACCACACTGCTCTTCTCTCAGCCTCACTGTCAGTTGTAGAGAATCAGGTCATAGGTCAAGTGAAGTTGGCCAGTGCTCAGTCATTCAGTAATGGTGCAGGGGCAGACCGGTGAGATACGTTTATGGATTAGCCTGACTTTGTCAACATATTGTAGGTTTGTGTAAACTTTATACCGCAATTGTGTAAAGGTTTTACACATAGTCAGCCATCACATGCCAGTTAGTGTGTCAGTCAGTTTGTAGGCCATAGGATTTCTCAGGTCAGTCAATCAGTTCCTATCCTGGCCCAGTGTTAGTTAGCTGGCTTAAATGTTAGTTAAGGCATCAGTGGGTTTCTGTGTCATGACATACAAGCAGTTTTACAATCATGCTGGAGTTGTGTGAAAGTGTCCATTTTTTGTGTGCATTTAAATAGTTTGTGTGTATGTATAGTTTTGACTCCGGTGCATGTGTTACAGGGCTCTTCACATAGCAGTGGTGCAGGGGCAGGAAGCTCAGATCCAAAGAATGATCCTTCTCCTGGGACTGGTTCACACAGACCTGGACATCTATAACAACCTGAGACAGGTGAGATACATGCTCGAGCACACACAGCTGTGTTTTCAGAAATGTCAGGACTTTTGAGTGTAAAAACCCTATTTCCCTAACCCCAAAACCCCTAAGCTTAAAATAGCATTTGAAAAAAACTCTAGACCTGAAAGTATTTTTTCTACCTTGTTAGGATATTGGGGTCCTGATAATGTAGGAAAACAAGTACACACACACACACTTGCCACTCACTGCAGATTTCAGATCACAACAAGGAAAGTTGTGATAGAGGAAGTCCTTGATTTCCTCCTCGCCCAGCCTCTTTACCGTAGACTCCTACCTCTCGGCTGCTGGTTATCAGAAGAAATGTTGTTTCTGGTTACCTGTGCTGACCGCAGGCAAAAGTCACACGCACAAAACTATTGCTTGGAAGGATGTGCTATGATTGGTATCCTTTGTTCAGGGCTGGGTGTTCTGAAGTGATATTTTGTGCTCTGTTCATCAATGCCCCATGGCCTTTTCCCATCACTTTCAAATGAGTCCTCTTCCCCCCTCCAGCGTGCCATCGTGTCCTGTCAATGTCACATCCCCTCTGCAGCTTTGTTAGTCTGCTTAATCACCCCAGAGAAATCAACCTGAACCCTTCACACACACAACTGGGGTTTCAGACAACACATCGCTCACTTACCAGAAATAACGTCAGTAGTTTGTTGTGTGTTCTCACCAGCATTTACAGTGATATCCTGTCTGTAGTGTATAGTCTAGCAGACAGGCTGCATACGTTCATGTCATGTGAGATTCAGTCCAGGCTGAGAGACGTGATGCTCGCCACAATGATGTGACAACCAGATAGGCCTGTGCTAGATAACAAAATGACCCTATTGCCAAGCCTGAGAACCATTTTTTTTTTGTTTATTAGATTTGTCAGTGATAATCAAGTAAATGACCATATAGGATAGTCTGTAACCCAAAATAAACATCTTAAAAACACACTGCACAATACCTTTACATTTTTTTTTTGTCAGCAAAAAAAAAACAATCTTTAGCCATTCTAAGCAATTCAATGTGTTGTGCAGTCCAAACAATACTTCAGTGGTCACTTTAATTAAACGGTTTGACAGAGTTAATATCAGTACTGAGTTGCATGTGCACATTGTGCGACTACCAGATCAGCTGCAAGCACTGGTGCTATGAAACAGCTGTTTGATACTCCCACACTGTCACCTACTACTAACCAAACACTGTCACCTACTACTAACCAAACACTGTCACCTACTACTAACCAAACACTGTCACCTACTACTAACCAAACACTGTCACCTACTACTAACCAAACACTGTCACCTACTACTAACCAAACACTGTCACCTACTACTAACCAAACACTGTCACCTACTACTAACCAAACACTACCTACCAAACACTGTCACCTACTACTAACCAAACACTGTCACCTACTACTAACCAAACACTGTCACCTACTACTAACCAAACACTGTCACCTACTACTAACCAAACACTGTCACCTACTACTAACCAAACACTGTCACCTACTACTAACCAAACACTGTCACCTACTACTAACCAAACACTGTCACCTACTACTAACCAAACACTGTCACCTACTACTAACCAAACACTGTCACCTACTACTAACCAAACACTGTCACCTACTACTAACCAAACACTGTCACCTACTACTAACCAAACACTGTCACCTACTACTAACCAAACACTGTCACCTACTACTAACCAAACACTGTCACCTACTACTAACCAAACACTGTCACCTACTACTAACCAAACACTGTCACCTACTACTAACCAAACACTGTCACCTACTACTAACCAAACACTGTCACCTACTACTAACCAAACACTGTCACCTACTACTAACCAAACACTGACACCTACTACTAACCAAACACTGACACCTACTACTAACCAAACACTGACATCTAATAGCTGGTGCACTTCCCAATTCTCTGGCCAATGTTACTCCCATGTTAGGTTATTCAAATTCCCTGGAAACTGTTCAGATATTGCAAATGAATGACCATGTCCTTAACGCTACTGTTGCCGCTTTGTGTGTGTGTGCTTGTGGCATGCAGTGTATTGTGTGAGGCTTCTACAGTGCATGTGTATGTGCTAGTATCCTCATTCTGAGAAGTCACATGACCCCCCCCCCTCTGCACTGTTTCAACATAAGTTGTTGCTGAGGTTGAGGGTAGAATCAGGGACTTTCCCTTTCTGCTCTAGTCGCTGTCTCCTTCTGATCTTATCTCAGTAAATTGTGAGTTGACCCCTCCTAGTAGAATGAGCTCTTCCATGGTATGTTAAGGGCCTTTGTTAGCCTTTCCTTGAAAGTTGCACAACTAGAACATAAACCTATTTAATCCCATTGGTCACAATAGTAAAAAACGTTAACGTTTCCAGTTATACGGCTCTATAAATGTTACATCAATGCATTTACAGAAAATATTGAAATAATAATGGGTAGCAATGAAATGTGTAAATTGTCACATGACCAGAGCTGTATACTTCCTGGTAACACCATGAGAGGAGGATGGCTGCATCAAAGCTCCCAAACAAAAGGTTAGTATAGTATGTTAAAAGATAGGACAAAGATTACACCATCTTTAAGGTGTCTAGTATTGATATGCATTTGCAATTACTCAACTTTGTTCAGTGTGGTCATAGAATGAGTAAACATGTTGACGGCAACAATAGTGACCGGAGGGATAACACAGGGCATCCAGGTGTACACACTTATACACATACATAGTTCTTGTTCTACCTGACTTTCTACTCTGTTCTTTCTTTTAGTTTCACTTTGAGTCAAGTTCTGGATATGTTGGATCTAGGTGACTGCCCAGACAAGGCATGCAACATTGCAGTTATCCCTCAAAATGAGAGCTGCTGTCCTCCCTCAAAATGAGAAATATGCTGTCCTGAGTGATTGCAATGGGTCAGATATGGACTATGGACAGGCCATTTGCCAGCCAGGCTGTTGAATGCATATGCTGAACCTATGCAAACAGATCATGACAGGAACAACGTTATCAGTGATGACCTGGTCACAACCATAACACACTTTTCACCTACTTTTCCATTAAAACTAAAAAATAATGATTGATTATTTCAAAGGGTTACTAATGACATTGATTTGGATATTTCATGTCTGGGAACATTTTGGGATTAAATGCACACCTTTAGTTTCTCATTGTTTTTACCTCCTCCTCCTGTTCTTTGTATCCTTGTCTGGCACACACCCACCCATTCAAGGCTTTTCCTCATACCTAGAACTCTCCCCTCCACTCCTCTGTTCTTCTGGTTTATCTGCTAATTTCATTGGAATGTAACTCTGGACACACAGCCAGCAGGGGAGAGGGAAGGGATTTTCCCTCTTATCCCCTTGCCTCCCCTCTATACCGCTTCCAGCTATTCCTCTCCCTGGCTTTCTTACCCTATGCTCCCCCTTCTCTCCCTCCCCGCACTCTGCCCCTCTTATCTGCAGTTTTTGTTTGTCATTCTGGAATGGTTTACAGGAAACTAGAACTAAACTCAATGAACTTGAGTTTTTTTGGACCATCATAAAATCTTTGATTTGGCCTTTTGATTAAGTATTGTGACATGTTGATGGTTACGTCCTTTACAGCACATTCTAGGAAGTACAAGATGACTGAGTCAGACTGTTGGTAGTTCATGGGAGGGAAAACACTCGAGTGTGTGTGTGTGAGATCAGTCATGAGTAACTGAGGATTCAGGGAAATAGGAGTTCTCTCAGGAAGTGAGGGCCACTGGCATTGAGACATTTCACCCGTGTTTTCTCCCGCCACTGCTTTGGTATTTTGCTGCTGTTCTTTACTGGAACATAGCCCCCCCCCCCCCACACACATTAAGTACGTGCTCTTCCTGAATCAAAGTGAAACTAAATGATCATCCTGACCACTGAGGTTAATCATACTGAACAATGATAGATTCCAGATCAAGTGACTTCCCTAAACCCTTTCTGAATGTCTCTGGACATTGGACCACTGACAAAGTTAACATTTATCAAATCAGGTTTTATGAATCAATTAATCATTGGCCATTGGTCTCTGGAACATCCTAGATTGCACAAGTGCTTTCAGTAAACCTGTTTTGGAATCTGCAATCCCCTGCATAGTGGCATGTCTCTGGAATCACCTGGGCCGAGTCCCAGGCTTTCCTACACAACATGGGCTGTTCCGGTCACTTGAGACAAACAGGTTTTTACCTCATTGACCACATCCGACCTGGCTCGAAAAAGCATTAGTTCTTGCAAATACTTTAGGTGCATCTAATTTTGAAACAAGAAAAACGATATGGGGCTGTATCTTCACCCTGACCTTGGTGGAAGCCATCTCCTAGCTGTTTTGCATTTTGGACTTTGATGGTGTGTTTACCATCCTGTGTGGCGTTTTATCTTTGTCTGCCGATGTCTAATGCTGATAAAGCCAGAAAGCCTTCTGTGCTGTGACTGGGCAGCTCCGGTTTGTTTGGGGGCGTATGCCCAACCTTATCTAGCCAATCGTTTATCAGCTCTTGTGAACAGGATGGAGATGCGATTCCATTAACAGAAGTAATACACTATTCTTCTTCCTCCTCCTGGTTAAAAAAATGGTTTACCTCATTTATGAACTGCGTATGTGCAAAAATTGGCATTTATAAAAACTAAGCTTGACATGGAAATGTGCCCACCTTCTCGCAAACTTTAGACCATGTTTAGAAAATGTGCATAGTGGTTGAAGTATTGTATTGCAAGCAGATTAGTATTTTGTGCAAATAGGGGATAGAATGGACACACTTATTCATAATAAACAGGTTAATAACAAGATTCTATCATTTGCCTTTAGTGAGAATCTATTTATCTTAGCACTTTTAATTAGAAATAGGCATCTAAATCCTGGGTTATTATTTTTAATTTCCATGATCATTGCATAAAAAAATGCCTCACCTTTTCTGTGATGGTTTACTACTCACGAGGTAGCATAGGCCTACAAGGGGAAAGGGGGATACCTAGTCAGTTGTTCAAGACATCCACGTCTTTGGCGCCCGGGGAACAGTGGGTTAACTATCTTGCGCAGGGGCAGAACGACAGGCTATGTCAAGTATTTTTGCTCTATGCAAGCCAATCCAGATCGCAGTTTATTAATTGTGGAACAGACTGTTGTATGTTACGGCTGTAGCTTACATCTTAATACTGCAATTTCAAATTTCTCAAGTAGACTATTGCATTTATACACACTAAATATTTTCATAACCATTGCAGAATAAATTCTTCACTTTCTGGCCATGATGGGTTCATATAGACTACAATAAATTACCATGTAGATCTAATTTAATTGTGGCCATTAGATATTATTTTCGCTCTATGCATCAAAGTAAGCATGGTTTATAACATGCAGTAGAATTTAACAAGAGAACAGGCAGTTCATATTTTACATTGAAGTGTGTCTACCACTAAGTAGATAGTTTCAGAATTCGAGGGCAGTGTAGCATAGGTTTGAGAGAAAGTAAATGCAAATCATTAGGCCCTATTGAATTCAAAACTATCTGTTTACAGGTCCCGAGTGGCGCAGCGGTTTACGGCACTGCATCTCAGTGCTAGAGGCATCACTACAGACCCTGGTTCGATTCCAGGCTGTATCACAACTGGCCGTGATTGGGAGTCCCATAGGGCAGCACACAATTGGCCCAGCGTCGTTAGGGTTTGGACGGGCTATGCCGTCATTGTAAATAAGAATGTTCTTAACTGACTTGCCTATTTAAATAAATGAAGGTCCACAGCAATTTGCAGTTGTCTTTCATAAACGGTCAGATAGCCTAGGACTACAGAAAATGTCACTGCAAAAGTTAACATTCTACAATCCCTTCCAAAGACATTGGATCAAGTTCGCTATTGCCTTTAGAAAACGGCCTCGCCTAATTTGAATACTTCCAAAGTATACAGCAAATAAGGGCGTTACTGTCACCAGAAAAGATGAATGATGGGACGTTTTTCAGCCGGTGTTTTAATGTAAGTTCACAAGCGCAGTTTCAGAACGGGTCTATAAAGGGAAACATGTGTATTTATGGTTTACGCCAAGTTTATAAATCAATACTTTGTACTTGCGCAGTCTTTTCATAAATGGTGACAGCAGATATTGAGTAACATTTATCCCATGTTTATGAGGCTCCTGGTTTTCAAATGTTCTTGTTTAACTTCTTGCGTCGAGCAATCCCGTAACCCGGGAGCGTAATCATAGCCTCAAGCTCATGACCATAACGCAACGTTAACTATTCATGAAAATCGCAAATGAAATGAAATAAATATATTGGCTCACAAGCTTAGCCTTTTGTTAACAACACTGTCATCTCAGATTTTCAACCATAGCTACACAAGCATTTGTGTAAGAGCATTGATAGCTAGCATAGCATTAAGCCTAGCATTCAGCAGGCAACATTTTCACAAAAACAAGAAAAGCATTCAAATAAAATAATTTACCTTTGAAGAACTTCGGATGTTTTCAATGAGGAGACTCAGTTAGATAGCAAATGTTCAGTTTTTTCAAAAATATTATTTATGTAGGAGAAATCGCTCCGTTTTGTTCATCACGTTTGGCTAAGAAAACCCCCCGAAAATTCAGTCATTACAACGCCAAACTTTTTTCCAAATTAACTCCATAATATCGACAGAAACATTACATTTACATTTAAGTCATTTAGCAGACGCTCTTATCCAGAGCGACTTACAAATTGGTGCAAACACCTATGACAACCAGTGGAACAGCCACTTGCATCTAAATCTTGTTGGGGGAGGGGGGGGGTGAGAAGGATTACTTACCCTTACTTACCCTATCCTAGGTATTCCTTGAAGAGGTGGGGTTTCAGGTGTCTCCGGAAGGTGGTGATTGACTCCGCTGTCCTGGCGTCGTGAGGGAGTTTGTTCCACCATTGGGGGGCCAGAGCAGCGAACAGTTTTGACTGGCAAACGTTGTTTAGAATCAATTTCAAGGTGTTTTGATAAGTCATTCGTGGCAGTTGGGTTTCTCCTCTGACGCAAATGGAAAAATACACGCAGCTGGAGATTACGCAACGGAGGACACCAAGCAAGCACCTGATAAATGTAGTCTCTTATGGTCAAAATTCCAATGATATGCCTACAAATACGTCACAATGCTGCAGACACCTTGGGGAAACGACAGAAAGTGTAGGATCATTCCTTGCGCATTCACAGCCATATGGGGACACGTTGGAACACAGCGCCTTCAAAATCTGGGGCATTTCCTGTTTGAAATTTCATCTTGGTTTCGCCTGTAGCATCAGTTCTGTGGCACTCACAGATAATATCTTTGCAGTTTTGGAAACGTCAGTGTTTTCTTTCCAAAGCTGTCAATTATATGCATAGTCGAGCATCTTTTCGTGACAAAATCTTGTTTAAAACGGGAACTTTTTTTATCCATAAATTAAGAGCGCCCCCTATATCCAAGAAGTTAATGAGATTGTCTAAAGATGAATTATCTCCCTCTTTCTCAGACCCCTCTTCATTTGGCTGTGATTACCCATCAGGCCCAGCTGGTGGGGGCGTTGCTGCGTGCGGGTGCTGATCCGGGGGCTCTAGACCGTAACGGTCAGACAGCGGTCCACCTCTGCTGTGAACACGGCCAGCAGGCCTGCCTCTCTGTGGTGCTTTCCCACCCCTCAATCTTGACTTGCCTGGAGGTCAGGAACTATGAGGGTAAGTTACTACTTTTATGTTGGGATCGATTAAATTGAGACATTTCAGGGAATTCATTTAAATTGAACTCATCAATTCAAAATTCCCCTGAACATTCCAATATGACCTAATTGACAGTGTTTCTGCTTTAGTCAGCTCCTTTGTGGTAGTCATGCCAGACATTACTTGGCTAAAACAATAATAGATCTTTATTTATTTCACTTTTATTTAACCAGGTAGGCCAGTTGTGAACAAGTTCTCATTTACAACTGCGACCTGGCCAAGATAAAGCAAAGCAGTGCGACAAAAACAGGGTTACAAACAAATATAGTCAATAACAAAAAAATATATGTACAGTGTGTGCAAATGTAGGGAGGTAAGCAATAAATAGGCCATGAGGTGAAAATTATTTCAACTTAGCATTAATACTGGAGTGATATGTGCAGATGTGCAAGTAGAGATACTGGGGTGCAAGAGGGTAAGTAATAATATTGGGATGAGGTAGTCGGGTGTGCTATTTACAGATTGGCTGTGTACAGGTACAGTGATCGGTAACCTGCTCAGACAGCTGATGCTTAAAGTTAGAGAGGGAGATAAGACTCCAGATTGAGATTTTTGAATCAGAGATCATTGGCAGCAGAGAACTGGAAGGAAAGGCGGCCAAAGGAAGTGTTGGCATTGGGGATGACCAGTGCAATATACCTGCTGGAGCGCGTGCTACGGGTGGGCATTGCTATGGTGACCAGTGAGCTGAGAAGGCGGAGCTTTACCAAGCCAAGACTTATAGATGACCTGGAGCCAGTAGGTTTGGCGACGGATATGTATTGCGGGCCAGCCAACGAGAGCATACAGGTCGCAGTGGTGGGTAGTACATGGGGCTTTGGTGATAAAACGGATGGCACAGATAGACTACATCCAGTTTGCTGAGTAGAGTGTTGGGGGCTATTTTGTAAATGACATCACCGAAGTCAAGGATCGGTAGGATAATCAGTTTTACGAGGGTATGTTTGGCAGGATGCTTTGTTGCGAAATAGGAAGCCGATTCTAGATTTAATTTTGGATTGGAGATGCTTAATGTGAGTCTGGAAGGAGAGTTTACAGTCTAATCAGGCATCTAGGTATTTGTAGTTCACATTTTCTAGGTCAGAACTGTCCAGAGCAGTGATGCTAGTCGGGCGGGAGGGTGTGGGCAGCAATTGGTTGAAGAGCATGCACTTAGTTTTACTAGCATTTAAAAGCAGTTGGAGGCCACGGAAGGAGTTGTATGGCGTTGAAGCTTGTTTGGAGGTTTGCTAGCACAGTGTCCAAAGAAGGGCCAGATGTATACAAAATGGTGTTGGATCAGAGAATCACCAGCAGCAAGAGCAACATCATTGATGTATACAGAGAAAAGAGTCGGCCTGAGAATTGAGCCCTTTGGCACCCCCATAGACGGCCCGAGGTCCGGACAACAGGCCATCCGATTTGAGACACTGAACTCTGAGAAATAGTTGGTGAACCAGGCGAGGCAGTCATTTGAGAAGCCAAGGCTATTGAGTCTGCCGATAAGAATGCGGTGATTGACAGAGACCAGGTCGACAAAGACTGTTGGCACAGTACTGTCTTATTGATGGCGGTTATGATATCGTTTAGGACCTTGAGTGTGGCTGAGGTGCACCCATGACCAGCTCGGAAACCAGATTGCATAGTGGAGAAGGTACAGTGGGTTTCGAAATGGTCTGTGATCTGTGTATTAACTTGGCTTTCAAAGATTTTAGAAAGACAGGGCAGGATGGCTATAGGTCTAACAGTTTGGGTCTAAGGTGTAGGGGATGACTGAGGCAGCTTTCAAATCTTTGGGGATCTCAGACGATACGAAAGAGATCTGCAGGGGGTGCTGAGGTGTTGGCCGGGGTAGGAGTAGCCAGAGGGAAAGCATGGCCAGCCGTGGAAAATTGCTTATTGAAATTATGAGATTTATCGGTGGTGACAGTGTTTCCTAGCCTCAGTGCAGTGGGCAGCTGGGAGGAGATGCTCTTATTCTCCATGAACTTTAGTGTCCCAAAACTTTCTGGAATTAGTGCCACAGGAAGCAAATTTCTGTTAGGAAAGCTAAGGCTAGCTTTTTCAAACTGACAGAATATTTGTTTCTGACTTCCCTGAAGAGTTGCATATCGCGGGGGCTATTCGATGCTAATGCAGAACGCCACAGGATGTTTTTGTGCTGGTCAAGGGCAGTCAAGTCTGGGGTAAACCAAGGGCTATATAGGTTCTTAGTTCTAAATTTTTTTTTTAATGGGGCATGCTTATTTAAGATGGAGAGGAAAGCACTTTTGAATAGCAACCAGGCATCCTCTACTAACGGGATGAGGTCAATATCCTTCCAGGATACCCGGGCCAGGTCGGTTAGAAAGGCCTGCTCGCTGTGTTTTAGGGAGCGTTTGACAGTGATGAGGGGTGGTCGTTTGACCACGGACCCATTATGCACGATGAGATCCTGGTTGAAGACAGCAGAGGTGTATTTAGAGGGCAGGTTGGTCAGGATGAGGTCTAAGAGGGTGCCCATGGTTACAGATTGTGGGTTGTACCTGGTAGGTACCTTGATAATTTGGGTGAGATCGAGGACATCTAGCTTAGATTGTAGGACGGCCGGGGTGTTAAGCATATCCCAGTTTAGGTCACCTAACAGTAGGGGGCCAATCAAGTCACATGGTATCCAGGGCACAGCTGGGGGCTGAAGGGGGTCTACAACAAGTGGCAACGGTGAGATGTATACTACTACCCCAAATAAAGCCAGTAACCCCCCACACAATGTTTACAACATTTATGCCTTATGTATGGGAATTCCCATATTCATGTGGGAATATTTGAGTTGCGACACAGATACTAACGTTATGTAGCACACATTTCAAATGGTTGCTTGACTGACTTAAGTTGTGTAAGTTGAATCGAATTGCACTGAAAGTGACCTACCCATTTGAAATGATTAGAGCTTAATCTACTGGTATTATTGATTCTCACATTCCCGTTTGACTCAGGCTGCGGGTCCCGTGGTGGGTGTGTGAGGCAGAGGGGAAGAGGGCATTTCCTGCTGTGGTGGTCTGTGTGACAAGTCTGGGCACAGCATGGTTTGCCTTGTACTCAAAACAGCAGAAAGCCCCTAGAATACACATGGGCTCTGGAGCGTGTGATTCTATTAACTGCTTATTGTCCCCCCCTCTCTCCAGGCCTCACCCCTCTCCACCTAGCTGTACAGGGTGGAGACAAGGAGCTGGTCAGAATGCTGCTGGATGCTGGGGCGGACATCAATGCTATGGTCAGTCACCTTCCTCCCCTTAATGCTGGGCCATTTCAAATGGGCTTTGAGTTATTCTGGCATACTGAACCTACTGCATCATCCAATTACTCAATACCAGGTAATACTCATTAGATTAATTCCAGTTCCACTTTACAGAGTCCCCATTCTCCTCTCTCTAAGCAGGACATCAAGAGTGGCCACAGTCCTCTCATACACGCAGTAGAGAACCACAATATGGACATGGTGCACTTCCTCATAGAGGTAAGGCTACGTGTGTTGTATGTGACTCAGCTGTTCTACTGAAGTCAGCTCATCTATATTTAAAATGGTCTGTAGGTTCTCCCCTGTTCCCCTTTTTAGGTTTCTATTTTCATTCTGGGAAAATGATTTGCAAGAAAAACATTAAGTGACTGTCTAGTTACACATCGTCAAAGACTGACCATGTTACTTATTTTTACCGCTTATATCTTCTCATCAATCTCCCTGCCCCCTCAGAATGACTGTAATGTGAATGGCCAGTCGTACAGCGGGAACACGGCCCTGCACAGTGCCTGTGGGCGAGGCCAGGTAGACACAGCCAGGCTGCTACTGAAGAACAGAGCCGACAGCAGTGTGAAGAACTACCACAATGACACCCCCGCGATGGTGGCCAAGAACAAGATGGTGAGGAGGGAGAAATTAACACTGGATCTATGGAAGAGGGTCTTTTTTTTCTCTGTTCCACGCTAATCAATAGCTTTACGGATGTGTAGAAGAATAAAAACTGAGGTTAGTAGGTTAAATGAACAATAGTGTGGACATAGGACTGAACTAATCCTTGTGGGTGCTTCCCTCTAGTGGCTGTACCTAATAACGCATTTCTTATCAGCGGCAAAGTAACAAAAACTGACAATGACAAATCGTACCAACAATAAAACACACAAATAATCTAAGGAATGCTATCACTCAGTAGCAGGCCCCACAGATGCCGTGAACTAGTTGTCATTGCAGCACTGTTAATGTGTGTCCTCTCAGGTAACCTCACCCTTTAGATCTCTGTCCTCAGGTAACAGATGTACTACGAGGGAAGGGCTCCAGATACCAGCAGCCCAAAGCTCAGCAGTGTGTACCAGCCTCACCACACAGGAGCACACCCCACTCACAGAACAGAGGTAATGGTGAGACGAGTACACTTATGTGCATCATGCATTCGGGGACACAGTAAACTCATCACACCCCTCTGTCCCCAGGTTCCCCATCTCCCAGCCTAGGTCTTTCACCATTGGCCACTCCCAGTTTCACCTCTTCACCACAGCGCATCCCATTCCCCCAGGGCACCTCCCACTCCCTCTCCTCACAGCCAATCAGCAGAGAGCATGTCAGGCCGCCAGTCTCCAATGAAGATCCAGGAGAGCGAGCAGCTGCCGATGAGGCTTGACATCAGCCTGACCCAGAGAAGGACCTACAGCTACCCTCAAGCAATCCCACCAGTCCCTCATCACTGATGCTCAAATAGGACATTTACTAGCCTACTACTCCCCTGGAGCCCAGAGACCTCTTCATCCAGAGCCTCCCTTTATCCTCCTCCACACCAACATCCCTTACCCAGCCACTGCCTCCCAAATGACCCCTGGCCAATCCCGGCCCTCCAGCGACCAATCAGATGTCTCCATCACGAGCGCCAGCATGGGAAAAGGTAACGGTTGACAAAGAGGTGCGCTTTCAGTGTCCCAGCTTAAAACAAGGAACAGTTTATTTACTACTGTTGGACTATAGAGCTTATGCTGGCATGATTATGTTCCTCTAGCACTCAGCTGGATGCATATGGATTTGTAAAGGGACTAATGCAATGAAACCTACACTGGAAGAATGAACGTTATTGCAGTTTCCTGAATAGACTGCATTCAGAACTGTTATCACTGTGTGTGTGTGTGATGGGCTGTGTGGAAACTGGAGCTCCACCAGGTCTTGAATGTTGCTACCTTACTTGAAACTCATTATTTTTCAGGCTCACTTGTTTACTTTGAATAATTGATAAGTCCAAGAATAAATATTTTTATACATTAAGTTATTTCCCTATGCACTGCTATTTGTTCTCATGCATAGCACCACACGGACACATGCACGACCTTAATGGTCGTTAACGTCATCAAAAGTAGTTTATTTATGATTCTAAATACATTTCATCACAGTCTGGTGAAAACCTCAACTCCATTTCTGCCAATGTTTGTTACATGTATCAAAAGCAGTAACTGCAGTCAGTGTACTCTGAACATTTCATGACTCTAGGACCAAGATAATGTATTCAAACTGCTTCTGAAGTTTGGTAAAAATATAGCTTTTTCCCTTTCCTAAAGAATGTATCGATTGTAAGGAAATACACTTGTGCTACAATATGTAGGCCTGGCTCCTTGGTATAGAGTAACTCTCTGCCCCACAATTCACAGTATAGGAGAGTCTCTGAATCCAGTAGATACATACATGACAAGTGCTTGTCCAAGCACGACCCAGTGTGTCGGAGGCGGCTGGAGGTCAAGCCAACGGTGACGTTGAAGCCACACTGGAACGTGTTCTTCTTTTGGTTAAGGAAGGCTCCCAGGGCCAAGGAGAGAGGCAGGGGCAGCAGCTTCTTCTCCAGGACCGCCCCCACCACCCAGTTACTGTCTACCGAACCTGGAGACAGGGATGGAGGGGAGGGACTGATCAGGAAATAATTCAGACCTGGGACAACAGGTGGATAAACTCTCGCCAATCTATGACATTAAATGGATCAATTAATCCTAGAGGTCTGACTAAATAGCTGTGCTGTCGAGGGACAGACAGTGGCTTACCTTTAAAGAGCAGGTTGGCTTTAGGGAGGTCCAGCTGGTACCCAAACGATACTGCGGTCTCCTGCGTCCGCATGCTGCCCTCAAACTCCACCCCCAGCTGCAGCTGCGTTGGTAGAACGACAACAAGATGGTCTCACAAACAGACCTAGCACTGTGGTGCTACATAGCCTCAAGTATTTCAGTGGGCTTACACCTTCATGGTCAAACTTTCCACTAAGCACAACTCATAGGAGAGGGATGGTACTGTGCCTATAGTCATGGTCGAGAGATGGTAGGCTACCAGTGGATTCCCAACTATTTTGCACAGTGATCCACACTAAAGCTTGAGGAGTTTTGTGGTCTAGACTGGGGGCAAGGTAGAAGTGATAGCTTAGTTTGGGTACCTGGTCATTGGCTCTGTGGTATGAGCACCGGCACCCCCTAGAGTCAATGTGGCAACAATTATTGCCTGGAGGAAAAACCAGAAGAATATTAATCTCAGTAACCTGACCAGTAAAAAAACTCCTGGCTCTAACAGAAGGTGATGCGGGGGAGGTGACTGCTCCCTCCTCTCCAGGCCTCCGGTGGTAAACCAGCTCGCCTCCCAACGCCAGGGCTGGACTGATGGACTGGAGGTAGTGAGCCACGATAATACCTGAGGACAGCAACATCATCATAGATGTTACAGTAGAGCACAAGAATAAAGGACTCATGTCTGAATAATAACCAGCCCGTTCACTCTGTAAACAGAGGCCATCATAACATGTGATCAAAAGGCTGGGGAACAAGAACATTATTGCTGTAAGTGATGAAGCTTCCACACAAATGCACTTGTAGGAGAGATGGGTCGTTTTGCAGCATCATGGACCACCAGTGAAGTCTTTGATGATGAGAAAACAATCCTACCAGAGCCGAGGAGGACGTCTGGGTTGCCCAGGGTAACAGCGGAAGTGAAGTCGTCACACTGCCAGTTCACAAACTTGTGCTGCTGAGTCTGTAGAAATAACAAACACATTATTGGAAATACACAGATTAATAAACAGTAAGTTGAATATATACTACCGTTCAAAAGTTTGGGGTCACTTAGAAATGTCCTTGTTTTTTTAAATAAATAACTGTCCATGAAAATAACATAAAATTGATCAGAAATACAGTGTTTGTTAACAGACATTGTTAATGTTGTAAATGACTAGTGTAGCTGGAAATAGTTGATATTTAATGGAATATATACGTAAGCGTATAGAGACCAATTATCAGCAACCATCACTCCTGTGTTCCAATGGCACGTTGTGTTAGCTAATCCATGTTTATCATTTTAAAACCCTTTCCAATTATGTTAGCACAGCTGAAAACTTGTCCTGATTAAAGAAGCAATAAAACTGGCCTTTAGACTAGTTGAGTATCTGGAGCATTAGCAATAAAGCACTTTCTTCTGAAACTCGTCCATGTATTCTTGTTCTGAGAAACTAAGGCTATTCCATGTGAGAAATTGCCAAGAAACTGAAGATCTCATACAACGTTGTGTACTACTCTCTTCACAGAACAGCACAAACTGTCCCTAACCAGAATAGAAAGAGTGGGAGGCCCAAGTACACAACTGAGCAAGAGGACAAGTACACTAGTGTCTGTTTTGCGGGTACAATTTAATGAAGCTGCCAGTTGAGGACTTGAGGCGTCTGTTTCTCAAACTAGACACTAATGTACTTGTCCTCTTGCTCAGTTGTGCACCTGGGTCTCCCACTCTTTCTATTCTGGTTAGAGACCGTTTGCACTGTTCTTTGAAGGGAGTAGTACACAGCATTGTACGAGATCTTCAGTTTCTTGGCAATTTCTCACATGGAGTAGCCTTAATTTCTTAGAACAGGAATAGACTGATGCATTTCAGAAGAAAATTCTTCTTTTTGAGCATGTAATCGAAGCCACAAATGCTATTGCTTCAGATATTCAACAAGTCTAAAAAATACCAGTTTTATTGCTTCTTTAATCAGGACAACAGTTTTCAGCTGTGCTAACATAACTGCAAAAGGGTTTTCTAATGATCAATTAGCCTTTTAAAATGATAAACTTGGATTAGCTAACGTGTAGGTTGCTGATAATGGGCCTCTGTACGCCTATGTAGATATTCCATCATTTTTAAAATATCAGCCGCTTCCAGCTACAATTGTCATTTACAACATTAACAATGTCTACAATGTATTTCTGATCAATTTCATGTTATTTTAAGGGACAAAACATTTGTATTTCTAAGTGACCCCAAACTTTTGAATTAGTAGTGTACATAAACTTGATCCTGGTGTGGCCTTCAGTGACGTACCTGGATGGCTATTTTGAAGCGCACGGCGCTGGTGGATAACCTGGGCGTTCAGACTACCGGTGTTGTCCATGTCTCCCACCATGACTGGGAAGGACTGGGGGGGGTTCAACACATGAAACAACAATATTATTAGAGTAATAATATAAGGGTAAAGTGGCTGAGAGACGATTTCCAGACAAGTGACAGTTTACCTCAGCAGGTCCTGTCTGTTGAGTGCCCACATAGGTGGCACCAAACCGGTAGCCAGATTCAGCCAAGGTGTTGAGAGTGACTGTATGACTGACCTGTAGAACAGATACAGCAGACATCCAATAAAGTGGCAAACAATATAGTATTCTGATCCATATGAAATAGGACAATCACCACCTTGAGCTTTACAGCATTGAGGGTTAGATAGTTCCTTTTCATTTTATAATAGCTTCAACAGAATTAATAATAACGCTGGCTTTAATTTACTGGCTGCATCTAGAATATATATTCCTCTAGCTCCACAACTGACCTGGAAGTGATTACTCAGGCCCTTGTTAACCACCAGTCGCACTCCTTCCATCTGGATGGGGAACACCTCAAATGGCGTTAGAACCACAGAGATAGTTAGAGGACCCAACTTTGGTATCGGTCCCATTATGGCATCTGTGAGAGCAAGGTTGTCGCCATTGAGGCCAACTCCATTTGGAAGTAGTGAATTTTCATATTCTACTAACTCTGAGTTTGTAAACAAACTAAAAAGGGTGCAATCTGCCACATGGAGTGAGTTATTTGAACAGGTATAAAAGAAAGGTTGGCGATTTACTGCCACCTGCATTTAAGGAATGTTTGCTCACACATGTAATTAATTGGCTAATCCCTCCTGATGACCTGGAAGGAATTATGTGATCCTTCTTTTACAAATAGCAAGTCCCACCAGGTTGATTTCAAAATGGTTTTAGTCCTCAATGGTGTTGCCAGACACCATTGAGGGCTTTTGGGCACTAGAGTATTCCAAGTCTATAGTCAGAACAGAAACTGTTCAATGCAAACAAAGTTTTATTTGAACACAATCTAAAATATGGGACCAACATTTTTTGGATTTTGAGGAAAAAGACACCTCTCAAACGATAGAGCATAAAATCTGCCATGTCATTGCCCAGCCTATTCAAACAGGATGACAAAGATCCTTACCTTTGCGATGACACTCCTCATAGGTACCAGGGTTGGGGAGGGAGCTCCCCGTCTCACCTGCTGGCTGTCCGGGGACAGAGGGGGGAGGGACGGAGGGCATGGAGAACCCTGGGGGGACTGACACCAACCCAGGGGCCCCCTGGACAACACCACTGCCTGGGGCAGGGGGGGGAGCTGGCAGCCAACACACTGCCCATGCTGAAGCAGAATGAGAGAGAGACAACGAGATACTTGATGTTATGTAAATAGTTACTAGCTAGTGGCTAGTTAACCAACTCTATGCATTAACTGGGACAAAGACTGGGTCAAGGCCAAAGGGTATTTAAGCCATAAACGTAACGTTAGCTGGATAGCATATGCCCACCACAGTGGTCTTTCTTTTTGGCCTCAAGTAACCAACTGTCTTATGCAACCATACCAAACGTAATATACTGCATCATACTTAATGGAGTGTCTCGGATTTACATACAGAAAAATACGAAATGCTCTGAGATGTGGTCGACTTGACTGACAGTCACTGACCGAGCTAACGTTAGCTTGCTAATGTTCCTAGCGATAACAATTGCAGCACTGCACATGCCTCAGACAAAACTAACACCAACTTTCTGTAATAAAGACATGTTTTACAGTTGTCCGTTTCATGCAACTATCCTTCAAATGTGTTATCGAGCTACTCACGACTGTTCGTGCGTGTTCAGCGGTAATTCAAGCTACGCACCGGCAAAGTTACAACCTTCCCGTGCACATTTAGGCCCGCCCACCGCACCCAAAAACCCCATGGATTGGGTAGTGTGACTACAAAATCAACTACCATTGGCCAGCATATCCAACTACTAGGAATCCCCTAGTCAGAACTCTGAAATAACTGAGCTGCTATCTAGTTAAACACTAAATCGTTGAACCACAGAGGTATGGGTTGAATGCAACACGTGTATATAACTACAGCCATTTAGCAAATCCAACATTTACGAGTTTCCTACTTCTGACTAGCACTTGAATACGACATTAATAGGCGTATTTTGCGCCTTCCATTCGGTTGCGTCATTCAATCCCACGAGGCAAGACATTCCAAGGGTAATCTACATGTAGAATGTACAGGACCAGCCAAAAGTTTGGACACACCTACTCATTCCAGGGGTTTTATTTTTATTTTCTACATTGTAGAATAGTGAAGACTAAAAAAATATGAAATAACAAATATGGAATCATGTAGTAACAGTGTTAAACAAACCAAAATATATTTTATTCTTGAGATTCTTCAAAGTAGCCACCATTTGCCTTGATAGCTTTAATACACACTTTGCATTCTCTCAACCAGCTTCTTGAGGTAGACACCTGGAATGCTTTTCAATTAACAAGCGTGCCTTTCAAAGTTTATTAGTGGAATTTATTTCCTTCTTAATGCATTTGAGCCAATCAGTTGTGTTGTGACAAGGTAGAGGTGGTATACAGAATAGCCCTATTTGGTAAAAGACCAAGTCCACATAATGGCAGAGCAGTTCAAATAAGCAAAGAAACGATAGTCCATTGCTTCTTCAAGTGCAGTCACAAAACCCATCAAGCACTATGATGAAACTCTGAGGGTCGCCACAGGAAAGGAAGACCCAGAGTTACATCTGCTGCAGAGGATAAATTCATTAGTTACCAGCCTCAGAATTCAGAAATGAACTGCACCTCAAATTGCAACCCAAATAAATTAAAGTAAACAGACATTAACTGTTTAACTGTGCAAATCAGGCCTTCATGGACAAATTGTTGCAAAGAAACTACTTAAGGACACTAATAATAATAATAGAGACTTGCTTGGGCCAAGAAATATGAGCAATGGACATTAGACCAGTGGAAATCCATCCTTTGGTCTGATGAGTCCAAATTTGAGATTTTTGTTCCAACCAGTGTCTTTGTAAGAACGGTTGATATCCACGTGTGGTTCTCACAGTGAAGCATGGTGGTGGTGTGATGGTGCTTGGCGGGTGACAATGATTTAAAATTCAAGGCAGTTAGCCAGCATGGCTACCACAGCATTCTGCAGCTATACGCCATCACATCGGATTTGGGCTTAGTGGGACTACCATTTGTTTTTCAACAAGAAAATGACCAAACACACCTCCAGGCTGTGTAAGGGCTATTTGACCAAGAAGAAAAGTGATGGATTGCAGCATCAGATGACCTGACCTCCACAATCACCTGACCTCAACCCAATTGAAATGATTTGGGATGAGATTGACCGAAGAGTGAAGGAAAAGCAGCCAACAAGTGATCAGCATGTGGGAACTCCTTCAAGACTACCTCATTAAACTGGCTGAGAGAATGCCAAGAGTGTACAAAGCAGTCAAGGCAAAGGGTGGCTACTTTGAAGAATCTAAGATATATTTAGCTTTGTTTAACACTTTTCTGGTTACTACATGATTCTGTGTTACTTCATAGTTGTCTTCACTATTATTCTACAATGTAGCAAAGGTGAGTAGGTGTCCAACCTTGACTGGTACTGTATATTATGGTAACTTAAAACGTTTTCCCGATGTATCATTAACACCAAATCTGACCTTGCAAAGTTAATGTATACATATAGCTAGTTTCACGACAGGCCTACGCCAAATAGGTTATGCATACTTCCCACAATGTTAGCTGACCACTGATACAATGTAACTTGTCATAAATGCACATGCACATAATGTTCAGTGTGATGAACCAATACACATGAAAACTTAAGACACAGGAATGGAGAATCAGCAGGCCTTTATTTGATTCCTTCAGGTGCTGGCATTGACACAATTGGCTGTAGAATAAACTTTGCTTAGCCATCCTCCTACCACTTTACAGCTCAGCAGGTGACCTCTGACAACACAACTACAACAGGAGCATTACTCAAACCAAATGAGTTGGATAGAAATAAATTCAAATCAACAAGTCTACCATAGTCTTCTTATAGTTGGCCCTGGAGTACCCCTGGCAAATACTGCTTCACTTAACCAATTTATAGCTTCCTCCCAAAGCTATTGCTCATCGCTGTGGGCGGCTGGTGTGCTGAGATTAACCAATTAATAATGTTTAACACAGACACTTCCACAATGCTCAAATCATAAGTCCCATTTCAGTGCTCAAGTGCCTCAATTGAGGATAATTGACAATGGAATAAGTTAAATAAACTCCAGCATTTACAGGGATACTCCAGAGCCAGATGTGGGGAAACAGTGCTCAGGATTGTAGGCTGTTTAAATAAGGGCTTACAGTACATGCATTACAATGGTCCCTGTTCTGTTCTGCTGGTGCTACACTCAATGCAGAGGCCAGTCCTCTTCTACAGCTCGAATGTTGAAGATTGTAGGATCTGTTAGGGTTGTCGCTATAAGACAAGATTGTATTTGGCAATATTTTATCCTTTTAAAAATAGAACACTGTAATTTGGCCAATGAGAGTACTGCCACAATCTTCCCTCAACACAACCATTGCTCTGTCAGCCTACCCAATATAGCTGTACGAAAGAGGAAAAATACATTGCATAACAATTGAGAAAATGCCTGCAATGCTGCGATTCCTCAACGACAATTGCCAGTATTGTAACAAATCACTTCTTGTGTTAGAGATTAGGGTCCCCCCCCACCCTGTGTGACCATTCCTGCTTCCTGGCAAGCTACGGATAGATCTAGGGTCAGATTTTCATCCCTAAATCCTAATATTAACCAATAGGAGAGGGGTTTGCAAAATTGACCTTAGATCATTTTCAACTACTCCACATTAAAAACACAGAGGGGAGTTCTGGGAAGCTGAGAAAACAAGCACCGACTTGGTGAGAGCTAAAGAACACATTACCAGAGAAGCTCTTTTTGGAACCGAACTTTCAAGCTACTTTCTGGAGCTCTGGTTCACACAGACAGATCCTTTCAGATGTACAGTATGAACACTGAGCGGAGGTTAGATTAAGGCACGCGAGTGAGTTAAGAGGAAGAATGTGAGAGGAACAGAAGAGTCAGAGAGCAATAGAATAAGATGACTGGCTTCAGCATGTATAATTATTTGTGTGTGTGTGTGTGGGGGGGGTCGGTGCATCTAAATAAAATGTTTACTCTGTTGATACAGGCTCTTATCCATGTCAGGTTCTACTGCCATCATCTCCTTGTCTAAGGGATCTGTTGCCCACAGAGTTACGGGTCTGTCTGGTGCTATAGCCTACTAAGGAGGCTGTAAAATACGAGACAAATAAACAATAAGTCAACTAAGCAACACTCATCATTGGACTCATCCATGTGAGTCTGACAAAAACTATTCATGGAGGTGCCTTTCATGTACGACTGTAAAGTCACATTAGCATGAACACTTAAAAACAAAAACTTTAAAAATGTAGTTCTATTCGTATTTCCACCATATAGCACCGTGATAGCTTTCTCGAAACAGCCGTTAAAGCAGAGGCGGTCCTTTTGGTTGAGTAAATCCATACTCCCCTATCAACATGTTCAGCTTTGGTTTGGTTTCCTCGACAGTCATATGCTCAGAAATAAGTCTATAGGAAGTGAACCTGACAAGCGAGGAGGGCCTTTTCAACAGGAAATGATGAAATGTGACTGTATTAGAAGCCACCAGTGATACACTGACCATACAGAAAAACGGCAGACTTAGAAAATTATTGACCTTTGACAAGTTGGGTACATATCATATTGGTTAAAAAACAGATGTAATCTGTGCCAAAACAAACTGACCACTGCTGTAAACATTATCCCAAAAAATACAAATAAAAAAAACGAAAATGCATCCTGTAGACTTTTTTATATTAGGTCAAACTAATCTGAATGTCTGTGCGCAGCAGGGGATGGTGTGATGAATGCCAGACGCCTCTTGTTCTCCTGGAAAAGAGAGGGCTCCAGTTAGGAACTAATGTAATCAAATTGCAAAAGCAGAAGTAAAGCCAATTCAACAATCCTATCCACAGAGAATCTTTTATCAAGAGCTAGGCTGAACATGAGTAAACCATTTTTCAGTTCAGGCCCCAATGCCCAAATGTATTTTGTTTTATGACCACTGACCAGCAAGGAGTCAAAGGACTCAGATGAAATAAACAAAAGGTGAAATAACTACCCAGTCCTTTCTATGAGTAGTGGGAGACTTATCTCTGCATAAGTGGACAAACCTTACCGTTTATGCTGCACTTAACTCGCCGTCCTTGCCTCGGATCTCGTCTTCGGCGTCTGGTTCGGCAGAGTGGAACTCTGCCACGTACAGGCCCTTGTCGATGCTGCCGGGGATGGGCTTAATGTCGGTCACCAGCTGGTCCTCGATGGACTTCAGGTTGAAGCGGTCCTCAGAGGTGATCAGGTTTATGGCCAGACCCAGGTGACCGAACCTCCCTGGAGAAGGTGTTAAAATAAGCAACAGGCTTATATTTGATGCTTTATTCACCCAGGAGATGAGCAGATGGTAGCTGGAGGACATGTGGCCCGAGGTCTGATTTGACGGCATGATGAAAATACAGTGTATGGTCTCACCTGATCTGCCGATGCGATGCAAGTACGTCTCAGCATTCTTGGGGAAGTCAAAGTTGATCACTACGTTCACTGCTTGGATGTCAATTCCCCTGGTGAACAGATCTAAGCAGAGATGCAAGAGAATAATTTAACAGTCTATCGGTTATCTTTTTTTATTTTTTATCAACCAAGCAAATCATTCAACTCAAGGATAAAATATGTTACCTGTGCAGACCAAGTTCCTGCAGAGTCCGTTTCTGAAGTCATGGAAAACACGGTTTCTGTACTCCTGTTTCAAAGGCAACACCAGTGGAAGGGTTTGCAAAACATGGCTACACACGGTCTAATGAGAAGGTATTCCATGCGGTCTACAGCTAAAGTGCAAGTGGCTGGGCCGGCTGAGCTGACCTGCATCATCTTGGCGTGGATGTAGAAGCAGGAGTAGCCCAGCTGGGTTATCTTTTTGGCCAGCAGCTCAACCCGCTGGGTGGAGTTACAGAAGATGATGGACTGGTTGATCTGGAGCTGTTGGAGAACAAAAGACGCATTGATGAAACAATGTAGTCATTATGAATGGATGACCGAAACATGGCTTCCTGCTCTACCATTAGCCAACATCTCTACGACTGAAACAAGTTGAGCTTTTCTGACTGCGTATGTAAAGGACCAGTTATAGAACACAAGTTTCCAACCCACCTCAAGAGTTAGGCTATCTAGCAAAACATGAGGCGAAATCTCTGGGAGCTAAGGCTCCTTCAAGGTTACTCATCAAGCAGGTACAGTGCATTCGTAAAGTATTCAGACCCCCTTTAATTTTCCCATATTTTGTTACATTAACAGCCTTAATCTAAAATTGATTAGCCCCCCCCCCCACCTACACCAACACCCCACGATGACAAAGCAAAAACAGGTTTTTAGAAAAGTAAGAACATTTTTTTTTAGAACAACAACTATTCAGACCCTTTACTCAGTACTTTGTTGAAGCACCTTTGGCACCAATTACAGCCATGAGTAGGATACAAGCTTGGCACAAATGTATTTGGGTAAGTTTCTTCCATTCTTCTCTGCAGATCAAATCAAAAGTTCTGTCAGGTTGGATGAAGACTGCTGCTAGACAGCTATTTTTTGGTCTCTCCAGAGATGTTCGATCGGCTGGGCAACTCAAGGACATTGAGACTTGTCCCAAAGCCACTCCCGCGTTGCCTGGCTGTGTTCTCAGGGTCATTGTCCTCTTGGAATGTTAACTTGCTCCAGAGCACTCAGACTGAGGCGAAGGTTTTCAATTAGGATCTCTGTTCATCTTTCCCTCGATCCTAATTAGTCTCCCAGTCCCTGCACCTGAAAAACATCCCCACAGCATGGTACTGCCACCACCATGCTTAACTGTAGGAATGGTGGCAGGTTTACTCCAGATGTGACACTTGGCATTCAGGACAAATAGTTCCATCTTGGTTTCATCAGACCAGAGAATCTTGTTTCTCATGGTCTGAGATTCCTTTAGGTGCATTTTGTCAAACTCCAAGTGAGCTGTCATGTGCCTTTCACGGAGTAGTGGCTTCCACCTGGCTACTACCATAAAGGCCCGATTTCTGGAGTGCTGCAGAGATTGTCCTATCTCCACAGAGGAACTCTGGAGCTCTGTCAGATGGACCATTGGGTTCCTGGTCACCTCCCTGACCAAGGGCCTTCACCCCCAATTGCTCAGTTTGGCCAGGTGGCCAGCACTAAAATCAAATTTTATTGGTCACATACACATGGTTAGCAGATGTTAATGCGAGTGTAGCGAAATGCTTGTGCTTCTAGTTCCGACGAATCAGTAATATCTAACAAGTAATCAAAAAATTTCACAACAACTACCTTGTACAAACACTAGTGTAAATCAAAGAATAAGAATATGTACATTTAAATATATGGATGAGCGAAGGCCATGACGCATAGGCAAGATGCAGTTTAGAGTACAGTATATACATGCATGAGTAATGTAGGGTATGTGAACAAAGTGGCATTGTTTGAAGTGGCTAGTGATAGATTCATTATATTCCATTTTTAATTATTAAAGTGGCTAGAGATTTGAGTCAGTATGTTGGCAGCAGCCACTCAATGCTAGTAATGGCTGTTTAACTTATGGCTGGGGGGGCAGTATTGAGTAGCTTGGATGAATAAGATGCCCAGAGTAAACTGCCTGCTACTCAGGCCCAGAAGCTAAGATATGCATATTAAGAGTAGAAATGGGTAGAAAAAACTGAAGTTTCTAAAACTGTTTGAATGATGTCTGAGTATAACAGAACTCATATAGCAGGCAGAAAGATGAGAACAAATCCAACCAGGATGTGGGAAATCTGAGGTTTGTAGGTCAAGTCTTTGCCTATCCAATTTAGTGTAAAATGTGGTCCGATTGCACTTCCTATGGCTTCCACTAGACATCAGTCTTTAGAACCTTGTTTCAGGCTTCTGTGAAGGGGGAGCAAATAAGCGCTGTTTGACTAAGAGGTCTGGCAGAATGCCATGAGCTAAGTCATGCGCGCGGCCGAGAGAGTGAGCTGCGTTCCTTTTCATTTCTAAAGACAAAGGAATTGTCCAGTTGGAATATTGAGATTTTAAAAAACGTACTAAAGATTGATTCTATGAACTGTAATGGAACTTTGACTTTGTCTGGATTAAGTGCCTGCGCCTTGTGAATTTGGATTTGTGAACTAAACGCTAACAAAAAGGAGGTATTTGGACATTATGGACTTTATCGAACAAAACAAACATTTGTGGAACTGGGCTTCCTGGGAGTGTATTCCGATGAAGATCAAAGGTAAGTGAATATTTATAATGCTATTTCTGACTTCTGTTGACTCCACAACATGGCGGGTGTCTGTATGGCTTGTTTTGGTGCCTGAGCGCTGTACTCAGATCATTGCATGGTATGCTTTTTCCGTAACGCTTTTATGAAATCTGACACAGCTGTTGCATTAAGGAGAAGTATATCTTTAATTCCATGCATAACACTTGTATTTTCATCAACATATATGTTGAGTATTTCTGTAAATTGACGTGGCTCTCTGCAAAACCACCGGATGTTTTGGAAGCAAAACATTAGTGAACATGCCATGTAAACAGATTTTTGGATATAAATATGAACTTCATCAAACAAAACATACATGTATTGTGTAACATGAAGTCCTATGAGTGTCATCTGATGAAGAGCAAATGTTAGTGATTCATTTTCTCTATTTCTGCTTTTTGTGACTCCTCTTTGGCTGGAAGAATGGCTGTTTTTCTGTGACTAGGTGCTGACCTAACATAAATCGCATGGTATGCTTTTGTCGTAAAGCCTTTTCGAAACCGGACACTGTGGTCAGATTAAGTTTTTAAAAAATGGTGTACAATAGTTGTATGTTTGAGGAATTTTAATTATGAGATTTGTTTGAATTTGGCGCCCTGCACTTTCACTGGCTGTTGTCAAATCAATCCCGTTAACAGGATTTCAGGCGTAAGAAGTTAACAGTGATGACCTTGAGATAGAGACTGAAAAACAGCTTCTCGGTCCAAGCTTTGATGCACCTGCACTGACCTCACCTTCTGGATGATAGCGGGGTGAACAGGCAGTGAGGCAGTGGCTCAGGTGGTGGTTGTCCTTGATGATCTTTTGGCCTTCCTGTGACATCTGGTGGTGTAGGTGTCCTGGAGGGCAGGTAGTTTGCCCCCGGTGTTGCGTTGTGCAGACCGCACTACACCGTGAAGAGCTTTACGGTTGTGGGCGATGCAGTTGCCGTACCAGGCGGTGATACAGCCCGACAGGATGCTCTCGATTGTGTGTCTGTAGAAGTTCGAGTGCTTTTGGTGACAAGCCATACTGTAGTGTCTGCAAACTTGATGATTGAGTTGGAGCCGTGCATGGCCACGCAGTCATGGGTGAACAGGGAGTACAGGAGAGGGCTCAGAACACTCTTGTGGCGCCCCAGTGTTGCGGATCAGTGGGGTGGAGATATTTCCCATCCTCACCACCTGGGGGCAGCCCGTCAGAAAGTCCAGGACACAGTTCCACAGGACGGGGTCGAGACACAGGGTATCGAGCTTACTGACGAGTACTATGGTGTTAAATGCTGAGCTGTAATCGGTGAACAGCATTCTTACATAGTTATTCCTCTTGTCCAGACGGGTTAGGGCAGTGTGATTGCATCATCTGTGGACCTATTGGGCCAGTAAGCAAATTGGAGTGGGTCTAGGGTGTCAGGTGATATGATCCTTGACTAGTCTCTCAAAGCACTTCATGATGACATAAGCGAGTGCTACGGGTCGATGTTCATTTAACTTTCTTGGGAACAGGAACCATGGTAGCCCTCTTGAAGCATGTGGGAACAGCAGACTGGGATAGGGATTGATTGAATATGTCCATAAACACACCAGCCAGCTGGTATGCACATGCTCTGAGGACGCAAAGGAATAGAAGACTCTAGGAGGAGTCTTCCATTTAAGAATGATGGGGGCCACTGTTCTTTGGGACCTTCAATGCTGGAGACATTTTTTGGTACCCTTCCCCAGATATGTGTCTTGACACAATCCTTACTCGGAACTGATAATTCCTTTGACTTCATGGCTTGGTTTTTGATCTATCATGCACGGTTAACTGTGGAAGCTTATCTAGATAGGTGTGCCTTTCCAACTCATGTTCAATCAATTGAATTTCCAACAGGTGGCCTCCAAGTTGTAGAATCATCAAGGATGATCAATGGAAACATGATGCACCTGAGCTCAATTTCAAGTCTCTTATGTAAATAAGGCGTTTATTTTAATACATTTGCTAAAGTGTATAAAAACCTATTTTCACTTTTCCATTATGGGGTATGTGTGTAGATTGATGAGGGGGAAAAAATAATTCAAAACATTTTAGAATAAGGCTGTAATGTAACAAAATGTGGAGAAAGTCAAGGGGTCTGAATACTTATTGAATGCACTGTACATAGCTCAACAAACTACCTCCACAGCTTTAGATAGACTCACCCTGGAGAAGAGGGTGTTTAGGCAGTGGACTTTCTGCCTCTCAGTGACGTAGGCATAGTACTGGGTGATGCCCTTCAGTGTCAGCTCATCCATCAGGTTGATCTCATAGGGCTTTGAAAGGTGCTTCGCCTGGAGAGGGGGACAGGGGGAAAACCGATCACAATTGAGTATAAAGACAATTCAGTTGTCAACTTTTAATTCAGACTCCTTTCTCTCATTGAACCTCCATGCACATCTCCACCTCGGTCTATCCAACCACCCCCTTGGTCTCCCCCCGTTCGCTCACTCTCTAGCCCCCCAGTCATCAAGGCAAGTCCTCTCACCATGAACTTCTGCACACTGATGGGGAAGGTGGCAGAGTAGAGTAGGATCTGACGCCCCTTAGCCAGGAAGCTGATGATGTCTTCGATGAGGACCACAAAGTCCTGAGACAGCAGCTTGTCTGCCTGGAGAGGGAGAGTCAGGACACAAGGACATTTGTTAACCTCTCTGGGATATGTGGGACGCTAGCCTCCCAACCTGGCCAAAAGCCAGTTAAAATGCAGAGCAGCAAATTCAAATAAATTACTATAAAAATCAAACTTTCATGAAATCACACATGTAAGATACCAAATTAAAGCTACACGTGTTGGGAATCCAGCCAACATAACATGTCAGATTTCAAACAGGCTTTTTGGTAAAAGCAAACAATGCTATTATCCGAGGGGAGCACCTCCATAAACAAAGAGAAAACATATTTCAACCCTGCAGGTGCGACACAAAACGCAGAAATAAAAATATAAATCATGCCTTTGACGAGAGTCTTTTGATGGCACTCCAATATGTCCCATAAACATCACAAACGGTGCTTTTGATTGATTAATTCTGTCTATATATATATATATATATATATATATATATATATATATATATATATCCAAATTGTCAATTTATTTGGCGCGTTTGATCCAGAAAAACACTGGTTCCAACTTGCTCAACGTGACGACAAAATCTCAAAAGTTACCTGTAAACTTTGCCAAAACATTTCAAACTACTTTTGTAATACAACTTTAGGTATTTTTTAAAGTAAATAATTGATCAAATTGAAGACGGGATGATCTGTGGTCAATACTGGAAGAAAACAAACTGAGGCTACCTTTCTGGTCACGCGCCTCTATCTAACAGTACACTTGAAGTGACCCTCGTTTTGAACAGGGCTATTTCATTACACAAAGGAAAAACCTCAACCAATTTCTAAAGACTGGTGACATCCAGTGGAAGCGATAGGAACTGCAAGAAGGTCTCTTAGAAATCTGGATTCCCAATGAAAACCCATTGAAAAGAGAGTGACCTCAACAACAAAAATCAGAATGTTTTTTCCTCTGGGTATCGCCTGCTACATAAGTTCTGTTATACTCACAGACATGATTCAAGAGTTAGAAACTTCAGTGTTTTCTATCCAAACCTCCTAATAATATGCATATCTTATGGGGATGAGTAGCAGGCAGTTGAATTTCATCCAGATGTGAAAATACTGCTCCCAGTCACCAAGTTAATGACCCAATTGAGTGAATCCTCAGCACATGAACTATTTCAAACAGAGCAGGTGGCAAAGTGGGGCTGTGTTCACTTGGCTTATTAAAACAATATGATTCCATTAGCAAAATAATATTATTCCATTAGCAAAACAAAATGAGCAACTACGGATTCTTCCACAAAAAAACATACTTTCCAGATTTCGTAACATATGCCGCTTCAATAAAACAACCAGTAAAGCTCACCTCATCCATCACCATCATCTGGACTTTGTCCACTTTGGCCACGCCCTTCTTTATCAGGTCCAGGATCCTGCCTGGTGTGGCTATCACCACATGCACTGAGAGACAGGGGGACGAGGAAGAGAAAATTGTGAAAATTAACAGTAAGTACTGGGGATGTTCATATTTCCCTTTTAAGACGGGCTGTTACGCATCTTGACAAATTGTCACCGATACAGGTACAATACGTTTTAGTTTGAAACGATTCAGTGCGATTAGAGGAACGTATCGATGCGATCCACTAACATCCGTTGTATAAACACATTCATTTTCCATTCTAAATTAAAATCTGCTGCAGATTTGGAGCTCATGAGCTTTTTAAGTTTAACTAGGCAAGTCAGTTAAGAACAAATTGTTATTTACAATGACGGCCTACCGGGGAACATGGGTTAACTGCATTGTTCAGGGGCAGAACTGATTTTCACCTTGTCAGGCTACCTACCACCCCTGGGTATCTTGGAGCTGGATCTGTGTGTAAACGATGCATGTAGGCATCTGATCTGAGCCATAAGGAAAATCACCATCACCCACTAATGAATGTAATTTTTGCTGATTAAGTGTTAGAGCTAGTAATGTATAAATACTTAAAAATCTACTGTGACATAGCACAACTTTAGATTTCACCCGTCTCACAATCGGACCGTTTAGACCCCTGAAACGTAACTCTAGACCTCGAAGCCAGATCCACAGCATTTTTCTGTTGTTCATTCTTTTATTTCACCTTTATTTAACCAGGTAGGCTAGTTGAGAACAAGTTCTCATTTGCAACTGCGACCTGGCCAAGATAAAGCATAGCAGTGTGAACAGACAACAGAGTTACACATGGAGTAAACAATTAACAAGTCAATAACACAGTAGAAAAAAAGGGGAGTCTATATACAATGTGTGCAAAAGGCATGAGGTTCTAAATCAAGGACTGATTTAGACCTGCGCCACTAGGCGTGTGCGATTAATAATCAGGTAGAACAGAAAACCAGCAGGCTCCGGACCTCGTAGGGTAAGAGTTGGTTTTGACCGTTTGGAAGTTGACAGACTCAGTAAGCTCGTTTTCTTCTCTAACTTCGACCAGACCATGTAGTAGATAGCAAAAGTGATTGCAGTCTTCGTTATGAAATTATAAACTTTTACCTTCTATAGCTAAAAATGACAAATACAGATTGTTTTAAGCAAAACTACTGCTGATAGTGATCAAAATAAAATTGAATGTATGCCCTGATCAGTATGTAGCCTACCCACCTTTTCAAAAATGCATTTGATTTTTTTTTTTAAACTAGAACAATGTCATTGGTTGTCACCCAACTAATAAAGGCTAATATTGTGCAAGCCATTTTACCAACATTTGAATGCTGTACGTGAGTCGCAAATATACCAGATCAGGAATACCCATCGTTGGACAGCGTGCGAAGCTGCACACAGGACACAGAGTGACCAGTCTACTGATATTGACTGGGGTTGTTGAGCAGGCAAAATGACTTTTAGATCAATGACTGTCAACATAATTACATGCTTAGTTCAACAGTAAGGAGAGGACGCAGTTGCCATAAAAGATTAGGTATTTTCGGAGAGTAGAAAGTAATTTGAGCAATAACAAAAAAGTGAATAGGCAATTCGTAACGTTTGAATCGATTTTCTGAGGATGCATGTTACATTTGGATCGGTTAGGGGTCCTGATGATCAATGCACTTATACCTTAAACATTTGAAATCAGGGAGCTATCGTTACAGCGGACAAAATAATTCAGACTATATACAAAAGTATGTGGACCCCTCTTCAAATTAGTAGATTCGACCACACTAGTTGTTGACAGGTGTATAAAACAGCCATGCAATCTCCATAGATTGTACAGTCATAGGATGCCACCTTTCCAACAAGTCAGTTCCCCAAATGTCTGCCTCGCTAAAGCTGCCCAGGTCAACTGTCTGTGCTGTTATTGTGAAGTTGAAACATTTAGGAGCAATAATGGCTCAGCAACAAAGTGGTAGTGCTGAGGCGCATAAAAATAGTCCGCCCTCGTTCGCAACACTCATTATGGTGTTCCAAAACTGCCTTGAAGCAACTTCAGCACAAGAGCTGTTTGTCGGGGAGCTTCATGAAATGGGTTTCCATGGCCGAGCAACCGCACACAAGCCCAAGATCGCTTGGCATTGCGCATGGTGTCGGCTGGAGTGGTGTAAAACCATTGGATTTTGGAGCACTAGAAACGCGTTCTCTGGAGTAATGAATCAAGCTTCACCGTCTGGCAGGCCAAAGGACAAATCTGGGTTTGGCAGATGCCAGTAGAATGACAACTGCCCCATGGGAGGACTAACTCCATATTAATGCCCATGATTTTGGAATGAGATGTTCGACGAGCAGGTGTCCACATACACTACATGAATGTACTGATCATTACAGCCCTAGTAAGTACAGTACATAAAGGCACAATGAGGATCTGCACAATGTGCTGTTGCGTAACACAGGCAAGTCTCTTGATTAACAGCCAAACTGGATTTAAAGTAACAAAGTTCAGTGTCAGTCACACAAGCAAACAATATCCATAATGCATGTAGAGCTATAATCAGCTGCAATTCTTCACACATTGGATATGACACTATAACCCTTTCGACTGCCCGTCCCCCGTGACTGAGTGGTAGTTACCAGTCTCGTCCAGGCGCATGATGTCGTCCCTCAGGTTGGTGCCTCCCGTGGTGGCCATGACCTTGACCCCACCCATGTGCTTGCTCACCTGGATGCTGATCTGGCTCACCTGCAGGGCCAACTCTCGTGTAGGAACCATCACCATGGCTGCAGAGATGAGGGAGAAATGAAGGATTTTGCAGAGAAACAGTTGGGGAATGAGGGACAAGAGAAAAACAATCTCCACAAACCAATTGGAATAAATAACCTATAACTGGAGACCATTAAAAAGCTCAATTTCACTGACAGGTGATGAGCTCAGGCACTGGCTTAACTGAATGTAATTTATCCAACTCACTAAACTGAAGTGGCCTTGACATATTATGAATCTGTGGCATGCTGTTCCCTTGTGCTGCAGCTCTATTAGAGCACACTGTGTGGGCATTAGGTTTGTGACACTGGGTCAGTCCATATATCAAGAGATTCCGTGTCCCACCAGGCGTACTGGACCGTTGTAATGGCCTCTCCATACACTGAATGTGTGCTTACTTGTGCATCAATCTAGTGAATTGTTCAGGCAACTACATAGGGGTGTTCACCAGTGATTACACCACAATAGGCCAAATTAATCATAAAACATTAAGTGCAGACTTCACAGACTGACTTCGTACCAAAATTGATTTAAACAAGCAAATGAGATTACATGGATTGATGTTGAAACGGTTTTGAGTAGCAGCTGGTGCAGTTCTCACCCTGTATGTGGTCCTTCTTCAGGTCTATCCTCTCCAGGAGAGGAATGAGGTAGGCTCCGCTTTTCCCGGTGCCGTTCTTAGCCCGGGCCAGGATGTCCCTTCCTGACAGAGCAATGGGGATGCTCTCCTCCTGGGGAGACAGACAGACACAGGGTGGTGAGAGAGTTCCACAAACATGAGCAAAGACCAACACACATTCAACAAAATTCCAAAATAGTCATGGACAGAGCAGCAGAGGGAAGTCACCTGTACAGGAGATGGTTTTTCCCAGCCCATCTCAAAGATCCCCATCAGTAGCTCCCGCTTCAGGCAGTAGTCCTCAAACTCATTCCCCTTGGTCGATGTCACATCCTGGGGAAAGAGTAGACGTCAAGGTTGAAGCTGGGGTCATTATTGAATGATGGACTTGCTTTATTAAACTGTGAATGTATCACTAGGACTTACTGATGTTCTAAATCTGCAGTCCTTCTGTGGAAGCTGCAGGCACTTCTTCCAGTCATCGCCAAAACGGATGCCCCCACTGCCCTGGGGAATGTTGCCTCCCTTCTGGTGGGCATCTGGTTGTGGGGTAGTTGCCAGGGATCCTGGTGTTAGTCCAACTGGCTTGAGTGGTCCTCTAAACTGCCCGTTGGGCTTGTTCAGTCCCATTATGGATGTTGGGTTCTCTGTTCTTGCTGTAGACATGGCTTAGAGAGGTTGTCCTTCACAGTCTGTCAATGCCTTAGTCACTCACAGTGTAAAGCTAAACTTTTTTTCCCCTATCCAATGTTTCCTTAGATCTTGTTTATCCACTCGCGGAACTATTGTCCTTGTTATTTAGTTCACAAAAAAATAAAATCTTGTTTTCAGGATTTCTAATTTAAAGAATTGATGTATATTTATACGTACAGCCCTCTTGAAAAGAAGAGTCTGGCGTATGAAAATTGTATATTTACAAGACAACGCTCCCCAAAAAGGGAGAAATTAGCATTTATATGAATAAATAGATCATATATCCGCTCAAAAAACAAACCTTTGTGAAAGTGTTTCAGAATTCAAACATTAAAGTAAATTATCCTGAAGCAGTCTTATTCCTGGCGAAAATAGCTTTTTCTGAAGTCTCTTTTCGGTGTACAACAACCTGTAAAGTTTGTAATATTGTTTCTATGTTCAAAGACCTTTTCGCCGTTTTTCCTGGACTGGAGTGGCTGTAAGTGTCTTTATTAGTCTCAAGTGCTTTTAGTCTTTTACATTCAAACAGACCTGTACTGTCTTCTGATTCACATGGACTATTCCTATGTTTCTCTGAATCTCTCAACTTGGTGTTTTTTTGGTGTGTTATGAAGCAAAAAAAAAATTGTGCGCTTGACAACCACTAAAAATTTACTTACACAAAACACTGAGGGAAATAGTTCCAACCCTTTGTGCTGTTCACTTTGACAGTAACAATGTGTGTTCTGCTGTTGTGCTCTTCTTTTGCTGTGGTAGATGTGGAGCTGACACACTCAGTCACATTTGCATTCAACTCCTGGTTACCTGCACGAAAGCAACAATACATCATAAGGACAAAAGCATCACAAATGAAAACTTGTGCCTGTGCCGCTATTGACCGTAGCTAATACTAAAATGAAGTGGAGATTGGTTTCAACAATTTAAACATGTAAATTAATCTCAACTTCTAAACAAAACAACCACTAACTAGGACTACACTTGAAATTATGTTTATTTCCAGAACGTGAGCTAATCGAGTCTAAGGTTAAACTTGAGCATTTTAGTTTTAACGTGTAACTAGCGAACTGGACATATTAGCAAATTGTTTAGCTAGCTAGTTAGGTTACGTGGTAGAAATGGTCGATATAAGAGTAGTTAGCTAACGTTAGTTACCAAGTGCAGCGATCTGGGGCTAAAGCAAAGCAGAAAAACTGTTTTAAAAAGATCCAAACATAAGTTATGAGTACACGTTAGCTACGCACAAGTTGACTGTGCTAAAACACTACGATAGCTAGCTGAGTTCAACAAAATAGTTCAGTTAGCGCTGAGTTGGTGATCAGTGTACTCATGAAACAATTAACAAATTGATAGCCGTATGAGCAGCCAACAGAGACCCACAATTGGTTTACCAGCAAACGTTAGATGGCAAACTAACGGTAGGCAAACTTTACATTGATAATTATCTTGATAGTGGCATTGAATGCCCGGTAAAGTAGATTAGCTAAGCTAACGTAGCTAGCTAGAGTTGTGTGGGTCAACTAACGTTAACTAGCTAGCTGTGACAACGTGTTAATCGAAGTTTTAGGGCTGAGATATTTTGACTGACAACTAGGAGGCTAGCAGTACGTTCACGACACATGTTCGAGCTGAGGCTTACGATTTAGATAAACAGTCGACAGATTTTAGAAAGTAAAATATGAAATAACTAGCTAGTACGTTTGCTTAGCAAACATTGCTGGTTAGCTAGCTATGGTAACTAACGTTAAGCGTAGGCTGACTGGTCGACTCTCCTTCAAACATGCTAGCATAGGCAGCCGAGTAGCGCCCATGCACTATCAGCTACTTCAAACAAATACAACACGTTACCTTAATGTTCATCGAACGTCTTCTCTCGTTAACTTAATTAAAGCAAATTTCCCAAGTATTATGAAACTGTTTGTGTTTCGTGAAACCCACCGACTTGTCTCTCTATTGTCTCTTCTTAAAAAAACGACAATTCAACATGGCCGCGCGCTTGCCTTTAGCTGGTTGTCTCTTTCGCTTTCCTACTGGTTCGTCACTAGTTACCACAGCCACAAAGTCTTAAGCCCCACCCATTTATACAATTTATCTTCTTAAAATTTGATTTTAATCTGATAGCTGTATGCCTAACCTTAAAGGCAAATTCATTATTTTTTATGAATCTTTACAATATAACCCATTTTGACTTTGTGACTGTAGTAACTAATGGAACCCATCGTCTGGCTGCGCAGGTACATGAACTACCCAATCAGCGTGTCCTGTTTCGAACTCAAATTGTTTCGAGATATCTAGGTTCTTGGGACGTACTTAACGTAAAAAGTTTGCTTGCTCCCCGGGCGAAAAAGTTCGGTAGAGTTCGTGCACATACCTATGTCGAGATTTTGTTCATTTTGGACTTCGGTGAGAGTTTTTTTTCGGTTGTTGTTCGGGCAAACGACATTTTTTTTCCGGTGGCAAGCCGAAGTTCGGAGCCGATGTCTACGCCCCTTCGTCGGTGATTGGTCAACAGTGGGGATTATTAAATAAAGTCTTTGTTGTTATTCAACCAGAGACGACTCGTCTTTATGCACATTTTTTCATTGAAAAATACTGCACAAAAAAGCCTTAGTTAGATGTACAATTGCGTGACTAAGATTTCTTCGGTAACAACGTCAACATTAATGACATTTCCTGGGATATCTTCGATTAGTTCCGACTATTTTGAGGAAGTGTAACTGGCTACCGCGTCGCAAAATGGACAAACAGTACTATGCTTGCACACTCGGTTCGGCTAGTCGCCAACAGAACTGAAGCATGCTGACGCATTTAACGCCTTTCCTAACCCTTTGCTTAACCATTTTAAATTTCAACTTCAATGGGGGTAGGGACGTCCAAGGATTCTGCACAGTAATACAAACACATATCACACTCAATGCAAGTAAAACGTCATTTTAAAAAACAATCACAAGTATAGGGTCATAACAAGGTGAACGAGTCCAAGCATCTTCTGACAGGTGGCTGTTTTCTTCAGGCCTGCGGCAGCCTTGTGTTCTCAGGAAACCAGTGGTATTCTCAGAACCTCAGATACCCAGGTGGGGCCCAGACAGGAGGAGTATGTATGAACGTAGGCGGTTTCCGCCTTCTGATCATGTCTGAAGGGCACAACACTCAAAACAGGTGTTAATACACACACAGAGGTCTCCTAGAACAGGAGACCTTACAGTTTATCAAGCCCAGCTTCAGACGCAATCGTTAGGCAAGGGTAATTTCAGTGTAGGAAAGGATGAAACAGCGTCTGTGCCACCAGTAAGTACAGATAGTAGTATAAATCCCCTGGCACAGTCCCCGCAGCCGGACAACTTTCTCACGGTTTCTGGAAGGAAATGCTGTAGGAAAGCTCAACCGGTGTCGCTCATTCAGCAGACAGAAACTTTCAACCGGTTCTCCCCATTAAGCAGCGGGTCGGTGTCAGAGGCCGAGTCTTCTCTGGTCTCTACTCCTCCCGTTACGGGGTCTGAGACGCCGAAGCTTCCCACCATTAGCTCTGACAAATTGAAAACTCTAGTCATTGGCGACTCCATTACCCGCAGTATTAGACTTAAAGCGAATCATCCAGCGATCATACACTGTTTACCCGGGGGCAGGGCTACCGACGTTAAGGCTAATCTGAAGATGGTGCTGGCTAAAGCTAAAACTGGCGAGTGTAGAGAGTATAGAGATATTGTTATCCACGTCGGCACCAACGATGTTAGGATGAAACAGTCAGAGATCACCAAGCGCAACATAGCTTCTGCGTGCATATCAGCTAGAAAGATGTGTCGGCATCGAGTAATTGTCTCTGGCCCCCTCCCAGTTAGGGGGAGTGATGAGCTCTACAGCAGAGTCTCACAACTCAATCGCTGGTTGAAAACTGTTTTCTGCCCCTCCCAAAAGATAGAATTTGTAGATAATTGGCCCTCTTTCTGGGACTCACCCACAAACAGGACCAAGCCTGACCTGCTGAGGAGTGACGGACTCCATCCTAGCTGGAGGGGTGCTCTCATCTTATCTGCCAACATAGACAGGGCTCTAACTCCTCTAGCTCCACAATGAAATAGGGTGCAGGCCAGGCAGCAGGCTATTAGCCAGCCTGCCAGCATAGTGGAGTCTGCCACTAGCATAGTCAGTGTAGTCAGCTCAGCTATTACCATTGAGACCGTGTCTGTGCCTCGACCTAGGTTGGGCAAAACTAAACATGGCGGTGTTCGCCTTAGCAATCTCACTAGGATAAAGACCACCTCCATTCCTGTCATTACTGAAAGAGATCATGATACCTCACATCTCAAAATAGGGCTACTTAATGTTAGATCCCTTACTTCAAAGGCAATTATAGTCAATGAACTAATCACTGATCATAATCTTGATGTGATTGGCCTGACTGAAACATGGCTTAAGCCTGATGAATTTACTGTGTTAAATGAGGCCTCACCTCCTGGCTACACTAGTGACCATATCCCCGTGCATCCCGCAAAGGCGGAGGTGTTTGCTAACATTTACGATAGCAAATTTCAATTTACAAAAAAAAAAAAATGACGTTTTCGTCTTTTGAGCTTCTAGTCATGAAATCTATGCAGCCTACTCAATCACTTTTTATAGCTACTGTTTACAGGCCTCCTGGGCCATATACAGCGTTTCTCACTGAGTTCCTGAATTCCTATCAGACCTTGTAGTCATTGCAGATAATATTCTAATCTTTGGTGACTTTAATATTCACATGGAAAAGTCCACAGACCCACTCCAAAAGGCTTTTGGAGCCATCATCGACTCAGTGGGTTTTGTCCAACATGTCTCTGGACCCACTCACTGTCACAGTCATACGCTGGACCTAGTTTTGTCCCATGGAATAAATGTTGTGGATCTTAATGTTTTTCCTCATAATCCTGGACTATCGGACCACCATTTTATTACGTTTGCAATTGCAACAAATAATCTGCTCAGACCCCAACCAAGGAACATCAAAGTCGTGCTATAAATTCACAGACAACACAAAGATTCCTTGATGCCCTTCCAGACTCCCTCTGCCTACCCAAGGACGCCAGAGGACAAAAATCCGTTAACCACCTAACTGAGGATCTCAATTTAACCTTGCGCAATACCCTAGATGCAGTTGCACCCCTAAAAACTAAAAAATGTCTCATAAGAAACTAGCTCCATGGTACACAGAAAATACCCGAGCTCTGAAGCAAGCTTCCAGAAAATTGGAACGGAAATGGCGCCACACCAAACTGGAAGTCTTCCGACTAGCTTGGAAGGACGGTACCCTGCAGTACCGAAGAGCCCTTACTGCTGCTCGATCGTCCTATTTTTCTAACTTAATTGAGGAAAATAAGAACAATCCGAAATTCCTTTTTGATACTGTGGCAAAGCTAACTA